>NC_092386.1:70741206-71064178 GCF_030028105.1 Mobula birostris
AACATTATGGAAACATCTAAACATAACTCCCCACGTGATCCTGAGATGTTTGACACCGGTTATATCACTCAGCTATTTAAGATAAAAAAGTTGATTTCTCAGTGCATACTGTGCTTTGGCATTGAATGAAGCATACATTTCAATTTTACTCAAAGGTACTGACTGCAAACCTTATGGAGTCATCTTAATATAACTCTCCACATGATCCTGAGATGTTTGACAGTTGTTATATCACTCAGGTATTCAAGACAAAAAAGTTGATTTCTCAACACATGAAGTGCTTTGGAACTTAAAGTATATATTTCAATTTTACTCTAAATTCCTCAATGCAAACCTTATGGAAACATCTAAACATAACTCCCCACATGATCCTGAGATGTTTGACACCGGTTATATCATTCAGGTATTCAAGATAAAAAAGTTGATTTCTCAGTGCATACTGTGCTTTGGCATTGAATGAAGCATACATTTTAAATTTACTCAAAGGTACTGACTGCAAACCATATGGAGACATCTTAATATAACTCTCCACATGATCCTGAGATGTTTGGCAGTTGTTATATCACTCTGCTATTCAAGACAAAAAAGTTGATCTCTCAATGCATGAAGCGGTTTGGAACTAACAGTATATATATCAATTTTACTCTAAATTTCTCAATGCAAACCTTATGCAAACATCTAATTATATGTCCCTGCATGATCCTGAGATGTTTGACTCCGGTTATATCACTCAGGTATTCAAGATAAAAAAGTTGATTTCTCAGTGCATACTGTGATTAGGCATTGAATGAAGCATACATTTCAATTTTACTCAAAGGTACGGACTGCAAACCTTATGGAAATATCTAAACATAACTCCCCACATGATCCTGAGTTGTTTGACATTTGTTATATCACTCAGGTATTCAAAACAAAAAATTTGATTTCTCAGTGCATGCAATGCTTTGGCAGTAAAAGTATATATTTCAATTTTACTCTGAAGTACTGAATGCCAACCTTATGGAAAGATGTTAACATCACTCTCCACATGATTCTGAGATGCTTGACACCTGTTACATCACTCAGGTACTCAGGATAAAAAAGTTGATTTCTCATTGCATACAGTGCTTTGGCATTGAAAGAAGCATACATTTCAATTTTACTCAAAGATACTGACTGCAAACCTTATGGAGACATCTTAATATAACTCTACACATTATCCTGAGATGTCTGACAGCTGTTATATCACTCAGCTATTCAAGACAAAAGAGTTGATTTTTCAGTGCATGCAATACTTTGGCACTAAAGGCATATATTTCAATTTTACTCAAAGGTACTGACTGCAAACCTTATGGAGACATCTTAATATAAATCTCGACATGATCCTGAGAAGTTTGACAGCTGTTATATCACTCAGCTATTCAAGACAAAAAACTTGATTTCTCAGTGCATGCTGTACTTTGGTATTGAAAGAAGTATACACTTCAATTTTATTCAAAGGAACTGACTGCAAACCTTATGGAGTCATCATAATATAACTCTCCACATGATCCTGAGATGTTTGACAGTTGTTATATCACTCAGCTATTCAAGACAAAAAAGTTGATATCTCAATGCATGATGTGCTTTGGAACTAAAAGTATACATTACAATTTTACTCTAAATTCCTCAATGCAAACCTTATGGAAATATCTAAACATAACTCCCCACATGATCCTGAGATGTTTGACATTTGTTATATCACTCAGGTATTCGAGACAAAAAAGTTGATTTCTCTCAGCATGCAATGCTTTGGCACTAAAAGAATATATTTCAATTTTACTATGAAGTACTGACTGCAAACCTTTTGGAAACATGTTAACATCACTCCCCAAATGTTCCTGAACTGTTTGACACCTGTTACAACTCTCAGGTATTCAAGATAAAAAAGATGATTTCTCAGTGCATACTGTGCTTTGGCATTGAATGAAGCATACATTTCAATTTTACTCAAAGGTACTGACTGCAAACCTTATGGAGTCATCTGAATATAACTCTCCACATGATCCTGAGATGTTTAACAGTTGTTATATCACTTAGGTATTCAAGACAAAAAAGTTGATTTCTCAACGCATGTAGGGCTTTGGAACTTTAAGTATATATTTCAATTTTACTCTAAATTCCTCAATGCAAACCTTATGGAAACATGTAAACATAACTCCCCACATGATACTGAGATGTTTGACACCGGTTATATCATTCAGGTATTCAAGATAAAAAAGTTGATTCTCAGTGCATACTGTGCTTTGGGATTGAATGAAGCATACATTTCAATTTTACTCAAAGGTACTGACTGCAAACCTTATGGAGTCATCTTAATATAACTCTCCACATGATCCTGAGATGTTTGGCAGTTGTTATATCACTCAGCTATTCAAGACAAAAAAGTTGATATCTCAATGCATGATGTGCTTTGGAACTTAAAGTATATATTTCAATTTTACTCTAAATTCCTCAATGCAAACCTTATGGAAACATCTAAACATAACTCCCCACAGTATCCTGAGATGTTTGACACCGGTTATATCACTCAGGTATTCAAAATAAAAAAGGTGATTTTTCAGTGCATACTGCGCTTTGGAATTGAAAGAATTATACACTACAATTTTACTCAAAGGTAATGACTGCAAACCTTATGGAGGCTCTTAATATAACTCTCCACATGATCCTGAGATGTTTGGCAGTTGTTATATCACTCAGCTATTCAAGACAGAAAAGTTGATATCTCAATGCATGAAGTGGTTTGGAACTAAAAGTATACATTACAATTTTACTCTAAATTCCTGAAGGCAAACATTATGGAAACATCTAAACATAACTCCCCACGTGATCCTGAGATGTTTGACACCGGTTATATCACTCAGCTATTTAAGATAAAAAAGTTGATTTCTCAGTGCATACTGTGCTTTGGCATTGAATGAAGCATACATTTCAATTTTACTCAAAGGTACTGACTGCAAACCTTATGGAGTCATCTTAATATAACTCTCCACATGATCCTGAGATGTTTGACAGTTGTTATATCACTCAGGTATTCAAGACAAAAAAGTTGATTTCTCAACACATGAAGTGCTTTGGAACTTAAAGTATATATTTCAATTTTACTCTAAATTCCTCAATGCAAACCTTATGGAAACATCTAAACAGAACTCCCCACATGATCCTGAGATGTTTGACACCGGTTATATCATTCAGGTATTCAAGATAAAAAAGTTGATTTCTCAGTGCATACTGTGCTTTGGCATTGAATGAAGCATACATTTTAAACTTACTCAAAGGTACTGACTGCAAACCATATGGAGACATCTTAATATAACTCTCCACATGATCCTGAGATGTTTGGCAGTTGTTATATCACTCTGCTATTCAAGACAAAAAAGTTGATCTCTCAATGCATGAAGCAGTTTGGAACTAACACTATATGTATCAATTTTACTCTAAATTTCTCAATGCAAACCTTATGCAAACATCTAAACATAACTCCCCACATGATCCTGAGTTGTTTGACATTTGTTATATCACTCAGGTATTCAAAACAAAAAATTTGTTTTCTCAGAGCATGCAATGCTTTGGAACTAAAAGAATATATTTCAATTTTACTCTAAAGTCCTGAATGCAAACCTCATGGAAACATTTTAACATAACTCCCCACATGATCCTGAGATGTTTGACATTTGTTATATCACTCAGGTATTAAAGACAAAAAAGTTGATCTCTCAGTGCATGCTGTACTTTGGCATTGAAAGAAGTATACACTTCAATTTTACTCAAATGTACTGACTGCAAACCTTATGGAAACATCTAAACATAACTCCCCACATGATCCTGAGATGTTTGAAATCTGTTATATCACTCAGGTATTCAACACAAAAAAGTTGATTTCTCTCTGCATGCAATGCTTTGGCACTAAAAGTATATATTTCAATTTTACTCTGAGGTACTAAATGCAACCCTTATGGAAACATCTAAACATAACTCCCCACGTGATCCTGAGATGTTTGACACCGGTTATACCACTCAGCTATTCAAGATAAAAAAGTTGATTTCTCAGTGCATACTGTGCTTTGGCATTGAATGAAGCATACATTTCAATTTTACTCAAAGGTACTGACTGCAAACCTTATGGAGTCATCTTAATATAACTCTCCACATGATCCTGAGATGTTTGACAGTTGTTATATCACTCAGGTATTCAAGACAAAAAAGTTGATTTCTCAACACATGAAGTGCTTTGGAACTTAAAGTATATATTTCAATTTTACTCTAAATTCCTCAATGCAAACCTTATGGAAACATCTAAACATAACTCCCCACATGATCCTGAGATGTTTGACACCGGTTATATCATTCAGGTATTCAAGATAAAAAAGTTGATTTCTCAGTGCATACTGTGCTTTGGCATTGAATGAAGCATACATTTTCAATTTACTCAAAGGTACTGACTGCAAACCATATGGAGACATCTTAATATAACTCTCCACATGATCCTGAGATGTTTGGCAGTTGTTATATCACTCTGCTATTCAAGACAAAAAAGTTGGTATCTCAATGCATGATGTGCTTTGGAACTAAAAGGATACATTACAATTTTACTCTAAATTCCTCAATGCAAACCTTATGAAAATATCTAAACATAACACCCCACATGATCCTGAGATGCTTGACATTTGTTATATCACTCAGGTATTCGAGACAGAAAAGTTGATTTCTCTCAGCATGCAATGCTTTGGCACTAAAAGAATATATTTCAATTTTACTATGAAGTACTGAATGCAAACCTTTTGGAAACATGTTAACATCACTCGCCAAATGTTCCTGAACTGTTTGACACCTGTTACATCACTCAGGTATTCAAGATAAAAAAGATGATTTCTCAGTGCATACTGTGCTTTGGCATTGAATGAAGCATACATTTCAATTTTACTCAAAGGTACTGACTGCAAACCTTATGGAGTCATCTTAATATAACTCTCCACATGATCCTGAGCTGTTTAATAGATGTTATATCACTCAGGTATTCAAGACAAAAAAGTTGATTTCTCCACGCATGAAGTGCTTTGGAACTTTAAGTATATATTTCAATTTTACTCTAAATTCCTCAATGCAAACCTTATGGAAACATCTAAACATAACTCCCCACAGTATCCTGAGATGTTTGACACCGGTTATATCACTCAGGTATTCAAAATAAAAAAAGTGATTTCTCAGTGCATACTGCGCTTTGGAATTGAAAGAAGTATACACTACAATTTTACTCAAAGGTACTGACTGCAAACCTTATGGAGGCTCTTAATATAACTCCCCACATGTTCCTGAGATGTTTGACACCAGTTATATCATTCAGGTATTCAAGATAAAAAAGTTGATTTCTCAGTGCATACTGTGCTTTGGCATTGAATGAAGCATACATTTCAATTTTACTCAAAGGTACTGACTGCAAACCTTATGGAGTCATCATAATATAACTCTCCACATGATCCTGAGATGTTTGGCAGTTGTTATATCTTCAGCTATTCAAGACAGAAAAGTTGATATCTCAATGCATGAAGTGGTTTGGAACTAAAAGTATACATTACAATTTTACTCTAAAGTCCTGAATGCAAACCTCATGGAAACATTTTAACATAACTCCCCACATGATCCTGAGATGTTTGACATTTGTTATATCACTCAGGTATTAAAGACAAAAAAGTTGATCTCTCAGTGCATGCTGTACTTTGGCATTGAAAGAAGTATACACTTCAATTTTACTCAAATGTACTGACTGCAAACCTTATGGAAACATCTAAACATAACTCACCACATGATCCTGAGATGTTTGAAATCTGTTATATCACTCAGGTATTCAACACAAAAAAGTTGATTTCTCTCTGCATGCAATGCTTTGGCACTAAAAGTATATATTTCAATTTTACTCTGAAGTACTAAATGCAACCCTTATGGAAACATCTAAACATAACTCCCCACATGATCCTGAGATGTTTGACACCAGTTATATCATTCAGGTATTCAAGATAAAAAAGTTGATTTCTCAGTGCATACAGTGCTTTGGCATTGAAAGAAGCATACATTTCAATTTTACTCAAAGATACTGACTGCAAACCTTATGGAGACATCTTAATATAACTCTACACATTATCCTGAGATGTCTGACAGCTGTTATATCACTCAGCTATTCAAGACAAAAGAGTTGATTTTTCAGTGCATGCAATGCTTTGGCACTAAAGGCATATATTTCAATTTTACTCAAAGGTACTGACTGCAAACCTTATGGAGACATCTTAATATAAATCTCGACATGATCCTGAGAAGTTTGACAGCTGTTATATCACTCAGCTATTCAAGACAAAAAACTTGATTTCTCAGTGCATGCTGTACTTTGGTATTGAAAGAAGTATACACTTCAATTTTACTCAAAGGTACTGACTGCAAACCTTATGGACTCATCTTAATATAACTCTCCACATGATCCTGAGATGATTGGCAGTTGTTATATCACTCAGCTATTCAAGACAAAAAAGTTGATATCTCAATGCATGAAGTGCTTTGGAACTAAAAGAATATATTTCAATTTTACTCTAAAGTCCTGAATGCAAACCTCATGGAAACATTTTAACATAACTCCCCACATGATCCTGAGATGTTTGACATTTGTTATATCACTCAGGTATTAAAGACAAAAAAGTTGATCTCTCAGTGCATGCTGTACTTTGGCATTGAAAGAAGTATACACTTCAATTTTACTCAAATGTACTGACTGCAAACCTTATGGAAACATCTAAACATAACTCCCCACATGATCCTGAGATGTTTGAAATCTGTTATATCACTCAGGTATTCAACACAAAAAAGTTGATTTCTCTCTGCATGCAATGCTTTGGCACTAAAAGTATATATTTCAATTTTACTCTGAACTACTAAATGCAACCCTTATGGAAACATCTAAACATAACTCCCCACATGATCCTGAGATGTTTGACACCAGTTATATCATTCAGGTATTCAAGATAAAAAAGTTGATTTCTCAGTGCATACTGTGCTTTGGCATTGAATGAAGCATACATTTCAATTTTACTCAAAGGTACTGACTGCAAACCTTATGGAGTCATCTGAATATAACTCTCCACATGATCCTGAGATGTTTAATAGTTGTTATATCACTCAGGTATTCAAGACAAAAAAGTTGATTTCTCAACGCATGTAGGGCTTTGGAACTTTAAGTATATATTTCAATTTTACTCTAAATTCCTCAATGCAAACCTTATGGAAACATCTAAACATAACTCCCCACGTGATCCTGAGATGTTTGACACCGGTTATATCACTCAGCTATTCAAGATAAAAAAGTTGATTTCTCAGTGCATACTGTGCTTTGGCATTGAATGAAGCATACATTTCAATTTTACTCAAAGGTACTGACTGCAAACCTTATGGAGTCATCTTAATATAACTCTCCACATGATCCTGAGATGTTTGACAGTTGTTATATCACTCAGCTATTCAAGACAAAAAAGTTGATATCTCAATGCATGATGTGCTTTGGAACTAAAAGGATACATTACAAGTTTACTCTAAATTCCTCAATGCAAACCTTATGAAAATATCTAAACATAACACCCCACATGATCCTGAGATGCTTGACATTTGTTATATCACTCAGGTATTCGAGACAGAAAAGTTGATTTCTCTCAGCATGCGATGCTTTGGCACTAAAAGAATATATTTCAATTTTACTATGAAGTACTGAATGCAAACCTTTTGGAAACATGTTAACATCACTCCCCAAATGTTCCTGAACTGTTTGACACCTGTTACATCTCTCAGGTATTCAAGATAAAAAAGATGATTTCTCAGTGCATACTGTGCTTTGGCATTGAATGAAGCATACATTTCAATTTTACTCAAAGGTACTGACTGCAAACCTTATGGAGTCATCTGAATGTAACTCTCCACATGATCCTGAGCTGTTTAATAGTTGTTATATCACTCAGGTATTCAAGACAAAAAAGTTGATTTCTCCACGCATGAAGTGCTTTGGAACTTTAAGTATATATTTCAATTTTACTCTAAATTCCTCAATGCAAACCTTATGGAAACATCTAAACATAACTCCCCACAGTATCCTGAGATGTTTGACACCGGTTATATCACTCAGGTATTCAAAATAAAAAAAGTGATTTCTCAGTGCATACTGCGCTTTGGAATTGAAAGAAGTATACACTACAATTTTACTCAAAGGTACTGACCTCAAACCTTATGGAGGCTCTTAATATAACTCTCCACATGATCCTGAGATGTTTGGCAGTTGTTATATCACTCAGCTATTCAAGACAGAAAAGTTGATATCTCAATGCATGAAGTGGTTTGGAACTAAAAGTATACATTACAATTTTACTCTAAATTCCTGAAGGCAAACATTATGGAAACATCTAAACATAACTCCCCACGTGATCCTGAGATGTTTGACACCGGTTATATCACTCAGCTATTCAAGATAAAAAAGTTGATTTCTCAGTGCATACTGTGCTTTGGCATTGAATGAAGCATACATTTCAATTTTACTCAAAGGTACTGACTGTAAACCTTATGGAGTTATCTTAATATAACTCTCCACATGATCCTGAGATGTTTGACAGTTGTTATATCACTCAGGTATTCAAGACAAAAAAGTTGATTTCTCAACACATGAAGTGCTTTGGAACTTAAAGTATATATTTCAATTTTACTCTAAATTCCTCAATGCAAACCTTATGGAAACATCTAAACATAACTCCCCACATGATCCTGAGATGTTTGACACCGGTTATATCATTCAGGTATTCAAGATAAAAAAGTTGATTTCTCAGTGCATACTGTGCTTTGGCATTGAATGAAGCATACATTTTAAATTTACTCAAAGGTACTGACTGCAAACCATATGGAGACATCTTAATATAACTCTCCACATGATCCTGAGATGTTTGGCAGTTGTTATATCACTCTGCTATTCAAGACAAAAAAGTTGATCTCTCAATGCATGAAGCGGTTTGGAACTAACAGTATATATATCAATTTTACTCTAAATTTCTCAATGCAAACCTTATGCAAACATCTAATTATATGTCCCTGCATGATCCTGAGATGTTTGACTCCGGTTATATCACTCAGGTATTCAAGATAAAAAAGTTGATTTCTCAGTGCATACTGTGATTAGGCATTGAATGAAGCATACATTTCAATTTTACTCAAAGGTACGGACTGCAAACCTTATGGAAATATCTAAACATAACTCCCCACATGATCCTGAGTTGTTTGACATTTGTTATATCACTCAGGTATTCAAAACAAAAAATTTGATTTCTCAGTGCATGCAATGCTTTGGCAGTAAAAGTATATATTTCAATTTTACTCTGAAGTACTGAATGCCAACCTTATGGAAAGATGTTAACATCACTCTCCACATGATTCTGAGATGCTTGACACCTGTTACATCACTCAGGTACTCAGGATAAAAAAGTTGATTTCTCATTGCATACAGTGCTTTGGCATTGAAAGAAGCATACATTTCAATTTTACTCAAAGATACTGACTGCAAACCTTATGGAGACATCTTAATATAACTCTACACATTATCCTGAGATGTCTGACAGCTGTTATATCACTCAGCTATTCAAGACAAAAGAGTTGATTTTTCAGTGCATGCAATACTTTGGCACTAAAGGCATATATTTCAATTTTACTCAAAGGTACTGACTGCAAACCTTATGGAGACATCTTAATATAAATCTCGACATGATCCTGAGAAGTTTGACAGCTGTTATATCACTCAGCTATTCAAGACAAAAAACTTGATTTCTCAGTGCATGCTGTACTTTGGTATTGAAAGAAGTATACACTTCAATTTTATTCAAAGGAACTGACTGCAAACCTTATGGAGTCATCATAATATAACTCTCCACATGATCCTGAGATGTTTGACAGTTGTTATATCACTCAGCTATTCAAGACAAAAAAGTTGATATCTCAATGCATGATGTGCTTTGGAACTAAAAGTATACATTACAATTTTACTCTAAATTCCTCAATGCAAACCTTATGGAAATATCTAAACATAACTCCCCACATGATCCTGAGATGTTTGACATTTGTTATATCACTCAGGTATTCGAGACAAAAAAGTTGATTTCTCTCAGCATGCAATGCTTTGGCACTAAAAGAATATATTTCAATTTTACTATGAAGTACTGACTGCAAACCTTTTGGAAACATGTTAACATCACTCCCCAAATGTTCCTGAACTGTTTGACACCTGTTACAACTCTCAGGTATTCAAGATAAAAAAGATGATTTCTCAGTGCATACTGTGCTTTGGCATTGAATGAAGCATACATTTCAATTTTACTCAAAGGTACTGACTGCAAACCTTATGGAGTCATCTGAATATAACTCTCCACATGATCCTGAGATGTTTAATAGTTGTTATATCACTTAGGTATTCAAGACAAAAAAGTTGATTTCTCAACGCATGTAGGGCTTTGGAACTTTAAGTATATATTTCAATTTTACTCTAAATTCCTCAATGCAAACCTTATGGAAACATGTAAACATAACTCCCCACATGATACTGAGATGTTTGACACCGGTTATATCATTCAGGTATTCAAGATAAAAAAGTTGATTCTCAGTGCATACTGTGCTTTGGGATTGAATGAAGCATACATTTCAATTTTACTCAAAGGTACTGACTGCAAACCTTATGGAGTCATCTTAATATAACTCTCCACATGATCCTGAGATGTTTGGCAGTTGTTATATCACTCAGCTATTCAAGACAAAAAAGTTGATATCTCAATGCATGATGTGCTTTGGAACTTAAAGTATATATTTCAATTTTACTCTAAATTCCTCAATGCAAACCTTATGGAAACATCTAAACATAACTCCCCACAGTATCCTGAGATGTTTGACACCGGTTATATCACTCAGGTATTCAAAATAAAAAAGGTGATTTTTCAGTGCATACTGCGCTTTGGAATTGAAAGAATTATACACTACAATTTTACTCAAAGGTAATGACTGCAAACCTTATGGAGGCTCTTAATATAACTCTCCACATGATCCTGAGATGTTTGGCAGTTGTTATATCACTCAGCTATTCAAGACAGAAAAGTTGATATCTCAATGCATGAAGTGGTTTGGAACTAAAAGTATACATTACAATTTTACTCTAAATTCCTGAAGGCAAACATTATGGAAACATCTAAACATAACTCCCCACGTGATCCTGAGATGTTTGACACCGGTTATATCACTCAGCTATTTAAGATAAAAAAGTTGATTTCTCAGTGCATACTGTGCTTTGGCATTGAATGAAGCATACATTTCAATTTTACTCAAAGGTACTGACTGCAAACCTTATGGAGTCATCTTAATATAACTCTCCACATGATCCTGAGATGTTTGACAGTTGTTATATCACTCAGGTATTCAAGACAAAAAAGTTGATTTCTCAACACATGAAGTGCTTTGGAACTTAAAGTATATATTTCAATTTTACTCTAAATTCCTCAATGCAAACCTTATGGAAACATCTAAACAGAACTCCCCACATGATCCTGAGATGTTTGACACCGGTTATATCATTCAGGTATTCAAGATAAAAAAGTTGATTTCTCAGTGCATACTGTGCTTTGGCATTGAATGAAGCATACATTTTAAACTTACTCAAAGGTACTGACTGCAAACCATATGGAGACATCTTAATATAACTCTCCACATGATCCTGAGATGTTTGGCAGTTGTTATATCACTCTGCTATTCAAGACAAAAAAGTTGATCTCTCAATGCATGAAGCAGTTTGGAACTAACACTATATGTATCAATTTTACTCTAAATTTCTCAATGCAAACCTTATGCAAACATCTAAACATAACTCCCCACATGATCCTGAGTTGTTTGACATTTGTTATATCACTCAGGTATTCAAAACAAAAAATTTGTTTTCTCAGAGCATGCAATGCTTTGGAACTAAAAGAATATATTTCAATTTTACTCTAAAGTCCTGAATGCAAACCTCATGGAAACATTTTAACATAACTCCCCACATGATCCTGAGATGTTTGACATTTGTTATATCACTCAGGTATTAAAGACAAAAAAGTTGATCTCTCAGTGCATGCTGTACTTTGGCATTGAAAGAAGTATACACTTCAATTTTACTCAAATGTACTGACTGCAAACCTTATGGAAACATCTAAACATAACTCCCCACATGATCCTGAGATGTTTGAAATCTGTTATATCACTCAGGTATTCAACACAAAAAAGTTGATTTCTCTCTGCATGCAATGCTTTGGCACTAAAAGTATATATTTCAATTTTACTCTGAGGTACTAAATGCAACCCTTATGGAAACATCTAAACATAACTCCCCACGTGATCCTGAGATGTTTGACACCGGTTATACCACTCAGCTATTCAAGATAAAAAAGTTGATTTCTCAGTGCATACTGTGCTTTGGCATTGAATGAAGCATACATTTCAATTTTACTCAAAGGTACTGACTGCAAACCTTATGGAGTCATCTTAATATAACTCTCCACATGATCCTGAGATGTTTGACAGTTGTTATATCACTCAGGTATTCAAGACAAAAAAGTTGATTTCTCAACACATGAAGTGCTTTGGAACTTAAAGTATATATTTCAATTTTACTCTAAATTCCTCAATGCAAACCTTATGGAAACATCTAAACATAACTCCCCACATGATCCTGAGATGTTTGACACCGGTTATATCATTCAGGTATTCAAGATAAAAAAGTTGATTTCTCAGTGCATACTGTGCTTTGGCATTGAATGAAGCATACATTTTCAATTTACTCAAAGGTACTGACTGCAAACCATATGGAGACATCTTAATATAACTCTCCACATGATCCTGAGATGTTTGGCAGTTGTTATATCACTCTGCTATTCAAGACAAAAAAGTTGGTATCTCAATGCATGATGTGCTTTGGAACTAAAAGGATACATTACAATTTTACTCTAAATTCCTCAATGCAAACCTTATGAAAATATCTAAACATAACACCCCACATGATCCTGAGATGCTTGACATTTGTTATATCACTCAGGTATTCGAGACAGAAAAGTTGATTTCTCTCAGCATGCAATGCTTTGGCACTAAAAGAATATATTTCAATTTTACTATGAAGTACTGAATGCAAACCTTTTGGAAACATGTTAACATCACTCGCCAAATGTTCCTGAACTGTTTGACACCTGTTACATCACTCAGGTATTCAAGATAAAAAAGATGATTTCTCAGTGCATACTGTGCTTTGGCATTGAATGAAGCATACATTTCAATTTTACTCAAAGGTACTGACTGCAAACCTTATGGAGTCATCTTAATATAACTCTCCACATGATCCTGAGCTGTTTAATAGATGTTATATCACTCAGGTATTCAAGACAAAAAAGTTGATTTCTCCACGCATGAAGTGCTTTGGAACTTTAAGTATATATTTCAATTTTACTCTAAATTCCTCAATGCAAACCTTATGGAAACATCTAAACATAACTCCCCACAGTATCCTGAGATGTTTGACACCGGTTATATCACTCAGGTATTCAAAATAAAAAAAGTGATTTCTCAGTGCATACTGCGCTTTGGAATTGAAAGAAGTATACACTACAATTTTACTCAAAGGTACTGACTGCAAACCTTATGGAGGCTCTTAATATAACTCCCCACATGTTCCTGAGATGTTTGACACCAGTTATATCATTCAGGTATTCAAGATAAAAAAGTTGATTTCTCAGTGCATACTGTGCTTTGGCATTGAATGAAGCATACATTTCAATTTTACTCAAAGGTACTGACTGCAAACCTTATGGAGTCATCATAATATAACTCTCCACATGATCCTGAGATGTTTGGCAGTTGTTATATCTTCAGCTATTCAAGACAGAAAAGTTGATATCTCAATGCATGAAGTGGTTTGGAACTAAAAGTATACATTACAATTTTACTCTAAAGTCCTGAATGCAAACCTCATGGAAACATTTTAACATAACTCCCCACATGATCCTGAGATGTTTGACATTTGTTATATCACTCAGGTATTAAAGACAAAAA
Source organism: Mobula birostris (assembly GCF_030028105.1). Taxonomy (NCBI): domain Eukaryota; kingdom Metazoa; phylum Chordata; class Chondrichthyes; order Myliobatiformes; family Myliobatidae; genus Mobula; species Mobula birostris. The sequence continues at coordinate 70,755,346 of NC_092386.1, forward strand.
AGTTGATCTCTCAGTGCATGCTGTACTTTGGCATTGAAAGAAGTATACACTTCAATTTTACTCAAATGTACTGACTGCAAACCTTATGGAAACATCTAAACATAACTCACCACATGATCCTGAGATGTTTGAAATCTGTTATATCACTCAGGTATTCAACACAAAAAAGTTGATTTCTCTCTGCATGCAATGCTTTGGCACTAAAAGTATATATTTCAATTTTACTCTGAAGTACTAAATGCAACCCTTATGGAAACATCTAAACATAACTCCCCACATGATCCTGAGATGTTTGACACCAGTTATATCATTCAGGTATTCAAGATAAAAAAGTTGATTTCTCAGTGCATACAGTGCTTTGGCATTGAAAGAAGCATACATTTCAATTTTACTCAAAGATACTGACTGCAAACCTTATGGAGACATCTTAATATAACTCTACACATTATCCTGAGATGTCTGACAGCTGTTATATCACTCAGCTATTCAAGACAAAAGAGTTGATTTTTCAGTGCATGCAATGCTTTGGCACTAAAGGCATATATTTCAATTTTACTCAAAGGTACTGACTGCAAACCTTATGGAGACATCTTAATATAAATCTCGACATGATCCTGAGAAGTTTGACAGCTGTTATATCACTCAGCTATTCAAGACAAAAAACTTGATTTCTCAGTGCATGCTGTACTTTGGTATTGAAAGAAGTATACACTTCAATTTTACTCAAAGGTACTGACTGCAAACCTTATGGACTCATCTTAATATAACTCTCCACATGATCCTGAGATGATTGGCAGTTGTTATATCACTCAGCTATTCAAGACAAAAAAGTTGATATCTCAATGCATGAAGTGCTTTGGAACTAAAAGAATATATTTCAATTTTACTCTAAAGTCCTGAATGCAAACCTCATGGAAACATTTTAACATAACTCCCCACATGATCCTGAGATGTTTGACATTTGTTATATCACTCAGGTATTAAAGACAAAAAAGTTGATCTCTCAGTGCATGCTGTACTTTGGCATTGAAAGAAGTATACACTTCAATTTTACTCAAATGTACTGACTGCAAACCTTATGGAAACATCTAAACATAACTCCCCACATGATCCTGAGATGTTTGAAATCTGTTATATCACTCAGGTATTCAACACAAAAAAGTTGATTTCTCTCTGCATGCAATGCTTTGGCACTAAAAGTATATATTTCAATTTTACTCTGAACTACTAAATGCAACCCTTATGGAAACATCTAAACATAACTCCCCACATGATCCTGAGATGTTTGACACCAGTTATATCATTCAGGTATTCAAGATAAAAAAGTTGATTTCTCAGTGCATACTGTGCTTTGGCATTGAATGAAGCATACATTTCAATTTTACTCAAAGGTACTGACTGCAAACCTTATGGAGTCATCTGAATATAACTCTCCACATGATCCTGAGATGTTTAATAGTTGTTATATCACTCAGGTATTCAAGACAAAAAAGTTGATTTCTCAACGCATGTAGGGCTTTGGAACTTTAAGTATATATTTCAATTTTACTCTAAATTCCTCAATGCAAACCTTATGGAAACATCTAAACATAACTCCCCACGTGATCCTGAGATGTTTGACACCGGTTATATCACTCAGCTATTCAAGATAAAAAAGTTGATTTCTCAGTGCATACTGTGCTTTGGCATTGAATGAAGCATACATTTCAATTTTACTCAAAGGTACTGACTGCAAACCTTATGGAGTCATCTTAATATAACTCTCCACATGATCCTGAGATGTTTGACAGTTGTTATATCACTCAGCTATTCAAGACAAAAAAGTTGATATCTCAATGCATGATGTGCTTTGGAACTAAAAGGATACATTACAAGTTTACTCTAAATTCCTCAATGCAAACCTTATGAAAATATCTAAACATAACACCCCACATGATCCTGAGATGCTTGACATTTGTTATATCACTCAGGTATTCGAGACAGAAAAGTTGATTTCTCTCAGCATGCAATGCTTTGGCACTAAAAGAATATATTTCAATTTTACTATGAAGTACTGAATGCAAACCTTTTGGAAACATGTTAACATCACTCCCCAAATGTTCCTGAACTGTTTGACACCTGTTACATCTCTCAGGTATTCAAGATAAAAAAGATGATTTCTCAGTGCATACTGTGCTTTGGCATTGAATGAAGCATACATTTCAATTTTACTCAAAGGTACTGACTGCAAACCTTATGGAGTCATCTGAATGTAACTCTCCACATGATCCTGAGCTGTTTAATAGTTGTTATATCACTCAGGTATTCAAGACAAAAAAGTTGATTTCTCCACGCATGAAGTGCTTTGGAACTTTAAGTATATATTTCAATTTTACTCTAAATTCCTCAATGCAAACCTTATGGAAACATCTAAACATAACTCCCCACAGTATCCTGAGATGTTTGACACCGGTTATATCACTCAGGTATTCAAAATAAAAAAAGTGATTTCTCAGTGCATACTGCGCTTTGGAATTGAAAGAAGTATACACTACAATTTTACTCAAAGGTACTGACCTCAAACCTTATGGAGGCTCTTAATATAACTCTCCACATGATCCTGAGATGTTTGGCAGTTGTTATATCACTCAGCTATTCAAGACAGAAAAGTTGATATCTCAATGCATGAAGTGGTTTGGAACTAAAAGTATACATTACAATTTTACTCTAAATTCCTGAAGGCAAACATTATGGAAACATCTAAACATAACTCCCCACGTGATCCTGAGATGTTTGACACCGGTTATATCACTCAGCTATTCAAGATAAAAAAGTTGATTTCTCAGTGCATACTGTGCTTTGGCATTGAATGAAGCATACATTTCAATTTTACTCAAAGGTACTGACTGTAAACCTTATGGAGTTATCTTAATATAACTCTCCACATGATCCTGAGATGTTTGACAGTTGTTATATCACTCAGGTATTCAAGACAAAAAAGTTGATTTCTCAACACATGAAGTGCTTTGGAACTTAAAGTATATATTTCAATTTTACTCTAAATTCCTCAATGCAAACCTTATGGAAACATCTAAACATAACTCCCCACATGATCCTGAGATGTTTGACACCGGTTATATCATTCAGGTATTCAAGATAAAAAAGTTGATTTCTCAGTGCATACTGTGCTTTGGCATTGAATGAAGCATACATTTTAAATTTACTCAAAGGTACTGACTGCAAACCATATGGAGACATCTTAATATAAATCTCCACATGATCCTGAGATGTTTGGCAGTTGTTATATCACTCTGCTATTCAAGACAAAAAAGTTGATCTCTCAATGCATGAAGCGGTTTGGAACTAACAGTATATATATCAATTTTACTCTAAATTTCTCAATGCAAACCTTATGCAAACATCTAATCATAAGTCCCTGCATGATCCTGAGATGTTTGACTCCGGTTATATCACTCAGGTATTCAAGATAAAAAAGTTGATTTCTCAGTGCATACTGTGATTTGGCATTGAATGAAGCATACATTTCAATTTTACTCAAAGGTACTGACTGCAAACCTTATGGAAATATCTAAACATAACTCCCCACATGATCCTGAGTTGTTTGACATTTGTTATATCACTCAGGTATTCAAAACAAAAAATTTGATTTCTCAGTGCATGCAATGCTTTGGCAGTAAAAGTATATATTTCAATTTTACTCTGAAGTACTGAATGCCAACCTTATGGAAAGATGTTAACATCACTCTCCACATGATTCTGAGATGCTTGACACCTGTTACATCACTCAGGTACTCAGGATAAAAAAGTTGATTTCTCATTGCATACAGTGCTTTGGCATTGAAAGAAGCATACATTTCAATTTTACTCAAAGATACTGACTGCAAACCTTATGGAGACATCTTAATATAACTCTACACATTATCCTGAGATGTCTGACAGCTGTTATATCACTCAGCTATTCAAGACAAAAGAGTTGATTTTTCAGTGCATGCAATGCTTTGGCACTAAAGGCATATATTTCAATTTTACTCAAAGGTACTGACTGCAAACCTTATGGAGACATCTTAATATAAATCTCGACATGATCCTGAGAAGTTTGACAGCTGTTATATCACTCAGCTATTCAAGACAAAAAACTTGATTTCTCAGTGCATGCTGTACTTTGGTATTGAAAGAAGTATACACTTCAATTTTACTCAAAGGTACTGACTGCAAACCTTATGGACTCATCTTAATATAACTCTCCACATGATCCTGAGATGATTGGCAGTTGTTATATCACTCAGCTATTCAAGACAAAAAAGTTGATATCTCAATGCATGAAGTGCTTTGGAACTAAAAGAATATATTTCAATTTTACTCAAAGGTACTGACTGCAAACCTTATGGAGTCGTCTGAATATAACTCTCCACATGATCCTGAGATGTTTAATAGTTGTTATATCACTCAGGTATTCAAGACAAAAAGGTTGATTTCTCAACGCATGTAGGGCTTTGGAACTTTAAGTATATATTTCAATTTTACTCTAAATTCCTCAATGCAAACCTTATGGAAACATCTAAACATAACTCCCCACATGATACTGAGATGTTTGACACCGGTTATATCATTCAGGTATTCAAGATAAAAAAGTTGATTCTCAGTGCATACTGTGCTTTGGGATTGAATGAAGCATACATTTCAATTTTACTCAAAGGTACTGACTGCAAACCTTATGGAGTCATCTTAATATAACTCTCCACATGATCCTGAGATGTTTGGCAGTTGTTATATCACTCAGCTATTCAAGACAAAAAAGTTGATATCTCAATGCATAATGTGCTTTGGAACTAAAAGGATACATTACAATTTTACTCTAAATTCCTCAATGCAAACCTTATGGAAATATCTAAACATAACACCCCACATGATCCTGAGATGCTTGACATTTGTTATATCACTCAGGTATTCGAGACAGAAAAGTTGATTTCTCTCAGCATGCAATGCTTTGGCACTAAAAGAATATATTTCAATTTTACTATGAAGTACTGAATGCAAACCTTTTGGAAACATGTTAACATCACTCCCCAAATGTTCCTGAACTGTTTGACACCTGTTACATCTCTCAGGTATTCAAGATAAAAAAGATGATTTCTCAGTGCATACTGTGCTTTGGCATTGAATGAAGCATACATTTCAATTTTACTCAAAGGTACTGACTGCAAACCTTATGGAGTCATCTGAATGTAACTCTCCACATGATCCTGAGCTGTTTAATAGTTGTTATATCACTCAGGTATTCAAGACAAAAAAGTTGATTTCTCCACGCATGAAGTGCTTTGGAACTTTAAGTATATATTTCAATTTTACTCTAAATTCCTCAATGCAAACCTTATGGAAACATCTAAACATAACTCCCCACAGTATCCTGAGATGTTTGACACCGGTTATATCACTCAGGTATTCAAAATAAAAAAAGTGATTTCTCAGTGCATACTGCGCTTTGGAATTGAAAGAAGTATACACTACAATTTTACTCAAAGGTACTGACTGCAAACCTTATGGAGGCTCTTAATATAACTCTCCACATGATCCTGAGATGTTTGGCAGTTGTTATATCACTCAGCTATTCAAGACAGAAAAGTTGATATCTCAATGCATGAAGTGGTTTGGAACTAAAAGTATACATTACAATTTTACTCTAAAGTCCTGAATGCAAACCTCATGGAAACATTTTAACATAACTCCCCACATGATCCTGAGATGTTTGACATTTGTTATATCACTCAGGTATTAAAGACAAAAAAGTTGATCTCTCAGTGCATGCTGTACTTTGGCATTGAATGAAGCATACATTTCAATTTTACTCAAAGGTGCTGACTGCAAACCTTATGGAGTCATCTTAATATAACTCTCCACATGATCCTGAGATGTTTGGCAGTTGTTATATCACTCAGCTATTCAAGACAAAAAAGTTGATATCTCAATGCATAATGTGCTTTGGAACTAAAAGGATACATTACAATTTTACTCTAAATTCCTCAATGCAAACCTTATGGAAATATCTAAACATAACACCCCACATGATCCTGAGATGCTTGACATTTGTTATATCACTCAGGTATTCGAGACAGAAAAGTTGATTTCTCTCAGCATGCAATGCTTTGGCACTAAAAGAATATATTTCAATTTTACTATGAAGTACTGAATGCAAACCTTTTGGAAACATGTCAACATCACTCCCCAAATGTTCCTGAACTGTTTGACACCTGTTACATCTCTCAGGTATTCAAGATAAAAAAGATGATTTCTCAGTGCATACTGTGCTTTGGCATTGAATGAAGCATACATTTCAATTTTACTCAAAGGTACTGACTGCAAACCTTATGGAGTCATCTGAATGTAACTCTCCACATGATCCTGAGCTGTTTAATAGTTGTTATATCACTCAGGTATTCAAGACAAAAAAGTTGATTTCACCACGCATGAAGTGCTTTGGAACTTTACGTATATATTTCAATTTTACTCTAAATTCCTCAATGCAAACCTTATGGAAACATCTAAACATAACTCCCCACAGTATCCTGAGATGTTTGACACCGGTTATATCACTCAGGTATTCAAAATAAAAAAAGTGATTTCTCAGTGCATACTGCGCTTTGGAATTGAAAGAAGTATACACTACAATTTTACTCAAAGGTACTGACTGCAAACCTTATGGAGGCTCTTAATATAACTCTCCACATGATCCTGAGATGTTTGGCAGTTGTTATATCACTCAGCTATTCAAGACAGAAAAGTTGATATCTCAATGCATGAAGTGGTTTGGAACTAAAAGTATACATTACAATTTTACTCTAAATTCCTGAAGGCAAACATTATGGAAACATCTAAACATAACTCCCCACGTGATCCTGAGATGTTTGACACCGGTTATATCACTCAGCTATTCAAGATAAAAAAGTTGATTTCTCAGTGCATACTGTGCTTTGGCATTGAATGAAGCATACATTTCAATTTTACTCAAAGGTACTGACTGCAAACCTTATGGAGTCATCTTAATATAACTCTCCACATGATCCTGAGATGTTTGACAGTTGTTATATCACTCAGGTATTCAAGACAAAAAAGTTGATTTCTCAACACATGAAGTGCGTTGGAACTTAAAGTATATATTTCAATTTTACTCTAAATTCCTCAATGCAAACCTTATGGAAACATCTAAACATAACTCCCCACATGATCCTGAGATGTTTGACACCGGTTATATCATTCAGGTATTCAAGATAAAAAAGTTGATTTCTCAGTGCATACTGTGCTTTGGCATTGAATGAAGCATACATTTTAAATTTACTCAAAGGTACTGACTGCAAACCATATGGAGACATCTTAATATAACTCTCCACATGATCCTGAGATGTTTGGCAGTTGTTATATCACTCTGCTATTCAAGACAAAAAAGTTGATATCTCAATGCATGATGTGCTTTGGAACTAAAAGGATACATTACAATTTTACTCTAAATTCCTCAATGCAAACCTTATGGAAACATCTAAACATAACTCCCCACAGTATCCTGAGATGTTTGACACCGGTTATATCACTCAGGTATTCAAAATAAAAAAAGTGATTTCTCAGTGCATACTGCGCTTTGGAATTGAAAGAAGTATACACTACAATTTTACTCAAAGGTACTGACCTCAAACCTTATGGAGGCTCTTAATATAACTCTCCACATGATCCTGAGATGTTTGGCAGTTGTTATATCACTCAGCTATTCAAGACAGAAAAGTTGATATCTCAATGCATGAAGTGGTTTGGAACTAAAAGTATACATTACAATTTTACTCTAAATTCCTGAAGGCAAACATTATGGAAACATCTAAACATAACTCCCCACGTGATCCTGAGATGTTTGACACCGGTTATATCACTCAGCTATTCAAGATAAAAAAGTTGATTTCTCAGTGCATACTGTGCTTTGGCATTGAATGAAGCATACATTTCAATTTTACTCAAAGGTACTGACTGCAAACCTTATGGAGTCATCTTAATATAACTCTCCACATGATCCTGAGATGTTTGACAGTTGTTATATCACTCAGCTATTCAAGACAAAAAAGTTGATATCTCAATGCATGATGTGCTTTGGAACTAAAAGTATACATTACAATTTTACTCTAAATTCCTCAATGCAAACCTTATGGAAGTATCTAAACATAACTCCCCACATGATCCTGAGATGTTTGACACCGGTTATATCATTCAGGTATTCAAGATAAAAAAGTTGATTCTCAGTGCATACTGTGCTTTGGGATTGAATGAAGCATACATTTCAATTTTACTCAAAGATGCTGACTGCAAACCTTATGGAGTCATCTTAATATAACTCTCCACATGATCCTGAGATGTTTGGCAGTTGTTATATCACTCAGCTATTCAAGACAAAAAAGTTGATATCTCAATGCATAATGTGCTTTGGAACTAAAAGGATACATTACAATTTTACTCTAAATTCCTCAATGCAAACCTTATGGAAATATCTAAACATAACACCCCACATGATCCTGAGATGCTTGACATTTGTTATATCACTCAGGTATTCGAGACAGAAAAGTTGATTTCTCTCAGCATGCAATGCTTTGGCACTAAAAGAATATATTTCAATTTTACTATGAAGTACTGAATGCAAACCTTTTGGAAACATGTTAACATCACTCCCCAAATGTTCCTGAACTGTTTGACACCTGTTACATCTCTCAGGTATTCAAGATAAAAAAGATGATTTCTCAGTGCATACTGTGCTTTGGCATTGAATGAAGCATACATTTCAATTTTACTCAAAGGTACTGACTGCAAACCTTATGGAGTCATCTGAATGTAACTCTCCACATGATCCTGAGCTGTTTAATAGTTGTTATATCACTCAGGTATTCAAGACAAAAAAGTTGATTTCACCACGCATGAAGTGCTTTGGAACTTTACGTATATATTTCAATTTTACTCTAAATTCCTCAATGCAAACCTTATGGAAACATCTAAACATAACTCCCCACAGTATCCTGAGATGTTTGACACCGGTTATATCACTCAGGTATTCAAAATAAAAAAAGTGATTTCTCAGTGCATACTGCGCTTTGGAATTGAAACAAGTATACACTACAATTTCACTCAAAGGTACTGACTGCAAACCTTATGGAGGCTCTTAATATAACTCTCCACATGATCCTGAGATGTTTGGCAGTTGTTATATCACTCAGCTATTCAAGACAGAAAAGTTGATATCTCAATGCATGAAGTGGTTTGGAACTAAAAGTATACATTACAATTTTACTCTAAATTCCTGAAGGCAAACATTATGGAAACATCTAAACATAACTCCCCACGTGATCCTGAGATGTTTGACACCGGTTATATCACTCAGCTATTCAAGATAAAAAAGTTGATTTCTCAGTGCATACTGTGCTTTGGCATTGAATGAAGCATACATTTCAATTTTACTCAAAGGTACTGACTGCAAACCTTATGGAGTCATCTTAATATAACTCTCCACATGATCCTGAGATGTTTGACAGTTGTTATATCACTCAGGTATTCAAGACAAAAAAGTTGATTTCTCAACACATGAAGTGCGTTGGAACTTAAAGTATATATTTCAATTTTACTCTAAATTCCTCAATGCAAACCTTATGGAAACATCTAAACATAACTCCCCACATGATCCTGAGATGTTTGACACCGGTTATATCATTCAGGTATTCAAGATAAAAAAGTTGATTTCTCAGTGCATACTGTGCTTTGGCATTGAATGAAGCATACATTTTAAATTTACTCAAAGGTACTGACTGCAAACCATATGGAGACATCTTAATATAACTCTCCACATGATCCTGAGATGTTTGGCAGTTGTTATATCACTCAGCTATTCAAGACAGAAAAGTTGATATCTCAATGCATGAAGTGGTTTGGAACTAAAAGTATACATTACAATTTTACTCTAAAGTCCTGAATGCAAACCTCATGGAAACATTTTAACATAACTCCCCACATGATCCTGAGATGTTTGACATTTGTTATATCACTCAGGTATTAAAGACAAAAAAGTTGATCTCTCAGTGCATGCTGTACTTTGGCATTGAAAGAAGTATACACTTCAATTTTACTCAAATGTACTGACTGCAAACCTTATGGAAACATCTAAACATAACTCCCCACATGATCCTGAGATGTTTGAAATCTGTTATATCACTCAGGTATTCAACACAAAAAAGTTGATTTCTCTCTGCATGCAATGCTTTGGCACTAAAAGTATATATTTCAATTTTACTCTGAAGTACTAAATGCAACCCTTATGGAAACATCTAAACATAACTCCCCACATGATCCTGAGATGTTTGATACCAGTTATATCATTCAGGTATTCAAGATAAAAAAGTTGATTTCTCAGTGCATACTGTGCTTTGGCATTGAATGAAGCATACATTTCAATTTTACTCAAAGGTACTGACTGCAAACCTTATGGAGTCATCATAATATAACTCTCCACATGATCCTGAGATGTTTGACAGTTGTTATATCACTCAGCTATTCAAGACAAAAAAGTTGATATCTCAATGCATGATGTGCTTTGGAACTAAAAGTATACATTACAATTTTACTCTAAATTCCTCAATGCAAACCTTATGGAAGTATCTAAACATAACTCCCCACATGATCCTGAGATGTTTGACACCGGTTATATCATTCAGGTATTCAAGATAAAAAAGTTGATTCTCAGTGCATACTGTGCTTTGGGATTGAATGAAGCATACATTTCAATTTTACTCAAAGGTGCTGACTGCAAACCTTATGGAGTCATCTTAATATAACTCTCCACATGATCCTGAGATGTTTGGCAGTTGTTATATCACTCAGCTATTCAAGACAAAAAAGTTGATATCTCAATGCATAATGTGCTTTGGAACTAAAAGGATACATTACAATTTTACTCTAAATTCCTCAATGCAAACCTTATGGAAATATCTAAACATAACACCCCACATGATCCTGAGATGCTTGACATTTGTTATATCACTCAGGTATTCGAGACAGAAAAGTTGATTTCTCTCAGCATGCAATGCTTTGGCACTAAAAGAATATATTTCAATTTTACTATGAAGTACTGAATGCAAACCTTTTGGAAACATGTCAACATCACTCCCCAAATGTTCCTGAACTGTTTGACACCTGTTACATCTCTCAGGTATTCAAGATAAAAAAGATGATTTCTCAGTGCATACTGTGCTTTGGCATTGAATGAAGCATACATTTCAATTTTACTCAAAGGTACTGACTGCAAACCTTATGGAGTCATCTGAATGTAACTCTCCACATGATCCTGAGCTGTTTAATAGTTGTTATATCACTCAGGTATTCAAGACAAAAAAGTTGATTTCACCACGCATGAAGTGCTTTGGAACTTTACGTATATATTTCAATTTTACTCTAAATTCCTCAATGCAAACCTTATGGAAACATCTAAACATAACTCCCCACAGTATCCTGAGATGTTTGACACCGGTTATATCACTCAGGTATTCAAAATAAAAAAAGTGATTTCTCAGTGCATACTGCGCTTTGGAATTGAAAGAAGTATACACTACAATTTTACTCAAAGGTACTGACTGCAAACCTTATGGAGGCTCTTAATATAACTCTCCACATGATCCTGAGATGTTTGGCAGTTGTTATATCACTCAGCTATTCAAGACAGAAAAGTTGATATCTCAATGCATGAAGTGGTTTGGAACTAAAAGTATACATTACAATTTTACTCTAAATTCCTGAAGGCAAACATTATGGAAACATCTAAACATAACTCCCCACGTGATCCTGAGATGTTTGACACCGGTTATATCACTCAGCTATTCAAGATAAAAAAGTTGATTTCTCAGTGCATACTGTGCTTTGGCATTGAATGAAGCATACATTTCAATTTTACTCAAAGGTACTGACTGCAAACCTTATGGAGTCATCTTAATATAACTCTCCACATGATCCTGAGATGTTTGACAGTTGTTATATCACTCAGGTATTCAAGACAAAAAAGTTGATTTCTCAACACATGAAGTGCGTTGGAACTTAAAGTATATATTTCAATTTTACTCTAAATTCCTCAATGCAAACCTTATGGAAACATCTAAACATAACTCCCCACATGATCCTGAGATGTTTGACACCGGTTATATCATTCAGGTATTCAAGATAAAAAAGTTGATTTCTCAGTGCATACTGTGCTTTGGCATTGAATGAAGCATACATTTTAAATTTACTCAAAGGTACTGACTGCAAACCATATGGAGACATCTTAATATAACTCTCCACATGATCCTGAGATGTTTGGCAGTTGTTATATCACTCTGCTATTCAAGACAAAAAAGTTGATATCTCAATGCATGATGTGCTTTGGAACTAAAAGGATACATTACAATTTTACTCTAAATTCCTCAATGCAAACCTTATGGAAACATCTAAACATAACTCCCCACAGTATCCTGAGATGTTTGACACCGGTTATATCACTCAGGTATTCAAAATAAAAAAAGTGATTTCTCAGTGCATACTGCGCTTTGGAATTGAAAGAAGTATACACTACAATTTTACTCAAAGGTACTGACCTCAAACCTTATGGAGGCTCTTAATATAACTCTCCACATGATCCTGAGATGTTTGGCAGTTGTTATATCACTCAGCTATTCAAGACAGAAAAGTTGATATCTCAATGCATGAAGTGGTTTGGAACTAAAAGTATACATTACAATTTTACTCTAAATTCCTGAAGGCAAACATTATGGAAACATCTAAACATAACTCCCCACGTGATCCTGAGATGTTTGACACCGGTTATATCACTCAGCTATTCAAGATAAAAAAGTTGATTTCTCAGTGCATACTGTGCTTTGGCATTGAATGAAGCATACATTTCAATTTTACTCAAAGGTACTGACTGCAAACCTTATGGAGTCATCTTAATATAACTCTCCACATGATCCTGAGATGTTTGACAGTTGTTATATCACTCAGCTATTCAAGACAAAAAAGTTGATATCTCAATGCATGATGTGCTTTGGAACTAAAAGTATACATTACAATTTTACTCTAAATTCCTCAATGCAAACCTTATGGAAGTATCTAAACATAACTCCCCACATGATCCTGAGATGTTTGACACCGGTTATATCATTCAGGTATTCAAGATAAAAAAGTTGATTCTCAGTGCATACTGTGCTTTGGGATTGAATGAAGCATACATTTCAATTTTACTCAAAGGTGCTGACTGCAAACCTTATGGAGTCATCTTAATATAACTCTCCACATGATCCTGAGATGTTTGGCAGTTGTTATATCACTCAGCTATTCAAGACAAAAAAGTTGATATCTCAATGCATAATGTGCTTTGGAACTAAAAGGATACATTACAATTTTACTCTAAATTCCTCAATGCAAACCTTATGGAAATATCTAAACATAACACCCCACATGATCCTGAGATGCTTGACATTTGTTATATCACTCAGGTATTCGAGACAGAAAAGTTGATTTCTCTCAGCATGCAATGCTTTGGCACTAAAAGAATATATTTCAATTTTACTATGAAGTACTGAATGCAAACCTTTTGGAAACATGTTAACATCACTCCCCAAATGTTCCTGAACTGTTTGACACCTGTTACATCTCTCAGGTATTCAAGATAAAAAAGATGATTTCTCAGTGCATACTGTGCTTTGGCATTGAATGAAGCATACATTTCAATTTTACTCAAAGGTACTGACTGCAAACCTTATGGAGTCATCTGAATGTAACTCTCCACATGATCCTGAGCTGTTTAATAGTTGTTATATCACTCAGGTATTCAAGACAAAAAAGTTGATTTCACCACGCATGAAGTGCTTTGGAACTTTACGTATATATTTCAATTTTACTCTAAATTCCTCAATGCAAACCTTATGGAAACATCTAAACATAACTCCCCACAGTATCCTGAGATGTTTGACACCGGTTATATCACTCAGGTATTCAAAATAAAAAAAGTGATTTCTCAGTGCATACTGCGCTTTGGAATTGAAACAAGTATACACTACAATTTCACTCAAAGGTACTGACTGCAAACCTTATGGAGGCTCTTAATATAACTCTCCACATGATCCTGAGATGTTTGGCAGTTGTTATATCACTCAGCTATTCAAGACAGAAAAGTTGATATCTCAATGCATGAAGTGGTTTGGAACTAAAAGTATACATTACAATTTTACTCTAAATTCCTGAAGGCAAACATTATGGAAACATCTAAACATAACTCCCCACGTGATCCTGAGATGTTTGACACCGGTTATATCACTCAGCTATTCAAGATAAAAAAGTTGATTTCTCAGTGCATACTGTGCTTTGGCATTGAATGAAGCATACATTTCAATTTTACTCAAAGGTACTGACTGCAAACCTTATGGAGTCATCTTAATATAACTCTCCACATGATCCTGAGATGTTTGACAGTTGTTATATCACTCAGGTATTCAAGACAAAAAAGTTGATTTCTCAACACATGAAGTGCGTTGGAACTTAAAGTATATATTTCAATTTTACTCTAAATTCCTCAATGCAAACCTTATGGAAACATCTAAACATAACTCCCCACATGATCCTGAGATGTTTGACACCGGTTATATCATTCAGGTATTCAAGATAAAAAAGTTGATTTCTCAGTGCATACTGTGCTTTGGCATTGAATGAAGCATACATTTTAAATTTACTCAAAGGTACTGACTGCAAACCATATGGAGACATCTTAATATAACTCTCCACATGATCCTGAGATGTTTGGCAGTTGTTATATCACTCTGCTATTCAAGACAAAAAAGTTGATATCTCAATGCATGATGTGCTTTGGAACTAAAAGGATACATTACAATTTTACTCTAAATTCCTCAATGCAAACCTTATGGAAACATCTAAACATAACTCCCCACAGTATCCTGAGATGTTTGACACCGGTTATATCACTCAGGTATTCAAAATAAAAAAAGTGATTTCTCAGTGCATACTGCGCTTTGGAATTGAAAGAAGTATACACTACAATTTTACTCAAAGGTACTGACCTCAAACCTTATGGAGGCTCTTAATATAACTCTCCACATGATCCTGAGATGTTTGGCAGTTGTTATATCACTCAGCTATTCAAGACAGAAAAGTTGATATCTCAATGCATGAAGTGGTTTGGAACTAAAAGTATACATTACAATTTTACTCTAAATTCCTGAAGGCAAACATTATGGAAACATCTAAACATAACTCCCCACGTGATCCTGAGATGTTTGACACCGGTTATATCACTCAGCTATTCAAGATAAAAAAGTTGATTTCTCAGTGCATACTGTGCTTTGGCATTGAATGAAGCATACATTTCAATTTTACTCAAAGGTACTGACTGCAAACCTTATGGAGTCATCTTAATATAACTCTCCACATGATCCTGAGATGTTTGAAATCTGTTATATCACTCAGGTATTCAACACAAAAAAGTTGATTTCTCTCTGCATGCAATGCTTTGGCACTAAAAGTATATATTTCAATTTTACTCTGAAGTACTAAATGCAACCCTTATGGAAACATCTAAACATAACTCCCCACATGATCCTGAGATGTTTGATACCAGTTATATCATTCAGGTATTCAAGATAAAAAAGTTGATTTCTCAGTGCATACTGTGCTTTGGCATTGAATGAAGCATACATTTCAATTTTACTCAAAGGTACTGACTGCAAACCTTATGGAGTCATCATAATATAACTCTCCACATGATCCTGAGATGTTTGACAGTTGTTATATCACTCAGCTATTCAAGACAAAAAAGTTGATATCTCAATGCATGATGTGCTTTGGAACTAAAAGTATACATTACAATTTTACTCTAAATTCCTCAATGCAAACCTTATGGAAGTATCTAAACATAACTCCCCACATGATCCTGAGATGTTTGACACCGGTTATATCATTCAGGTATTCAAGATAAAAAAGTTGATTCTCAGTGCATACTGTGCTTTGGGATTGAATGAAGCATACATTTCAATTTTACTCAAAGGTGCTGACTGCAAACCTTATGGAGTCATCTTAATATAACTCTCCACATGATCCTGAGATGTTTGGCAGTTGTTATATCACTCAGCTATTCAAGACAAAAAAGTTGATATCTCAATGCATAATGTGCTTTGGAACTAAAAGGATACATTACAATTTTACTCTAAATTCCTCAATGCAAACCTTATGGAAATATCTAAACATAACACCCCACATGATCCTGAGATGCTTGACATTTGTTATATCACTCAGGTATTCGAGACAGAAAAGTTGATTTCTCTCAGCATGCAATGCTTTGGCACTAAAAGAATATATTTCAATTTTACTATGAAGTACTGAATGCAAACCTTTTGGAAACATGTTAACATCACTCCCCAAATGTTCCTGAACTGTTTGACACCTGTTACATCTCTCAGGTATTCAAGATAAAAAAGATGATTTCTCAGTGCATACTGTGCTTTGGCATTGAATGAAGCATACATTTCAATTTTACTCAAAGGTACTGACTGCAAACCTTATGGAGTCATCTGAATGTAACTCTCCACATGATCCTGAGCTGTTTAATAGTTGTTATATCACTCAGGTATTCAAGACAAAAAAGTTGATTTCACCACGCATGAAGTGCTTTGGAACTTTACGTATATATTTCAATTTTACTCTAAATTCCTCAATGCAAACCTTATGGAAACATCTAAACATAACTCCCCACAGTATCCTGAGATGTTTGACACCGGTTATATCACTCAGGTATTCAAAATAAAAAAAGTGATTTCTCAGTGCATACTGCGCTTTGGAATTGAAAGAAGTATACACTACAATTTTACTCAAAGGTACTGACTGCAAACCTTATGGAGGCTCTTAATATAACTCTCCACATGATCCTGAGATGTTTGGCAGTTGTTATATCACTCAGCTATTCAAGACAGAAAAGTTGATATCTCAATGCATGAAGTGGTTTGGAACTAAAAGTATACATTACAATTTTACTCTAAATTCCTGAAGGCAAACATTATGGAAACATCTAAACATAACTCCCCACGTGATCCTGAGATGTTTGACACCGGTTATATCACTCAGCTATTCAAGATAAAAAAGTTGATTTCTCAGTGCATACTGTGCTTTGGCATTGAATGAAGCATACATTTCAATTTTACTCAAAGGTACTGACTGCAAACCTTATGGAGTCATCTTAATATAACTCTCCACATGATCCTGAGATGTTTGACAGTTGTTATATCACTCAGGTATTCAAGACAAAAAAGTTGATTTCTCAACACATGAAGTGCGTTGGAACTTAAAGTATATATTTCAATTTTACTCTAAATTCCTCAATGCAAACCTTATGGAAACATCTAAACATAACTCCCCACATGATCCTGAGATGTTTGACACCGGTTATATCATTCAGGTATTCAAGATAAAAAAGTTGATTTCTCAGTGCATACTGTGCTTTGGCATTGAATGAAGCATACATTTTAAATTTACTCAAAGGTACTGACTGCAAACCATATGGAGACATCTTAATATAACTCTCCACATGATCCTGAGATGTTTGGCAGTTGTTATATCACTCTGCTATTCAAGACAAAAAAGTTGATATCTCAATGCATGATGTGCTTTGGAACTAAAAGGATACATTACAATTTTACTCTAAATTCCTCAATGCAAACCTTATGGAAACATCTAAACATAACTCCCCACAGTATCCTGAGATGTTTGACACCGGTTATATCACTCAGGTATTCAAAATAAAAAAAGTGATTTCTCAGTGCATACTGCGCTTTGGAATTGAAAGAAGTATACACTACAATTTTACTCAAAGGTACTGACCTCAAACCTTATGGAGGCTCTTAATATAACTCTCCACATGATCCTGAGATGTTTGGCAGTTGTTATATCACTCAGCTATTCAAGACAGAAAAGTTGATATCTCAATGCATGAAGTGGTTTGGAACTAAAAGTATACATTACAATTTTACTCTAAATTCCTGAAGGCAAACATTATGGAAACATCTAAACATAACTCCCCACGTGATCCTGAGATGTTTGACACCGGTTATATCACTCAGCTATTCAAGATAAAAAAGTTGATTTCTCAGTGCATACTGTGCTTTGGCATTGAATGAAGCATACATTTCAATTTTACTCAAAGGTACTGACTGCAAACCTTATGGAGTCATCTTAATATAACTCTCCACATGATCCTGAGATGTTTGACAGTTGTTATATCACTCAGGTATTCAAGACAAAAAAGTTGATTTCTCAACACATGAAGTGCTTTGGAACTTAAAGTATATATTTCAATTTTACTCTAAATTCCTCAATGCAAACCTTATGGAAACATCTAAACATAACTCCCCACATGATCCTGAGATGTTTGACACCGGTTATATCATTCAGGTATTCAAGATAAAAAAGTTGATTTCTCAGTGCATACTGTGCTTTGGCATTGAATGAAGCATACATTTTAAATTTACTCAAAGGTACTGACTGCAAACCATATGGAGACATCTTAATATAACTCTCCACATGATCCTGAGATGTTTGGCAGTTGTTATATCACTCTGCTATTCAAGACAAAAAAGTTGATCTCTCAATGCATGAAGCGGTTTGGAACTAACAGTATATATATCAATTTTACTCTAAATTTCTCAATGCAAACCTTATGCAAACATCTAATCATATGTCCCTGCATGATCCTGAGATGATTGACTCCGGTTATATCACTCAGGTATTCAAGATAAAAAAGTTGATTTCTCAGTGCATACTGTGATTTGGCATTGAATGAAGCATACATTTCAATTTTACTCAAAGGTACTGACTGCAAACCTTACGGAAATATCTAAACATAACTCCCCACATGATCCTGAGTTGTTTGACATTTGTTATATCACTCAGGTATTCAAAACAAAAAATTTGATTTCTCAGTGCATGCAATGCTTTGGCAGTAAAAGTATATATTTCAATTTTACTCTGAAGTACTGAATGCCAACCTTATGGAAAGATGTTAACATCACTCTCCACATGATTCTGAGATGCTTGACACCTGTTACATCACTCAGGTACTCAGGATAAAAAAGTTGATTTCTCATTGCATACAGTGCTTTGGCATTGAAAGAAGCATACATTTCAATTTTACTCAAAGATACTGACTGCAAACCTTATGGAGACATCTTAATATAACTCTACACATTATCCTGAGATGTCTGACAGCTGTTATATCACTCAGCTATTCAAGACAAAAGAGTTGATTTTTCAGTGCATGCAATGCTTTGGCACTAAAGGCATATATTTCAATTTTACTCAAAGGTACTGACTGCAAACCTTATGGAGACATCTTAATATAAATCTCGACATGATCCTGAGAAGTTTGACAGCTGTTATATCACTCAGCTATTCAAGACAAAAAACTTGATTTCTCAGTGCATGCTGTACTTTGGTATTGAAAGAAGTATACACTTCAATTTTACTCAAATGTACTGACTGCAAACCTTATGGAAACATCTAAACATAACTCCCCACATGATCCTGAGATGTTTGAAATTTGTTATATCACTCAGGTATTCAACACAAAAAAGTTAATTTCTCTCTGCATGCAATGCTTTGGCACTAAAAGTATATATTTCAATTTTACTCTGAAGTACTAAATGCAACCCTTATGGAAACATCTAAACATAACTCCCCACATGATCCTGAGATGTTTGACACCAGTTATATCATTCAGGTATTCAAGATAAAAAAGTTGATTTCTCAGTGCATTCTGTGCTTTGGCATTGAATGAAGCATACATTTCAATTTTACTCAAAGGTACTGACTGCAAACCTTATGGAGTCATCTGAATATAACTCTCCACATGATCCTGAGATGTTTAATAGTTGTTATATCACTCAGGTATTCAAGACAAAAAAGTTGATTTCTCAACGCATGTAGGGCTTTGGAACTTTAAGTATATATTTCAATTTTACTCTAAATTCCTCAATGCAAACCTTATGGAAACATCTAAACATAACTCCCCACAGTATCCTGAGATGTTTGACACTGGTTATATCACTCAGGTATTCCAAATAAAAAAAGTGATTTCTCAGTGCATACTGCGCTTTGGAATTGAAAGAAGTATACACTACAATTTTACTCAAAGGTACTGACTGCAAACCTCATGGAGGCTCTTAATATAACTCTCCACATGATCCTGAGATGTTTGGCAGTTGTTATATCACTCAGCAATTCAAGACAGAAAAGTTGATTTTTCAGTGCATGCAATGCTTTGGCACTAAAGGCATATATTTCAATTTTACTCAAAGGTACTGACTGCAAACCTTATGGAGACATCTCAATATAAATCTCGACATGATCTTGAGAAGTTTGACAGCTGTTATATCACTCAGCTATTCAAGACAAAAAACTTGATTTCTCAGTGCATGCTGTACTTTGGTATTCAAAGAAGTATACACTTCAATTTTACTCAAAGGTACTGACTGCAAACCTTATGGACTCATCTTAATATAACTCTCCACATGATCCTGAGATGATTGGCAGTTGTTATATCACTCAGCTATTCAAGACAAAAAAGTTGATATCTCAATGCATGAAGTGCTTTGGAACTAAAAGAATATATTTCAATTTTACTCTAAAGTCCTGAATGCAAACCTCATGGAAACATTTTAACATAACTCCCCACATGATCCTGAGATGTTTGACATTTGTTATATCACTCAGGTATTAAAGACAAAAAAGTTGATCTCTCAGTGCATGCTGTACTTTGGCATTGAAAGAAGTATACACTTCAATTTTACTCAAATGTACTGACTGCAAACCTTATGGAAACATCTAAACATAACTCCCCACATGATCCTGAGATGTTCGAAATCTGTTATATCACTCAGGTATTCAACACAAAAAAGTTGATTTCTCTCTGCATGCAATGCTTTGGCACTAAAAGTACATATTTCAATTTTACTCTGAACTACTAAATGCAACCCTTATGGAAACATCTAAACATAACTCCCCACATGATCCTGAGATGTTTGACACCAGTTATATCATTCAGGTATTCAAGATAAAAAAGTTGATTTCTCAGTGCATACTGTGCTTTGGCATTGAATGAAGCATACATTTCAATTTTACTCAAAGGTACTGACTGCAAACCTTATGGAGTCATCATAATATAACTCTCCACATGATCCTGAGATGTTTGACAGTTGTTATATCACTCAGCTATTCAAGACAAAAAAGTTGATATCTCAATGCATGATGTGCTTTGGAACTAAAAGTATACATTACAATTTTACTCTAAATTCCTCAATGCAAACCTTATGGAAATATCTAAACATAACTCCCCACATGATCCTGAGATGTTTGACATTTGTTATATCACTCAGGTATTCGAGACAAAAAAGTTGATTTCTCTCAGCATGCAATGCTTTGGCACGAAAAGAATATATTTCAATTTTACTATGAAGTACTGAATGCAAACCTTTTGGAAACATGTTAACATCACTCCCCAAATGTTCCTGAACTGTTTGACACCTGTTACAACTCTCAGGTATTCAAGATAAAAAAGATGATTTCTCAGTGCATACTGTGCTTTGGCATTGAATGAAGCATACATTTCAATTTTACTCAAAGGTACTGACTGCAAACCTTATGGAGTCGTCTGAATATAACTCTCCACATGATCCTGAGATGTTTATTAGTTGTTATATCACTCAGGTATTCAAGACAAAAAAGTTGATTTCTCAACGCATGTAGGGCTTTGGAACTTTAAGTATATATTTCAATTTTACTCTAAATTCCTCAATGCAAACCTTATGGAAACATCTAAACATAACTCCCCACAGTATCCTGAGATGTTTGACACCAGTTATATCACTCAGGTATTCAAAATAAAAAAAGTGATTTCTCAGTGCATACTGCGCTTTGGAATTGAAAGAAGTATACACTACAATTTTACTCAAAGGTACTGACTGCAAACCTTATGGAGTCATCTTAATATAACTCTCCACATGATCCTGAGATGTTTGGCAGTTGTTATATCACTCAGCTATTCAAGACAAAAAAGTTGATATCTCAATGCATAATGTGCTTTGGAACTAAAAGGATACATTACAATTTTACTCTAAATTCTTCAATGCAAACCTTATGGAAATATCTAAACATAACACCCCACATGATCCTGAGATGCTTGACATTTGTTATATCACTCAGGTATTCGAGACAGAAAAGTTGATTTCTCTCAGCATGCAATGCTTTGGCACTAAAAGAATATATTTCAATTTTACTATGAAGTACTGAATGCAAACCTTTTGGAAACATGTTAACATCACTCCCCAAATGTTCCTGAACTGTTTGACACCTGTTACATCTCTCAGGTATTCAAGATAAAAAAGATGATTTCTCAGTGCATACTGTGCTTTGGCATTGAATGAAGCATACATTTCAATTTTACTCAAAGGTACTGACTGCAAACCTTATGGAGTCATCTGAATGTAACTCTCCACATGATCCTGAGCTGTTTAATAGTTGTTATATCACTCAGGTATTCAAGACAAAAAAGTTGATTTCTCCACGCATGAAGTGCTTTGGAACTTTAAGTATATATTTCAATTTTACTCTAAATTCCTCAATGCAAACCTTATGGAAACATCTAAACATAACTCCCCACAGTATCCTGAGATGTTTGACACCGGTTATATCACTCAGGTATTCAAAATAAAAAAAGTGATTTCTCACTGCATACTGCGCTTTGGAATTGAAAGAAGTATACACTACAATTTTACTCAAAGGTACTGACTGCAAACCTTATGGAGGCTCTTAATATAACTCTCCACATGATCCTGAGATGTTTGGCAGTTGTTATATCACTCAGCTATTCAAGACAGAAAAGTTGATATCTCAATGCATGAAGTGGTTTGGAACTAAAAGTATACATTACAATTTTACTCTAAATTCCTGAAGGCAAACATTATGGAAACATCTAAACATAACTCCCCACGTGATCCTGAGATGTTTGACACCGGTTATATCACTCAGCTATTCAAGATAAAAAAGTTGATTTCTCAGTGCATACTGTGCTTTGGCATTGAATGAAGCATACATTTCAATTTTACTCAAAGGTACTGACTGCAAACCTTATGGAGTCATCTTAATATAACTCTCCACATGATCTTGAGATGTTTGACAGTTGTTATATCACTCAGGTATTCAAGACAAAAAAGTTGATTTCTCAACACATGAAGTGCTTTGGAACTTAAAGTATATATTTCAATTTTACTCTAAATTCCTCAATGCAAACCTTATGGAAACATCTAAACATAACTCCCCACATGATCCTGAGATGTTTGACACCGGTTATATCATTCAGGTATTCAAGATAAAAAAGTTGATTTCTCAGTGCATACTGTGCTTTGGCATTGAATGAAGCATACATTTTAAATTTACTCAAAGGTACTGACTGCAAACCATATGGAGACATCTTAATATAACTCTCCACATGATCCTGAGATGTTTGGCAGTTGTTATATCACTCTGCTATTCAAGACAAAAAAGTTGATCTCTCAATGCATGAAGCGGTTTGGAACTAACAGTATATATATCAATTTTACTCTAAATTTCTCAATGCAAACCTTATGCAAACATCTAATCATATGTCCCTGCATGATCCTGAGATGATTGACTCCGGTTATATCACTCAGGTATTCAAGATAAAAAAGTTGATTTCTCAGTGCATACTGTGATTTGGCATTGAATGAAGCATACATTTCAATTTTACTCAAAGGTACTGACTGCAAACCTTATGGAAATATCTAAACATAACTCCCCAAATGATCCTGAGTTGTTTGACATTTGTTATATCACTCAGGTATTCAAAACAAAAAATTTGATTTCTCAGTGCATGCAATGCTTTGGCAGTAAAAGTATATATTTCAATTTTACTCTGAAGTACTAAATGCCAACCTTATGGAAAGATGTTAACATCACTCTCCACATGATTCTGAGATGCTTGACACCTGTTACATCACTCAGGTACTCAGGATAAAAAAGTTGATTTCTCATTGCATACAGTGCTTTGGCATTGAAAGAAGCATACATTTCAATTTTACTCAAAGATACTGACTGCAAACCTTATGGAGACATCTTAATATAACTCTACACATTATCCTGAGATGTCTGACAGCTGTTATATCACCCAGCTATTCAAGACAAAAGAGTTGATTTTTCAGTGCATGCAATGCTTTGGCACTAAAGGCATATATTTCAATTTTACTCAAAGGTACTGACTGCAAACCTTATGGAGACATCTTAATATAAATCTCGACATGATCCTGAGAAGTTTGACAGCTGTTATATCACTCAGCTATTCAAGACAAAAAACTTGATTTCTCAGTGCATGCTGTACTTTGGTATTCAAAGAAGTATACACTTCAATTTTACTCAAAGGTACTGACTGCAAACCTTATGGACTCATCTTAATATAACTCTCCACATGATCCTGAGATGATTGGCAGTTGTTATATCACTCAGCTATTCAAGACAAAAAAGTTGATATCTCAATGCATGAAGTGCTTTGGAACTAAAAGAATATATTTCAATTTTACTCTAAAGTCCTGAATGCAAACCTCATGGAAACATTTTAACATAACTCCCCACATGATCCTGAGATGTTTGACATTTGTTATATCACTCAGGTATTAAAGACAAAAAAGTTGATCTCTCAGTGCATGCTGTACTTTGGCATTGAAAGAAGTATACACTTCAATTTTACTCAAATGTACTGACTGCAAACCTTATGGAAACATCTAAACATAACTCCCCACATGACCCTGAGATGTTCGAAATCTGTTATATCACTCAGGTATTCAACACAAAAAAGTTGATTTCTCTCTGCATGCAATGCTTTGGCACTAAAAGTATATATTTCAATTTTACTCTGAGGTACTAAATGCAACCCTTATGGAAACATCTAAACATAACTCCCCACATGATCCTGAGATGTTTGACACCAGTTATATCATTCAGGTATTCAAGATAAAAAAGTTGATTTCTCAGTGCATACTGTGCTTTGGCATTGAATGAAGCATGCATTTCAATTTTACTCAAAGGTACTGACTGCAAACCTTATGGAGTCATCATAATATAACTCTCCACATGATCCTGAGATGTTTGACAGTTGTTATATCACTCAGCTATTCAAGACAAAAAAGTTGATATCTCAATGCATGATGTGCTTTGGAACTAAAAGTATACATTACAATTTTACTCTAAATTCCTCAATGCAAACCTTATGGAAATATCTAAACATAACTCCCCACATGATCCTGAGATGTTTGACATTTGTTATATCACTCAGGTATTCGAGACAAAAAAGTTGATTTCTCTCAGCATGCAATGCTTTGGCACGAAAAGAATATATTTCAATTTTACTATGAAGTACTGAATGCAAACCTTTGGGAAACATGTTAACATCACTCCCCAAATGTTCCTGAACTGTTTGACACCTGTTACAACTCTCAGGTATTCAAGATAAAAAAGATGATTTCTCAGTGCATACTGTGCTTTGGCATTGAATGAAGCATACATTTCAATTTTACTCAAAGGTACTGACTGCAAACCTTATGGAGTCGTCTGAATATAACTCTCCACATGATCCTGAGATGTTTAATAGTTGTTATATCACTCAGGTATTCAAGACAAAAAAGTTGATTTCTCAACGCATGTAGGGCTTTGGAACTTTAAGTATATATTTCAATTTTACTCTAAATTCCTCAATGCAAACCTTATGGAAACATCTAAACATAACTCCCCACAGTATCCTGAGATGTTTGACACCGGTTATATCACTCAGGTATTCAAAATAAAAAAAGTGATTTCTCAGTGCATACTGCGCTTTGGAATTGAAAGAAGTATACACTACAATTTTACTCAAAGGTACTGACTGCAAACCTTATGGAGTCATCTTAATATAACTCTCCACATGATCCTGAGATGTTTGGCAGTTGTTATATCACTCAGCTATTCAAGACAAAAAAGTTGATATCTCAATGCATAATGTGCTTTGGAACTAAAAGGATACATTACAATTTTACTCTAAATTCCTCAATGCAAACCTTATGGAAATATCTAAACATAACACCCCACATGATCCTGAGATGCTTGACATTTGTTATATCACTCAGGTATTCGAGACAGAAAAGTTGATTTCTCTCAGCATGCAATTCTTTGGCACTAAAAGAATATATTTCAATTTTACTATGAAGTACTGAATGCAAACCTTTTGGAAACATGTTAACATCACTCCCCAAATGTTCCTGAACTGTTTGACACCTGTTACATCTCTCAGGTATTCAAGATAAAAAAGATGTTTTCTCAGTGCATACTGTGCTTTGGCATTGAATGAAGCATACATTTCAATTTTACTCAAAGGTACTGACTGCAAACCTTATGGAGTCATCTGAATGTAACTCTCCACATGATCCTGAGCTGTTTAATAGTTGTTATATCACTCAGGTATTCAAGACAAAAAAGTTGATTTCTCCACGCATGAAGTGCTTTGGAACTTTAAGTATATATTTCAATTTTACTCTAAATTCCTCAATGCAAACCTTATGGAAACATCTAAACATAACTCCCCACAGTATCCTGAGATGTTTGACACCGGTTATATCACTCAGGTATTCAAAATAAAAAAAGTGATTTCTCAGTGCATACTGCGCTTTGGAATTGAAAGAAGTATACACTACAATTTTACTCAAAGGTACTGACTGCAAACCTTATGGAGGCTCTTAATATAACTCTCCACATGATCCTGAGATGTTTGGCAGTTGTTATATCACTCAGCTATTCAAGACAGAAAAGTTGATATCTCAATGCATGAAGTGGTTTGGAACTAAAAGTATACATTACAATTTTACTCTAAATTCCTGAAGGCAAACATTATGGAAACATCTAAACATAACTCCCCACGTGATCCTGAGATGTTTGACACCGGTTATATCACTCAGCTATTCAAGATAAAAAAGTTGATTTCTCAGTGCATACTGTGCTTTGGCATTGAATGAAGCATACATTTCAATTTTACTCAAAGGTACTGACTGCAAACCTTATGGAGTCATCTTAATATAACTCTCCACATGATCTTGAGATGTTTGACAGTTGTTATATCACTCAGGTATTCAAGACAAAAAAGTTGATTTCTCAACACATGAAGTGCTTTGGAACTTAAAGTATATATTTCAATTTTACTCTAAATTCCTCAATGCAAACCTTATGGAAACATCTAAACATAACTCCCCACATGATCCTGAGATGTTTGACACCGGTTAT
The DNA here is from genome assembly GCF_030028105.1 of Mobula birostris. Taxonomy (NCBI): domain Eukaryota; kingdom Metazoa; phylum Chordata; class Chondrichthyes; order Myliobatiformes; family Myliobatidae; genus Mobula; species Mobula birostris. The sequence continues at coordinate 70,782,757 of NC_092386.1, forward strand.
ATCATTCAGGTATTCAAGATAAAAAAGTTGATTTCTCAGTGCATACTGTGCTTTGGCATTGAATGAAGCATACATTTTAAATTTACTCAAAGGTACTGACTGCAAACCATATGGAGACATCTTAACATAACTCTCCACATGATCCTGAGATGTTTGGCAGTTGTTATATCACTCTGCTATTCAAGACAAAAAAGTTGATATCTCAATGCATGCTGTGCTTTGGAACTAAAAGGATACATTACAATTTTACTCTAAATTCCTCAATGCAAACCTTATGAAAATATCTAAACATAACACCCCACATGATCCTGAGATGCTTGACATTTGTTATATCACTCAGGTATTCGAGACAGAAAAGTTGATTTCTCTCAGCATGCAATGCTTTGGCACTAAAAGAATATATTTCAATTTTACTATGAAGTACTGAATGCAAACCTTTTGGAAACATGTTAACATCACTCCCCAAATGTTCCTGAACTGTTTGACACCTGTTACATCACTCAGGTATTCAAGATAAAAAAGATGATTTCTCAGTGCATACTGTGCTTTGGCATTGAATGAAGCATAAATTTCAATTTTACTCAAAGGTACTGACTGCAAACCTTATGGAGTCATCTGAATGTAACTCTCCACATGATCCTGAGCTGTTTAATAGTTGTTATATCACTCAGGTATTCAAGACAAAAAAGTTGATTTCTCCACGCATGAAGTGCTTTGGAACTTTAAGTATATATTTCAATTTTACTCTAAATTCCTCAATGCAAACCTTATGGAAACATCTAAACATAACTCCCCACAGTATCCTGAGATGTTTGACACCGGTTTTATCACTCAGGTATTCAAAATAAAAAAAGTGATTTCTCAGTGCATACTGCGCTTTGGAATTGAAAGAAGTATACACTACAATTTTACTCAAAGGTACTAACCTCAAACCTTATGGAGGCTCTTAATATAACTCTCCACATGATCCTGAGATGTTTGGCAGTTGTTATATCACTCAGCTATTCAAGACAGAAAAGTTGATATCTCAATGCATGAAGTGGTTTGGAACTAAAAGTATACATTACAATTTTACTCTAAAGTCCTGAATGCAAACCTCATGGAAACATTTTAACATAACTCCCCACATGATCCTGAGATGTTTGACATTTGTTATATCACTCAGGTATTAAAGACAAAAAAGTTGATCTCTCAGTGCATGCTGTACTTTGGCATTGAAAGAAGTATACACTTCAATTTTACTCAAATGTACTGACTGCAAACCTTATGGAAACATCTAAACATAACTCCCCACATGATCCTGAGATGTTTGAAATCTGTTATATCACTCAGGTATTCAACACAAAAAAGTTGATTTCTCTCTGCATGCAATGCTTTGGCACTAAAAGTATATATTTCAATTTTACTCTGAAGTACTAAATGCAACCCTTATGGAAACATCTAAAGATAACTCCCCACATGTTCCTGAGATGTTTGACACCAGTTATATCATTCAGGTATTCAAGATAAAAAAGTTGATTTCTCAGTGCATACTGTGCTTTGGCATTGAATGAAGCATACATTTCAATTTTACTCAAAGGTACTGACTGCAAACCTTATGGAGTCATCATAATATAACTCTCCACATGATCCTGAGATGTTTGACAGTTGTTATATCACTCAGCTATTCAAGACAAAAAAGTTGATATCTCAATGCATGATGTGCTTTGGAACTAAAAGTATACATTACAATTTTACTCTAAATTCCTCAATGCAAACCTTATGGAAATATCTAAACATAACTCCCCACATGATCCTGAGATGTTTGACACCGGTTATATCATTCAGGTATTCAAGATAAAAAAGTTGATTCTCAGTGCATACTGTGCTTTGGGATTGAATGAAGCATACATTTCAATTTAACTCAAAGGTACTGACTGCAAACCTTATGGAGTCATCTTAATATAACTCTCCACATGATCCTGAGATGTTTGGCAGTTGTTATATCACTCAGCTATTCAAGACAAAAAAGTTGATATCTCAATGCATAATGTGCTTTGGAACTAAAAGGATACATTGCAATTTTACTCTAAATTCCTCAATGCAAACCTTATGGAAATATCTAAACATAACACCCCACATGATCCTGAGATGCTTGACATTTGTTATATCACTCAGGTATTCGAGACAGAAAAGTTGATTTCTCTCAGCATGCAATGCTTTGGCACTAAAAGAATATATTTCAATTTTACTATGAAGTACTGAATGCAAACCTTTTGGAAACATGTTAACATCACTCCCCAAATGTTCCAGAACTGTTTTACACCTGTTACATCTCTCAGGTATTCAAGATAAAAAAGATGATTTCTCAGTGCATACTGTGCTTTGGCATTGAATGAAGCATACATTTCAATTTTACTCAAAGGTACTGACTGCAAACCTTATGGAGTCATCTGAATGTAACTCTCCACATGATCCTGAGCTGTTTAATAGTTGTTATATCACTCAGGTATTCAAGACAAAAAAGTTGATTTCTCCACGCATGAAGTGCTTTGGAACTTTAAGTATATATTTCAATTTTACTCTAAATTCCTCAATGCAAACCTTATGGAAACATCTAAACATAACTCCCCACAGTATCCTGAGATGTTTGACACCGGTTATATCACTCAGGTATTCAAAATAAAAAAAGTGATTTCTCAGTGCATACTGCGCTTTGGAATTGAAAGAAGTATACACTACAATTTTACTCAAAGGTACTGACTGCAAACCTTATGGAGGCTCTTAATATAACTCTCCACATGATCCTGAGATGTTTGGCAGTTGTTATATCACTCAGCTATTCAAGACAGAAAAGTTGATATCTCAATGCATGAAGTGGTTTGGAACTAAAAGTATACATTACAATTTTACTCTAAATTCCTGAAGGCAAACATTATGGAAACATCTAAACATAACTCCCCACGTGATCCTGAGATGTTTGACACCGGTTATATCACTCAGCTATTCAAGATAAAAAAGTTGATTTCTCAGTGCATACTGTGCTTTGGCATTGAATGAAGCATACATTTCAATTTTACTCAAAGGTACTGACTGCAAACCTTATGGAGTCATCTTAATATAACTCTCCACATGATCCTGAGATGTTTGACAGTTGTTATATCACTCAGGTATTCAAGACAAAGAAGTTGATTTCTCAACACATGAAGTGCGTTGGAACTTAAAGTATATATTTCAATTTTACTCTAAATTCCTCAATGCAAACCTTATGGAAACATCTAAACATAACTCCCCACATGATACTGAGATGTTTGACACCAGTTATATCATTCAGGTATTCAAGATAAAAAAGTTGATTCTCAGTGCATACTGTGCTTTGGGATTGAATGAAGCATACATTTCAATTTTACTCAAAGGTACTGACTGCAAACCTTATGGAGTCATCTTAATATAACTCTCCACATGATCCTGAGATGTTTGGCAGTTGTTATATCACTCAGCTATTCAAGACAAAAAAGTTGATATCTCAATGCATGATGTGATTTGGAACTAAAAGGATACATTACAATTTTACTCTAAATTCCCCAATGCAAACCTTATGGAAATATCTAAACATAACACCCCACATGATCCTGAGATGCTTGACATTTGTTATATCACTCAGGTATTCGAGACAGAAAAGTTGATTTCTCTCAGCATGCAATGCTTTGGCACTAAAAGAATATATTTCAATTTTACTATGAAGTACTGAATGCAAACCTTTTGGAAACATGTTAACATCACTCCCCAAATGTTCCTGAAGTGTTTGACACCTGTTACATCTCTCAGGTATTCAAGATAAAAAAGATGATTTCTCAGTGCATACTGTGCTTTGGCATTGAATGAAGCATACATTTCAATTTTACTCAAAGGTACTGACTGCAAACCTTATGGAGTCATCTGAATGTAACTCTCCACATGATCCTGAGCTGTTTAATAGTTGTTATATCACTCAGGTATTCAAGACAAAAAAGTTGATTTCTCCACGCATGAAGTGCTTTGGAACTTTAAGTATATATTTCAATTTTACTCTAAATTCCTCAATGCAAACCTTATGGAAACATCTAAACATAACTCCCCACAGTATCCTGAGATGTTTGACACCGGTTATATCACTCAGGTATTCAAAATAAAAAAAGTGATTTCTCAGTGCATACTGCGCTTTGGAATTGAAAGAAGTATACACTACAATTTTACTCAAAGGTACTGACTGCAAACCTCATGGAGGCTCTTAATATAACTCTCCACATGATCCTGAGATGTTTGGCAGTTGTTATATCACTCAGCAATTCAAGACAGAAAAGTTGATTTTTCAGTGCATGCAATGCTTTGGCACTAAAGGCATATATTTCAATTTTACTCAAAGGTACTGACTGCAAACCTTATGGAGACATCTCAAAATAAATCTCGACATGATCTTGAGAAGTTTGACAGCTGTTATATCACTCAGCTATTCAAGACAAAAAACTTGATTTCTCAGTGCATGCTGTACTTTGGTATTCAAAGAAGTATACACTTCAATTTTACTCAAAGGTACTGACTGCAAACCTTATGGACTCATCTTAATATAACTCTCCACATGATCCTGAGATGATTGGCAGTTGTTATATCACTCAGCTATTCAAGACAAAAAAGTTGATATCTCAATGCATGAAGTGGTTTGGAACTAAAAGAATACATTACAATTTTACTCTAAATTCCTGAAGGCAAACATTATGGAAACATCTAAACATAACTCCCCACGTGATCCTGAGATGTTTGACACCGGTTATATCACTCAGCTATTCAAGATAAAAAAGTTGATTTCTCAGTGCATACTGTGCTTTGGCATTGAATGAAGCATACATTTCAATTTTACTCAAAGGTACTGACTGCAAACCTTATGGAGTCATCTTAATATAACTCTCCACATGATCCTGAGATGTTTGACAGTTGTTATATCACTCAGGTATTCAAGACAAAAAAGTTGATTTCTCAACACATGAAGTGCTTTGGAACTTAAAGTATATATTTCAATTTTACTCTAAATTCCTCAATGCAAACCTTATGGAAATATCTAAACATAACACCCCACATGATCCTGAGATGCTTGACATTTGTTATATCACTCAGGTATTCGAGACAGAAAAGTTGATTTCTCTCAGCATGCAATGCTTTGGCACTAAAAGAATATATTTCAATTTTACTATGAAGTACTGAATGCAAACCTTTTGGAAACATGTTAACATCACTCCCCAAATGTTCCTGAACTGTTTGACACCTGTTACATCTCTCAGGTATTCAAGATAAAAAAGATGATTTCTCAGTGCATACTGTGCTTTGGCATTGAATGAAGCATACATTTCAATTTTACTCAAAGGTACTGACTGCAAACCTTATGGAGTCATCTGAATGTAACTCTCCACATGATCCTGAGCTGTTTAATAGTTGTTATATCACTCAGGTATTCAAGACAAAAAAGTTGATTTCTCCACGCATGAAGTGCTTTGGAACTTTAAGTATATATTTCAATTTTACTCTAAATTCCTCAATGCAAACCTTATGGAAACATCTAAACATAACTCCCCACAGTATCCTGAGATGTTTGACACCGGTTATATCACTCAGGTATTCAAAATAAAAAAAGTGATTTCTCAGTGCATACTGCGCTTTGGAATTGAAAGAAGTATACACTACAATTTTACTCAAAGTTACTGACCTCAAACCTTATGGAGGCTCTTAATATAACTCTCCACATGATCCTGAGATGTTTGGCAGTTGTTATATCACTCAGCTATTCAAGACAGAAAAGTTGATATCTCAATGCATGAAGTGGTTTGGAACTAAAAGTATACATTACAATTTTACTCTAAATTCCTGAAGGCAAACATTATGGAAACATCTAAACATAACTCCCCACGTGATCCTGAGATGTTTGACACCGGTTATATCACTCAGCTATTCAAGATAAAAAAGGTTGATTTCTCAGTGCATACTGTGCTTTGGCATTGAATGAAGCATACATTTCAATTTTACTCAAAGGTACTGACTGCAAACCTTATGGAGTCATCTTAATATAACTCTCCACATGATCCTGAGATGTTTGACAGTTGTTATATCACTCAGGTATTCAAGACAAAAAAGTTGATTTCTCAACACATGAAGTGCTTTGGAACTTAAAGTATATATTTCAATTTTACTCTAAATTCCTCAATGCAAACCTTATGGAAACATCTAAACATAACTCCCCACATGATCCTGAGATGTTTGACACCGGTTATATCATTCAGGTATTCAAGATAAAAAAGTTGATTTCTCAGTGCATACTGTGCTTTGGCATTGAATGAAGCATACATTTTAAATTTACTCAAAGGTACTGACTGCAAACCATATGGAGACATCTTAATATAACTCTCCACATGATCCTGAGATGTTTGGCAGTTGTTATATCACTCTGCTATTCAAGACAAAAAAGTTGATCTCTCAATGCATGAAGCGGTTTGGAACTAACAGTATATATATCAATTTTACTCTAAATTTCTCAATGCAAACCTTATGCAAACATCTAATCATATGTCCCTGCATGATCCTGAGATGATTGACTCCGGTTATATCACTCAGGTATTCAAGATAAAAAAGTTGATTTCTCAGTGCATACTGTGATTTGGCATTGAATGAAGCATACATTTCAATTTTACTCAAAGGTACTGACTGCAAACCTTATGGAAATATCTAAACATAACTCCCCACATGATCCTGAGTTGTTTGACATTTGTTATATCACTCAGGTATTCAAAACAAAAAATTTGATTTCTCAGTGCATGCAATGCTTTGGCAGTAAAAGTATATATTTCAATTTTACTCTGAAGTACTGAATGCCAACCTTATGGAAAGATGTTAACATCACTCTCCACATGATTCTGAGATGCTTGACACCTGTTACATCACTCAGGTACTCAGGATAAAAAAGTTGATTTCTCATTGCATACAGTGCTTTGGCATTGAAAGAAGCATACATTTCAATTTTACTCAAAGATACTGACTGCAAACCTTATGGAGACATCTTAATATAACTCTACACATTATCCTGAGATGTCTGACAGCTGTTATATCACTCAGCTATTCAAGACAAAAGAGTTGATTTTTCAGTGCATGCAATGCTTTGGCACTAAAGGCATATATTTCAATTTTACTCAAAGGTACTGACTGCAAACCTTATGGAGACATCTTAATATAAATCTCGACATGATCCTGAGAAGTTTGACAGCTGTTATATCACTCAGCTATTCAAGACAAAAAACTTGATTTCTCAGTGCATGCTGTACTTTGGTATTGAAAGAAGTATACACTTCAATTTTACTCAAAGGTACTGACTGCAAACCTTATGGACTCATCTTAATATAACTCTCCACATGATCCTGAGATGATTGGCAGTTGTTATATCACTCAGCTATTCAAGACAAAAAAGTTGATATCTCAATGCATGAAGTGCTTTGGAACTAAAAGAATATATTTCAATTTTACTCTAAAGTCCTGAATGCAAACCTTATGGAAACATCTAAACATAACTCCCCACATGATCCTGAGATGTTTGAAATCTGTTATATCACTCAGGTATTCAACACAAAAAAGTTGATTTCTCTCTGCATGCAATGCTTTGGCACTAAAAGTATATATTTCAATTTTACTCTGAAGTACTAAATGCAACCCTTATGGAAACATCTAAACATAACTCCCCACATGATCCTGAGGTGTTTGACACCAGTTATATCATTCAGGTATTCAAGATAAAAAAGTTGATTCTCAGTGCATACTGTGCTTTGGCATTGAATGAAGCATACATTTCAATTTAACTCAAAGGTACTGACTGCAAACCTTATGGAGTCATCTTAATATAACTCTCCACATGATCCTGAGATGTTTGGCAGTTGTTATATCACTCAGCTATTCAAGACAAAAAAGTTGATATCTCAATGCATAATGTGCTTTGGAACTAAAAGGATACATTGCAATTTTACTCTAAATTCCTCAATGCAAACCTTATGGAAATATCTAAACATAACACCCCACATGATCCTGAGATGCTTGACATTTGTTATATCACTCAGGTATTCGAGACAGAAAAGTTGATTTCTCTCAGCATGCAATGCTTTGGCACTAAAAGAATATATTTCAATTTTACTATGAAGTACTGAATGCAAACCTTTTGGAAACATGTTAACATCACTCCCCAAATGTTCCAGAACTGTTTTACACCTGTTACATCTCTCAGGTATTCAAGATAAAAAAGATGATTTCTCAGTGCATACTGTGCTTTGGCATTGAATGAAGCATACATTTCAATTTTACTCAAAGGTACTGACTGCAAACCTTATGGAGTCATCTGAATGTAACTCTCCACATGATCCTGAGCTGTTTAATAGTTGTTATATCACTCAGGTATTCAAGACAAAAAAGTTGATTTCTCCACGCATGAAGTGCTTTGGAACTTTAAGTATATATTTCAATTTTACTCTAAATTCCTCAATGCAAACCTTATGGAAACATCTAAACATAACTCCCCACAGTATCCTGAGATGTTTGACACCGGTTATATCACTCAGGTATTCAAAATAAAAAAAGTGATTTCTCAGCGCATACTGCGCTTTGGAATTGAAAGAAGTATACACTAAAATTTTACTCAAAGGTACTGACTGCAAACCTTATGGAGGCTCTTAATATAACTCTCCACATGATCCTGAGATGTTTGGCAGTTGTTATATCACTCAGCTATTCAAGACAGAAAAGTTGATATCTCAATGCATGAAGTGGTTTGGAACTAAAAGTATACATTACAATTTTACTCTAAATTCCTGAAGGCAAACATTATGGAAACATCTAAACATAACTCCCCACGTGATCCTGAGATGTTTGACACCGGTTATATCACTCAGCTATTCAAGATAAAAAAGTTGATTTCTCAGTGCATACTGTGCTTTGGCATTGAATGAAGCATACATTTCAATTTTACTCAAAGGTACTGACTGCAAACCTTATGGAGTCATCTTAATATAACTCTCCACATGATCCTGAGATGTTTGACAGTTGTTATATCACTCAGGTATTCAAGACAAAAAAGTTGATTTCTCAACACATGAAGTGCGTTGGAACTTAAAGTATATATTTCAATTTTACTCTAAATTCCTCAATGCAAACCTTATGGAAACATCTAAACATAACTCCCCACATGATCCTGAGATGTTTGACACCGGTTATATCATTCAGGTATTCAAGATAAAAAAGTTGATTTCTCAGTGCATACTGTGCTTTGGCATTGAATGAAGCATACATTTTAAATTTACTCAAAGGTACTGACTGCAAACCATATGGAGACATCTTAATATAACTCTCCACATGATCCTGAGATGTTTGGCAGTTGTTATATCACTCTGCTATTCAAGACAAAAAAGTTGATATCTCAATGCATGATGTGCTTTGGAACTAAAAGGATACATTACAATTTTACTCTAAATTCCTCAATGCAAACCTTATGAAAATATCTAAACATAACACCCCACATGATCCTGAGATGCTTGACATTTGTTATATCACTCAGGTATTCGAGACAGAAAAGTTGATTTCTCTCAGCATGCAATGCTTTGGCACTAAAAGAATATATTTCAATTTTACTATGAAGTACTGAATGCAAACCTTTTGGAAACATGTTAACATCACTCCCCAAATGTTCCTGAACTGTTTGACACCTGTTACATCTCTCAGGTATTCAAGATAAAAAAGATAATTTCTCAGTGCATACTGTGCTTTGGCATTGAATGAAGCATACATTTTAAATTTACTCAAAGGTACTGACTGCAAACCATATGGAGACATCTTAATATAACTCTCCACATGATCCTGAGATGTTTGGCAGTTGTTATATCACTCTGCTATTCAAGACAAAAAAGTTGATCTCTCAATGCATGAAGCGGTTTGGAACTAACAGTATATATATCAATTTTACTCTAAATTTCTCAATGCAAACCTTATGCAAACATCTAATCATAAGTCCCTGCATGATCCTGAGATGTTTGACTCCGGTTATATCACTCAGGTATTCAAGACAAAAAAGTTGATTTCTCAACGCATGTAGGGCTTTGGAACTTTAAGTATATATTTCAATTTTACTCTAAATTCCTCAATGCAAACCTTATGGAAACATCTAAACATAACTCCCCACAGTATCCTGAGATGTTTGACACCGGTTATATCACTCAGGTATTCAAAATAAAAAAAGTGATTTCTCAGTGCATACTGCGCTTTGGAATTGAAAGAAGTATACACTACAATTTTACTCAAAGGTACTGACCTCAAACCTTATGGAGGCTCTTAATATAACTCTCCACATGATCCTGAGATGTTTGGCAGTTGTTATATCACTCAGCTATTCAAGACAGAAAAGTTGATATCTCAATGCATGAAGTGGTTTGGAACTAAAAGTATACATTACAATTTTACTCTAAATTCCTGAAGGCAAACATTATGGAAACATCTAAACATAACTCCCCACGTGATCCTGAGATGTTTGACACCGGTTATATCACTCAGCTATTCAAGATAAAAAAGTTGATTTCTCAGTGCATACTGTGCTTTGGCATTGAATGAAGCATACATTTCAATTTTACTCAAAGGTACTGACTGCAAACCTTATGGAGTCATCTTAATATAACTCTCCACATGATCCTGAGATGTTTGACAGTTGTTATATCACTCAGGTATTCAAGACAAAAAAGTTGATTTCTCAACACATGAAGTGCTTTGGAACTTAAAGTATATATTTCAATTTTACTCTAAAATTCCTCAATGCAAACCTTATGGAAACATCTAAACATAACTCCCCACATGATCCTGAGATGTTTGACACCGGTTATATCATTCAGGTATTCAAGATAAAAAAGTTGATTTCTCAGAGCATACTGTGCTTTGGCATTGAATGAAGCATACATTTTAAATTTACCTAAAGGTACTGACTGCAAACCATATGGAGACATCTTAATATAACTCTCCACATGATCCTGAGATGTTTGGCAGTTGTTATATCACTCTGCTATTCAAGACAAAAAAGTTGATCTCTCAATGCGTGAAGCGGTTTGGAACTAACAGTATATATATCAATTTTACTCTAAATTTCTCAATGCAAACCTTATGCAAACATCTAATCATATGTCCCTGCATGATCCTGAGATGATTGACTCCGGTTATATCACTCAGGTATTCAAGATAAAAAAGTTGATTTCTCAGTGCATACTGTGATTTGGCATTGAATGAAGCATACATTTCAATTTTACTCAAAGGTACTGACTGCAAACCTTATGGAAATATCTAAACATAACTCCCCAAATGATCCTGAGTTGTTTGACATTTGTTATATCACTCAGGTATTCAAAACAAAAAATTTGATTTCTCAGTGCATGCAATGCTTTGGCAGTAAAAGTATATATTTCAATTTTACTCTGAAGTACTGAATGCCAACCTTATGGAAAGATGTTAACATCACTCTCCACATGATTCTGAGATGCTTGACACCTGTTACATCACTCAGGTACTCAGGATAAAAAAAGTTGATTTCTCATTGCATACAGTGCTTTGGCATTGAAAGAAGCATACATTTCAATTTTACTCAAAGGTACTGACTGCAAACCTTATGGAGTCTCTTAATATAACTCTCCACATGATCCTGAGATGTGTTGGCAGTTGTTATATCACTCAGCTATTCAAGACAAAAAAGTTGATATCTCAATGCATGATGTGCTTTGGAACTAAAAGTATACATTACAATTTTACTCTAAAATCCTCAATGCAAACCTTATGGAAACATCTAAACAGAACTCCCCACATGATCCTGAGATGTTTGACACCGGTTATATCACTCAGGTATTCAAAATAAAAAAAGTGATTTCTCAGTTCATACTGCGCTTTGGAATTGAAAGAAGTATACACTACAATTTTACTCAAAGGTACTGACTGCAAACCTTATGGAGGCTCTTAATATAACTCTCCACATGATCCTGAGATGTTTGGCAGTTGTTATAGCACTCAGCTATTCAAGACAAAAAAGTTGATATCTCAATGCATGATGTGCTTTGGAACTAAAAGTATACATTACAATTTTACTCTAAATTCCTCAATGCAAACCTTATGGAAATATCTAAACATAACTCCCCCACATGATCCTGAGATGTTTGACATTTGTTATATCACTCAGGTATTCGAGACAAAAAAGTTGATTTCTCCTCAGCATGCAATGCTTTGGCACTAAAAGAATATATTTCAATTTTACTATGAAGTACTGAATGCAAATCTTTTGGAAACATGTTAACATCACTCCCCAAATGTTCCTGAAACTGTTTGACACCTGTTACAACTCTCAGGTATTCAAGATAAAAAAGATGATTTCTCAGTGCATGATGTGCTTTGGAACTAAAAGTATACATTACAATTTTACTCTAAATTCCTGAAGGCAAACAATTACGGAAACATCTAAACATAACTCCCCACGTGATCCTGAGATGTTTGACACCGGTTATATCACTCAGCTATTCAAGATAAAAAAGTTGATTTCTCAGTGCATACTGTGCTTTGGCATTGAATGAAGCATACATTTCAATTTTACTCAATGGTACTGACTGCAAACCTTATGGAGTCATCTGAATATAACTCTCCACATGATCCTGAGATGTTTAATAGTTGTTATATCACTCAGGTATTCAAGACAAAAAAGTTGATTTCTCAACGCATGATGTGCTTTGGAAATTTAAGTATATATTTCAATTTTACTCTAAATTCCTCAATGCAAACCTTATGGAAACATCTAAACATAACTCCCCACAGTATCCTGAGATGTTTGACACCGGTTATATCATTCAGGTATTCAAGATAATAAAGTTGATTTCTCAGTGCATACTGTGCTTTGGCATTGAATGAAGCATACATTTCAATTTTACTCAAAGGTACTGACTGCAAACCTTATGGAGTCATCTTAATATAACTCTCCACATGATCCTGAGATGTTTGGCAGTTGTTATATCACTCAGCTATTCAAGACAAAAAAGTTGATATCTCAATGCATGATGTGCTTTGGAACTAAAAGTATACATTACAATTTTACTCTAAATTCCTCAATGCAAACCTTATGGAAATATCTAAACATAACTCCCCACATGATCCTGAGATGTTTGACACCGGTTATATCACTCAGGTATTCAAAATAAAAAAAGTGATTTCTCAGTGCATACTGCGCTTTGGAATTGAAAGAAGTATACACTACAATTTTACTCAAAGGTACTGACTGCAAACCTTATGGAGGCTCTTAATATAACTCTCCACATGATCCTGAGATGTTTGGCAGTTGTTATATCACTCAGCTATTCAAGACAAAAAAGTTGATATCTCAATGCATGATGTGCTTTGGAACTAAAAGTATACATTACAATTTTACTCTAAATTCCTCAATGCAAACCTTATGGAAATATCTAAACATAACTCCCCACATGATCCTGAGATGTTTGACATTTGTTATATCACTCAGGTATTCAAGACAAAAAAGTTGATTTCTCTCAGCATGCAATGCTTTGGCACTAAAAGAATATATTTCAATTTTACTATGAAGTACTGAATGCAAACCTTTTGGAAACATGTTAACATCACTCCCCAAATGTTCTTGAACTGTTTGACACCTGTTACAACTCTCAGGTATTCAGGATAAAAAAGATGATTTCTCAGTGCATACTGTGCTTTGGCATTGAATGAAGCACACATTTCAAATTTACTCAAAGGTACTGACTGCAAACCTTATGGAGGCTCTTAATATAACTCTCCACATGATCCTGAGATGTTTGGCAGTTGTTATATCACTCAGCTATTCAAGACAAAAAAGTTGATATCTCAATGCATGATGTGCTTTGGAACTAAAAGTATACATTACAATTTTACTCTAAAATCCTCAATGCAAACCTTATGGAAACATCTAAACAGAACTCCCCACATGATCCTGAGATGTTTGACATTTGTTATATCACTCAGGTATTCAAAATAAAAAAAGTGATTTCTCAGTTCATACTGCGCTTTGGAATTGAAAGAAGTATACACTACAATTTTACTCAAAGGTACTGACTGCAAACCTTATGGATGCTCTTAATATAACTCTCCACATGATCCTGAGATGTTTGGCAGTTGTTATAGCACTCAGCTATTCAAGACAAAAAAGTTGATATCTCAATGCATGTTGTGCTTTGGAACTAAAAGTATACATTACAATTTTACTCTAAATTCCTCAATGCAAACCTTATGGAAATATCTAAACATAACTCCCCACATGATCCTGAGATGTTTGACATTTGTTATATCACTCAGGTATTCGAGACAAAAAAGTTGATTTCTCTCAGCATGCAATGCTTTGGCACTAAAAGAATATATTTCAATTTTACTATGAAGTACTGAATGCAAACCTTTAGGAAACATGTTAACATCACTCCCCAAATGTTCCTGAACTGTTTGACACCTGTTACAACTCTCAGGTATTCAAGATAAAAAGGATGATTTCTCAGTGCATGATGTGCTTTGGAACTAAAAGTATACATTACAATTTTACTCTAAATTCCTGAAGGCAAACATTACGGAAACATCTAAACATAACTCCCCACGTGATCCTGAGATGTTTGACACCGGTTATATCACTCAGCTATTCAAGATAAAAAAGTTGATTTCTCAGTGCATACTGTGCTTTGGCATTGAATGAAGCATACATTTCAATTTTACTCAATGGTACTGACTGCAAACCTTATGGAGTCATCTGAATATAACTCTCCACATGATCCTGAGATGTTTAATAGTTGTTATATCACTCAGGTATTCAAGACAAAAAAGTTGATTTCTCAACGCATGATGTGCTTTGGAACTTTAAGTATATATTTCAATTTTACTCTAAATTCCTCAATGCAAACCTTATGGAAACATCTAAACATAACTCCCCACAGTATCCTGAGATGTTTGACACCGGTTATATCATTCAGGTATTCAAGATAATAAAGTTGATTTCTCAGTGCATACTGTGCTTTGGCATTGAATGAAGCATACATTTCAATTTTACTCAAAGGTACTGACTGCAAACCTTATGGAGTCATCTTAATATAACTCTCCACATGATCCTGAGATGTTTGGCAGTTGTTATATCACTCAGCTATTCAAGACAAAAAAGTTGATATCTCAATGCATGATGTGCTTTGGAACTAAAAGTATACATTACAATTTTACTCTAAATTCCTCAATGCAAACCTTATGGAAATATCTAAACATAACTCCCCACATGATCCTGAGATGTTTGACACCGGTTATATCACTCAGGTATTCAAAATAAAAAAAAGTGATTTCTCAGTGCATACTGCGCTTTGGAATTGAAAGAAGTATACACTACAATTTTACTCAAAGGTACTGACTGCAAACCTTATGGAGGCTCTTAATATAACTCTCCACATGATCCTGAGATGTTTGGCAGTTGTTATATCACTCAGCTATTCAAGACAAAAAAGTTGATATCTCAATGCATGATGTGCTTTGGAACTAAAAGTATACATTACAATTTTACTCTAAATTCCTCAATGCAAACCTTATGGAAATATCTAAACATAACTCCCCACATGATCCTGAGATGTTTGACATTTGTTATATCACTCAGGTATTCAAGACGAAAAAGTTGATTTCTCTCAGCATGCAATGCTTTGGCACTAAAAGAATATATTTCAATTTTACTATGAAGTACTGAATGCAAACCTTTTGGAAACATGTTAACATCACTCCCCAAATGTTCCTGAACTGTTTGACACCTGTTACAACTCTCAGGTATTCAAAATAAAAAAAGTGATTTCTCAGTTCATACTGCGCTTTGGAATTGAAAGAAGTATACACTACAATTTTACTCAAAGGTACTGACTGCAAACCTTATGGATGCTCTTAATATAACTCTCCACATGATCCTGAGATGTTTGGCAGTTGTTATATCACTCAGCTATTCAAGACAAAAAAGTTGATATCTCAATGCATGATGTGCTTTGGAACTAAAAGTATACATTACAATTTTACTCTAAAATCCTCAATGCAAACCTTATGGAAACATCTAAACAGAACTCCCCAATTGATCCTGAGATGTTTGACACCGGTTATATCACTCAGGTATTCAAAATAAAAAAAGTGATTTCTCAGTTCATACTGCGCTTTGGAATTGAAAGAAGTATACACTACAATTTTACTCAAAGGTACTGACTGCAAACCTTATGGATGCTCTTAATATAACTCTCCACATGATCCTTAGATGTTTGGCAGTTGTTATAGCACTCAGCTATTCAAGACAAAAAAGTTGATATCTCAATGCATGTTGTGCTTTGGAACTAAAAGTATACATTACAATTTTACTCTAAATTCCTCAATGCAAACCTTATGGAAATATCTAAACATAACTCCCCACATGATCCTGAGATGTTTGACATTTGTTATATCACTCAGGTATTCGAGACAAAAAAGTTGATTTCTCTCAGCATGCAATGCTTTGGCACTAAAAGAATATATTTCAATTTTACTATGAAGTACTGAATGCAAACCTTTTGGAAACATGTTAACATCACTCCCCAAATGTTCCTGAACTGTTTGACACCTGTTACAACTCTCAGGTATTCAAGATAAAAAGGATGATTTCTCAGTGCATGATGTGCTTTGGAACTAAAAGTATACATTACAATTTTACTCTAAATTCCTGAAGGCAAACATTACGGAAACATCTAAACATAACTCCCCACGTGATCCTGAGATGTTTGACACCGGTTATATCACTCAGCTATTCAAGATAAAAAAGTTGATTTCTCAGTGCATACTGTGCTTTGGCATTGAATGAAGCATACATTTCAATTTTACTCAATGGTACTGACTGCAAACCTTATGGAGTCATCTGAATATAACTCTCCACATGATCCTGAGATGTTTAATAGTTGTTATATCACTCAGGTATTCAAGACAAAAAAGTTGATTTCTCAACGCATGATGTGCTTTGGAACTTTAAGTATATATTTCAATTTTACTCTAAATTCCTCAATGCAAACCTTATGGAAACATCTAAACATAACTCCCCACAGTATCCTGAGATGTTTGACACCAGTTATATCATTCAGGTATTCAAAATAAAAAAAGTGATTTCTCAGTGCATACTGCGCTTTGGAATTGAAAGAAGTATACACTACAATTTTACTCAAAGGTACTGACTGCAAACCTTATGGAGGCTCTTAATATAACTCTCCACATGATCCTGAGATGTTTGGCAGTTGTTATATCACTCAGCTATTCAAGACAAAAAAGTTGATATCTCAATGCATGATGTGCTTTGGAACTAAAAGTATACATTACAATTTTACTCTAAATTCCTCAATGCAAACCTTATGGAAATATCTAAACATAACTCCCCACATGATCCTGAGATGTTTGACATTTGTTATATCACTCAGGTATTCAAGACGAAAAAGTTGATTTCTCTCAGCATGCAATGCTTTGGCACTAAAAGAATATATTTCAATTTTACTATGAAGTACTGAATGCAAACCTTTTGGAAACATGTTAACATCACTCCCCAAATGTTCCTGAACTGTTTGACACCTGTTACAACTCTCAGGTATTCAAGATAAAAAAGATGATTTCTCAGTGCATACTGTGCTTTGGCATTGAATGAAGCACACATTTCAAATTTACTCAAAGGTACTGACTGCAAACCTTATGGAGGCTCTTAATATAACTCTCCACATGATCCTGAGATGTTTGGCAGTTGTTATATCACTCAGCTATTCAAGACAAAAAAGTTGATATCTCAATGCATGATGTGCTTTGGAACTAAAAGTATACATTACAATTTTACTCTAAAATCCTCAATGCAAACCTTATGGAAACATCTAAACAGAACTCCCCACATGATCCTGAGATGTTTGACACCGGTTATATCACTCAGGTATACAAAATAAAAAAAGTGATTTCTCAGTTCATACTGCGCTTTGGAATTGAAAGAAGTATACACTACAATTTTACTCAAAGGTACTGACTGCAAACCTTATGGAGGCTCTTAATATAACTCTCCACATGATCCTGAGATGTTTGGCAGTTGTTATAGCACTCAGCTATTCAAGACAAAAAAGTTGATATCTCAATGCATGATGTGCTTTGGAACTAAAAGTATACATTACAATTTTACTCTAAATTCCTCAATGCAAACCTTATGGAAATATCTAAACATAACTCCCCACATGATCCTGAGATGTTTGACATTTCTTATATCACTCAGGTATTCGAGACAAAAAAGTTGATTTCTCTCAGCATGCAATGCTTTGGCACTAAAAGAATATATTTCAATTTTACTATGAAGTACTGAATGCAAACCTATTGGAAACATGTTAACATCACTCCCCAAATGTTCCTGAACTGTTTGACACCTGTTACAACTCTCAGGTATTCAAGATAAAAAAGATGATTTCTCAGTGCATACTGTGCTTTGGCATTGAATGAAGCATACATTTCACTTTTACTCAAAGGTACTGACTGCAAACCTTATGGAGTCATCTTAATATAACTCTCCACATGATCCTGAGATGTTTGGCAGTTGTTATATCACTCAGCTATTCAAGACAAAAAAGTTGATTTCTCAATGCATGATGTGCTTTGGAACTAAAAGTATACATTACAATTTTACTCTAAATTCCTGAAGGCAAACATTACGGAAACATCTAAACATAACTCCCCACGTGATCCTGAGATGTTTGACACCGGTTATATCACTCAGCTATTCAAGATAAAAAAGTTGATTTCTCAGTGCATACTGTGCTTTGGCATTCAATGAAGCATACATTTCAATTTTACTCAAAGGTACTGCCTGCAGACCTTATGGAGTCATCTTAATATAACTCTCCACATGATCCTGAGATGTTTGGCAGTTGTTATATCACTCAGCTACTCAAGACAAAAAAGTTGATATCTCAATGCATGATGTGCTTTGGAACTAAAAGTATACATTACAATTTTACTCTAAATTCCTCAATGCAAACCTTATGGAAATATCTAAACATAACTCCCCACATGATCCTGAGATGTTTGACATTTGTTATATCACTCAGGTATTCGAGACAAAAAAGTTGATTTCTCTCAGCATGCAATGCTTTGGCACTAAAAGAATATATTTCAATTTTACTATGAAGTACTGAATGCAAACCTTTTGGAAACATGTTAACATCACTCCCCAAATGTTCCTGAACTGTTTGACACCTGTTACAACTCTCAGGTATTCAAGATAAAAAAGATGATTTCTCAGTGCATACTGTGCTTTGGCATTGAATGAAGCATACATTTCAATTTTACTCAAAGGTACTGACTGCAAACCTTATGGAGTCATCTTAATATAACTCTCCACATGATCCTGAGATGTTTGGCAGTTGTTATATCACTCAGCTATTCAAGACAAAAAAGTTGATATCTCAATGCATGATGTGCTTTGGAACTAAAAGTATACATTACAATTTTACTCTAAATTCCTCAATGCAAACCTTATGGAAATATCTAAACATAACTCCCCACATGATCCTGAGATGTTTGACATTTGTTATATCACTCAGGTATTCGAGACAAAAAAGTTGATTTCTCTCAGCATGCAATGCTTTGGTACTAAAAGAATATATTTCAATTTTACTATGAAGTACTGAATGCAAACCTTTTGGAAACATGTTAACATCACTCCCCAAATGTTCCTGAACTGTTTAACACCTGTTACAACTCTCAGGTATTCAAGATAAAAAAGATGATTTCTCAGTGCATACTGAGCTTTGGCATTGAATGAAGCATACATTTCAATTTTACTCAATGGTACTGACTGCAAACCTTATGGAGTCATCTGAATATAACTCTCCACATGATCCTGAGATGTTTAATAGTTGTTATATCACTCAGGTATTCAAGACAAAAAAGTTGATTTCTCAACGCATGATGTGCTTTGGAACTTTAAGTATATATTTCAATTTTACTCTAAATTCCTCAATGCAAACCTTATGGAAACATCTAAACATAACTCCCCACAGTATCCTGAGATGTTTGACACCGGTTATATCATTCAGGTATTCAAGATAATAAAGTTGATTTCTCAGTGCATACTGTGCTTTGGCATTGAATGAAGCATACATTTCAATTTTACTCAAAGGTACTGACTGCAAACCTTATGGAGTCATCTTAATATAACTCTCCACATGATCCTGAGATGTTTGGCAGTTGTTATATCACTCAGCTATTCAAGACAAAAAAGTTGATATCTCAATGCATGATGTGCTTTGGAACTAAAAGTATACATTACAATTTTACTCTAAATTCCTCAATGCAAACCTTATGGAAATATCTAAACATAACTCCCCACGTCATCCTGAGATGTTTGACACCGGTTATATCACTCAGGTATTCAAAATAAAAAAAGTGATTTCTCAGTGCATACTGCGCTTTGGAATTGAAAGAAGTATACACTACAATTTTACTCAAAGGTACTGACTGCAAACCTTATGGAGGCTCTTAATATAACTCTCCACATGATCCTGAGATGTTTGGCAGCTGTTATATCACTCAGCTATTCAAGACAAAAAAGTTGATATCTCAATGCATGATGTGCTTTGGAACTAAAAGTATACATTACAATTTTACTCTAAATTCCTCAATGCAAACCTTATGGAAATATCTAAACATAACTCCCCACATGATCCTGAGATGTTTGACATTTGTTATATCACTCAGGTATTCAAGACAAAAAAGTTGATTTCTCTGAGCATGCAATGCTTTGGCACTAAAAGAATATATTTCAATTTTACTATGAAGTACTGAATGCAAACCTTTTGGAAACATGTTAACATCACTCCCCAAATGTTCCTGAACTGTTTGACACCTGTTACAACTCTCAGGTATTCAAGATAAAAAAGATGATTACTCAGTGCATACTGTGCTTTGGCATTGAATGAAGCACACATTTCAAATTTACTCAAAGGTACTGACTGCAAACCTTATGGAGGCTCTCAATATAACTCTCCACATGATCCTGAGATGTTTGACAGTTGTTATATCACTCAGCTATTCAAGACAAAAAAGTTGATATCTCAATGCATGATGTGCTTTGGAACTAAAAGTATACATTACAATTTTACTCTAAATTCCTCAATGCAAACCTTATGGAAATATCTAAACATAACTCCCCACATGATCCTGAGATGTTTGACATTTGTTATATCACTCAGGTATTCGAGACAAAAAAGTTGATTTCTCTCAGCATGCAATGCTTTGGTACTAAAAGAATATATTTCAATTTTACTATGAAGTACTGAATGCAAACCTTTTGGAAACATGTTAACATCAATCCCCAAATGTTCCTGAACTGTTTAACACCTGTTACAACTCTCAGGTATTCAAGATAAAAAAGATGATTTCTCAGTGCATACTGAGCTTTGGCATTGAATGAAGCATACATTTCAATTTTACTCAATGGTACTGACTGCAAACCTTATGGAGTCATCTGAATATAACTCTCCACATGATCCTGAGATGTTTAATAGTTGTTATATCACTCAGGTATTCAAGACAAAAAAGTTGATTTCTCAACGCATGATGTGCTTTGGAACTTTAAGTATATATTTCAATTTTACTCTAAATTCCTCAATGCAAACCTTATGGAAACATCTAAACATAACTCCCCACAGTATCCTGAGATGTTTGACACCGGTTATATCATTCAGGTATTCAAGATAATAAAGTTGATTTCTCAGTGCATACTGTGCTTTGGCATTGAATGAAGCATACATTTCAATTTTACTCAAAGGTACTGACTGCAAACCTTATGGAGTCATCTTAATATAACTCTCCACATGATCCTGAGATGTTTGGCAGTTGTTATATCACTCAGCTATTCAAGACAAAAAAGTTGATATCTCAATGCATGATGTGCTTTGGAACTAAAAGTATACATTACAATTTTACTCTAAATTCCTCAATGCAAACCTTATGGAAATATCTAAACATAACTCCCCACGTGATCCTGAGATGTTTGACACCGGTTATATCACTCAGGTATTCAAAATAAAAAAAGTGATTTCTCAGTGCATACTGCGCTTTGGAATTGAAAGAAGTATACACTACAATTTTACTCAAAGGTACTGACTGCAAACCTTATGGAGGCTCTTAATATAACTCTCCACATGATCCTGAGATGTTTGGCAGCTGTTATATCACTCAGCTATTCAAGACAAAAAAGTTGATATCTCAATGCATGATGTGCTTTGGAACTAAAAGTATACATTACAATTTTACTCTAAATTCCTCAATGCAAACCTTATGGAAATATCTAAACATAACTCCCCACATGATCCTGAGATGTTTGACATTTGTTATATCACTCAGGTATTCAAGACAAAAAAGTTGATTTCTCTCAGCATGCAATGCTTTGGCACTAAAAGAATATATTTCAATTTTACTATGAAGTACTGAATGCAAACCTTTTGGAAACATGTTAACATCACTCCCCAAATGTTCCTGAACTGTTTGACACCTGTTACAACTCTCAGGTATTCAAGATAAAAAAGATGATTTCTCAGTGCATACTGTGCTTTGGCATTGAATGAAGCACACATTTCAAATTTACTCAAAGGTACTGACTGCAAACCTTATGGAGGCTCTTAATATAACTCTCCACATGATCCTGAGATGTTTGGCAGTTGTTATATCACTCAGCTATTCAAGACAAAAAAGTTGATATCTCAATGCATGATGTGCTTTGGAACTAAAAGTATACATTACAATTTTACTCTAAATTCCTCAATGCAAACCTTATGGAAATATCTAAACATAACTCCCCACATGATCCTGAGATGTTTGACATTTGTTATATCACTCAGGTATTCGAGACAAAAAAGTTGATTTCTCTCAGCATGCAATGCTTTGGCACTAAAAGAATATATTTCAATTTTACTATGAAGTACTGAATGCAAACCTTTTGGAAACATGTTAACATCACTCCCCAAATGTTCCTGAACTGTTTGACACCTGTTACAACTCTCAGGTATTCAAGATAAAAAAGATGATTTCTCAGTGCATACTGTGCTTTGGCATTCAATGAAGCATACATTTCAATTTTACTCAAAGTTACTGACTGCAAACCTTATGGAGTCATCTTAATATAACTCTCCACATGATCCTGAGATGTTTGGCAGTTGTTATATCACTCAGCTATTCAAGACAAAAAAATTGATATCTCAATGCATGATGTGCTTTGGAACTAAAAGTATACATTACAATTTTACTCTAAATTCCTCAATGCAAACCTTATGGAAATATCTAAACATAACTCCCCACATGATCCTGAGATGTTTGACATTTGTTATATCACTCAGGTATTCGAGACAAAAAAGTTGATTTCTCTCAGCATGCAATGCTTTGGCACTAAAAGAATATATTTCAATTTTACTATGAAGTACTGAATGCAAACCTTTTGGAAACATGTTAACATCACTCCCCAAACGTTCCTGAACTGTTTGACACCTGTTACAACTCTCAGGTATTCAAGATAAAAAAGATGATTTCTCAGTGCATACTGAGCTTTGGCATTGAATGAAGCATACATTTCAATTTTACTCAAAGGTACTGACTACAAACCTTATGGAGTCATCTGAATATAACTCTCCACATGATCCTGAGATGTTTAATAGTTGTTATATCACTCAGGTATTCAAGACAAAAAAGTTGATTTCTCAACGCATGATGTGCTTTGGAACTTTAAGTATATATTTCAATTTTACTCTAAATTCCTCAATGCAAACCCTATGGAAACATCTAAACATAACTCCCCACAGTATCCTGAGATGTTTGACACCGGTTATATCATTCAGGTATTCAAGATAAAAAAGTTGATTTCTCAGTGCATACTGTGCTTTGGCATTGAATGAAGCATACATTTCAATTTTACTCAAAGGTACTGACTGCAAACCTTATGGAGTCATCTTAATATAACTCTCCACATGATCCTGAGATGTTTGGCAGTTGTTATATCACTCAGCTATTCAAGACAAAAAAGTTGATATCTCAATGCATGATGTGCTTTGGAACTAAAAGTATACATTACAATTTTACTCTAAATTCCTCAATGCAAACCTTATGGAAATATCTAAACATAACTCCCCACATGATCCTGAGATGCTTGACATTTGTTATATCACTCAGGTATTCGAGACAAAAAAGTTGATTTCTCTCAGCATGCAATGCTTTGGCACTAAAAGAATATATTTCAATTTTACTATGAAGTACTGAATGCAAACCTTTTGGAAACATGTTAACATCACTCCCCAAATGTTCCTGAACTGTTTGACACCTGTTACATCTCTCAGGTATTGAAGATAAAAAAGATGATTTCTCAGTGCATACTGTGCTTTGGCATTGAATGAAGCATACATTTCAATTTTACTCAAAGGTACTGACTGCAAACCTTATGGAGTCATCTTAATATAACTCTCCACATGATCCTGAGATGTTTGACAGTTGTTATATCACTCAGGTATTCAAGACAAAAAAGTTGATTTCTCAACACATGAAGTGCTTTGGAACTTAAAGTATATATTTCAATTTTACTCTAAAATCCTCAATGCAAACCTTATGGAAACATCTAAACAGAACTCCCCACACGATCCTGAGATGTTTGGCAGTTGTTATATCACTCTGCTATTCAAGACAAAAAAGTGGATCTCTCAATGCATGAAGCGGTTTGGAACTAACAGTATATATATCAATTTTACTTTAAATTCCTCAATGCAAACCTTATGCAAACATCTAATCATAAGTCCCTGCGTGATCCTGAGATGTTTGACTCCGGTTATATCACTCTGGTATTCAAGATAAAAAAGTTGATTTCTCAGTGCATACTGTGATTTGGCATTGAATGAAGCATACATTTCAATTTTACTCAAAGGTACTGACTGCAAACCTTATGGAAATATCTAAACATAACTCCCCACATGATCCTGAGATGTTTGACATTTGTTATATCACTCAGGTATTCAAAATAAAAAATTTGATTTCTCAGTGCATGCAATGCTTTGGCAGTAAAAGTATATATTTCAATTTTACTTTGAAGTACTGAATGCCAACCTTATGGAAAGATGTTAACATCACTCTCCACATGATTCTGAGATGTTTGACACCTGTTACATCACTCAGGTACTCAGGATAAAAAAGTTGATTTCTCATTGCATACAGTGCTTTGGCATTGAAAGAAGCATATACTTCAATTTTACTCAAAGGTACTGACTGCAAACCTTATGGAGTCATCTGAATATAACTCTCCACATGATCCTGAGATGTTTAATAGTTGTTATATCACTCAGGTATTCAAGACAAAAAAGTTGATTTCTCAACGCATGAAGTGCTTTGGAACTTTAAGTATATATTTCAATTTTACTCTAAATTCCTCAATGCAAACCTTATGGAAACATCTAAACAGAACTCCCCACAGTATCCTGAGATGTTTGACACCGGTTATATCACTCAGGTATTCAAAATAAAAAAAGGGATTTCTCAGTGCACACTGCGCTTTGGAATTGAAAGAAGTATACACTACAATTTTACTCAAAGGTACTGACTGCAAACCTTATGGAGGCTCTTAATATAACTCTCCACATGATCCTGAGATGTTTGGCACTTGTTATATCACTCAGCTATTCAAGACAGAAAAGTTGATATCTCAATGCATGAAGTGGTTTGGAACTAAAAGTATACATTACAATTTTACTCTAAATTCCTCAATGCAAACCTTATGGAAATATCTAAACATAACTCCCCACATGATCCTGAGATGTTTGACACCGGTTATATCACTCAGGTATTCAAAATAAAAAAAGTGATTTCTCAGTGCATACTGCGCTTTGGAATTGAAAGAAGTATACACTACAATTTTACTCAAAGGTACTGACTGCAAACCTTATGGAGGCTCTTAATATAACTCTCCACATGATCCTGAGATGTTTGGCAGTTGTTATATCACTCAGCTATTCAAGACAAAAAAGTTGATATCTCAATGCATGATGTGCTTTGGAACTAAAAGTATACATTACAATTTTACTCTAAATTCCTCAATGCAAACCTTATGGAAATATCTAAACATAACTCCCCACATGATCCTGAGATGTTTGACACCGGTTATATCACTCAGGTATTCAAAATAAAAAAAGTGATTTCTCAGTGCATACTGCGCTTTGGAATTGAAAGAAGTATACACTACAATTTTACTCAAAGGTACTGACTGCAAACCTTATGGAGGCTCTTAATATAACTCTCCACATGATCCTGAGATGTTTGGCAGTTGTTATATCACTCAGCTATTCAAGACAAAAAAGTTGATATCTCAATGCATGATGTGCTTTGGAACTAAAAGTATACATTACAATTTTACTCTAAATTCCTCAATGCAAACCTTAAGGAAATATCTAAACATAACTCCCCACATGATCCTGAGATGTTTGACGTTTGTTATATCACTCAGGTATTCGAGACAAAAAAGTTGATTTCTCTCAGCATGCAATGCTTTGGCACTAAAAGAATATATTTCAATTTTACTGTGAAGTACTGAATGCAAACCTTTTGGAAACATGTTAACATCACTCCCCAAATGTTCCTGAACTGTTTGACACCTGTTACAACTCTCAGGTATTCAAGATAAAAAAGATGATTTCTCAGTGCATACTGTGCCTTGGCATTCAAAGAAGCATACATTTCAATTTTACTCAAAGGTACTGACTGCAAACCTTATGGAGTCATCTTAATATAACTCTCCACATGATCCTGAGATGTTTGGCAGTTGTTATATCACTCAGCTATTCAAGACAAAAAAATTGATATCTCAATGCATGATGTGCTTTGGAACTAAAAGTATACATTACAATTTTACTCTAAATTCCTCAATGCAAACCTTATGGAAATATCTAAACATAACTCCCCACATGATCCTGAGATGTTTGACATTTGTTATATCACTCAGGTATTCGAGACAAAAAAGTTGATTTCTCTCAGCATGCAATGCTTTGGCACTAAAAGAATATATTTCAATTTTACTATGAAGTACTGAATGCAAACCTTTTGGAAACATGTTAACATCACTTCCCAAATGTTCCTGAACTGTTTGACACCTGTTACAACTCTCAGGTATTCAAGATAAAAAAGATGATTTCTCAGTGCATACTGAGCTTTGGCATTGAATGAAGCATACATTTCAATTTTACTCAAAGATACTGACTGCAAACCTTATGGAGTCATCTGAATATAACTCTCCACATGATCCTGAGATGTTTAATAGTTGTTATATCACTCAGGTATTCAAGACAAAAAAGTTGATTTCTCAACGCATGATGTGCTTTGGAACTTTAAGTATATATTTCAATTTTACTCTAAATTCCTGAATGCAAACCCTATGGAAACATCTAAACATAACTCCCCACAGTATCCTGAGATGTTTGACACCGGTTATATCATTCAGGTATTCAAGATAAAAAAGTTGATTTCTCAGTGCATACTGTGCTTTGGCATTGAATGAAGCATACATTTCAATTTTACTCAAAGGTACTGACTGCAAACCTTATGGAGTCATCTTAATATAACTCTCCACATGATCCTGAGATGTTTGGCAGTTGTTATATCACTCAGCTATTCAAGACAAAAAAGTTGATATCTCAATGCATGATGTGCTGTGGAACTAAAAGTATACATTACAATTTTACTCTAAATTCCTCAATGCAAACCTTATGGAAATATCTAAACATAACTCCCCACATGATCCTGAGATGCTTGACATTTGTTATATCACTCAGGTATTCGAGACAAAAAAGTTGATTTCTCTCAGCATGCAATGCTTTGGCACTAAAAGAATATATTTCAATTTTACTATGAAGTACTGAATGCAAACCTTTTGGAAACATGTTAACATCACTCCCCAAATGTTCCTGAACTGTTTGACACCTGTTACATCTCTCAGGTATTGAAGATAAAAAAGATGATTTCTCAGTGCATACTGTGCTTTGGCATTGAATGAAGCATACATTTCAATTTTACTCAAAGGTACTGACTGCAAACCTTATGGAGTCATCTTAATATAACTCTCCACATGATCCTGAGATGTTTGACAGTTGTTATATCACTCAGGTATTCAAGACAAAAAAGTTGATTTCTCAACACATGAAGTGCTTTGGAACTTAAAGTATATATTTCAATTTTACTCTAAAATCCTCAGTGCAAACCTTATGGAAACATCTAAACAGAACTCCCCACACGATCCTGAGATGTTTGGCAGTTGTTATATCACTCTGCTATTCAAGACAAAAAAGTGGATCTCTCAATGCATGAAGCGGTTTGGAACTAACAGTATATATATCAATTTTACTTTAAATTCCTCAATGCAAACCTTATGCAAACATCTAATCATAAGTCCCTGCGTGATCCTGAGATGTTTGACTCCGGTTATATCACTCTGGTATTCAAGATAAAAAAGTTGATTTCTCAGTGCATACTGTGATTTGGCATTGAATGAAGCATACATTTCAATTTTACTCAAAGGTACTGACTGCAAACCTTATGGAAATATCTAAACATAACTCCCCACATGATCCTGAGATGTTTGACATTTGTTATATCACTCAGGTATTCAAAATAAAAAATTTGATTTCTCAGTGCATGCAATGCTTTGGCAGTAAAAGTATATATTTCAATTTTACTTTGAAGTACTGAATGCCAACCTTATGGAAAGATGTTAACATCACTCTCCACATGATTCTGAGATGTTTGACACCTGTTACATCACTCAGGTACTCAGGATAAAAAAGTTGATTTCTCATTGCATACAGTGCTTTGGCATTGAAAGAAGCATATACTTCAATTTTACTCAAAGGTACTGACTGCAAACCTTATGGAGTCATCTGAATATAACTCTCCACATGATCCTGAGATGTTTAATAGTTGTTATATCACTCAGGTATTCAAGACAAAAAAGTTGATTTCTCAACGCATGAAGTGCTTTGGAACTTTAAGTATATATTTCAATTTTACTCTAAATTCCTCAATGCAAACCTTATGGAAACATCTAAACAGAACTCCCCACAGTATCCTGAGATGTTTGACACCGGTTATATCACTCAGGTATTCAAAATAAAAAAAGGGATTTCTCAGTGCACACTGCGCTTTGGAATTGAAAGAAGTATACACTACAATTTTACTCAAAGGTACTGACTGCAAACCTTATGGAGGCTCTTAATATAACTCTCCACATGATCCTGAGATGTTTGGCACTTGTTATATCACTCAGCTATTCAAGACAGAAAAGTTGATATCTCAATGCATGAAGTGGTTTGGAACTAAAAGTATACATTACAATTTTACTCTAAATTCCTGAAGGCAAACATTATGGAAACATCTAAACATAACTCCCCACGTGATCCTGAGATGTTTGACACCGGTTATATCACTCAGCTATTCAAGATAAAAAAGTTGATTTCTCAGTGCATACTGTGCTTTGGCATTGAATGAAGCATACATTTCAATTTTACTCAAAGGTACTGACTGCAAACCTTATGGAGTCATCTTAATATAACTCTCCACATGATCCTGAGATGTTTGACAGTTGTTATATCACTCAGATATTCAAGACAAAAAAGTTGATTTCTCAACACATGAAGTGCTTTGGAACTTAAAGTATATATTTGAATTTTACTCTAAATTCCTCAATGCAAACCTTATGGAAACATCTAAACATAACTCCCCACATGATCCTGAGATGTTTGACACCGGTTATATCATTCAGGTATTCAAGATAAAAAAGTTGATTTCTCAGTGCATACTGTGCTTTGGCATTGAATGAAGCATACATTTCAATTTTACTCAAAGGTACTGACTGCAAACCTTATGGAGTCATCTTAATATAACTCTCCACATGATCCTGAGATGTTTGGCAGTTGCTATATCACTCAGCTATTCAAGACAAAAAAGTTGATATCTCAATGCATGATGTGCTTTGGAACTAAAAGTATACATTACAATTTTACTCTAAATTCCTCAATGCAAACCTTATGGAAATATCTAAACATAACTCCCCACATGATCCTGAGATGTTTGACACCGGTTATATCACTCAGGTATTCAAAATAAAAAAAGTGATTTCTCAGTGCATACTGCGCTTTGGAATTGAAGGAAGTATACACTACAATTTTACTCAAAGGTACTGACTGCAAACCTTATGGAGGCTCTTAATATAACTCTCCACATGATCCTGAGATGTTTGGCAGTTGTTATATCACTCAGCTATTCAAGACAAAAAAGTTGATATCTCAATGCATGATGTGCTTTGGAACTAAAAGTATACATTACAATTTTACTCTAAATTCCTCAATGCAAACCTTATGGAAATATCTAAACATAACTCCCCACATGATCCTGAGATGTTTGACGTTTGTTATATCACTCAGGTATTCGAGACAAAAAAGTTGATTTCTCTCAGCATGGAATGCTTTGGCACTAAAAGAATATATTTCAATTTTACTATGAAGTACTGAATGCAAACCTTTTGGAAACATGTTAACATCACTCCCCAAATGTTCCTGAACTGTTTGACACCTGTTACAACTCTCAGG
The DNA here is from genome assembly GCF_030028105.1 of Mobula birostris. Lineage (NCBI taxonomy): Eukaryota > Metazoa > Chordata > Chondrichthyes > Myliobatiformes > Myliobatidae > Mobula > Mobula birostris. The sequence continues at coordinate 70,813,482 of NC_092386.1, forward strand.
TATTCAAGATAAAAAAGATGATTTCTCAGTGCATACTGTGCTTTGGCATTCAAAGAAGCATACATTTCAATTTTACTCAAAGGTACTGACTGCAAACCTTATGGAGTCATCTTAATATAACTCTCCACATGATCCTGAGACGTTTGGCAGTTGTTATATCACTCAGCTATTCAAGACAAAAAAATTGATATCTCAATGCATGATGTGCTTTGGAACTAAAAGTATACATTACAATTTTACTCTAAATTCCTCAATGCAAACCTTATGGAAATATCTAAACATAACTCCCCACATGATCCTGAGATGTTTGACATTTGTTATATCACTCAGGTATTCGAGACAAAAAAGTTGATTTCTCTCAGCATGCAATGCTTTGGCACTAAAAGAATATATTTCAATTTTACTATGAAGTACTGAATGCAAACCTTTTGGAAACATGTTAACATCACTTCCCAAATGTTCCTGAACTGTTTGACACCTGTTACAACTCTCAGGTATTCAAGATAAAAAAGATGATTTCTCAGTGCATACTGAGCTTTGGCATTGAATGAAGCATACATTTCAATTTTACTCAAAGATACTGACTGCAAACCTTATGGAGTCATCTGAATATAACTCTCCACATGATCCTGAGATGTTTAATAGTTGTTATATCACTCAGGTATTCAAGACAAAAAAGTTGATTTCTCAACGCATGATGTGCTTTGGAACTTTAAGTATATATTTCAATTTTACTCTAAATTCCTCAATGCAAACCCTATGGAAACATCTAAACATAACTCCCCACAGTATCCTGAGATGTTTGACACCGGTTATATCATTCAGGTATTCAAGATAAAAAAGTTGATTTCTCAGTGCATACTGTGCTTTGGCATTGAATGAAGCATACATTTCAATTTTACTCAAAGGTACTGACTGCAAACCTTATGGAGTCATCTTAATATAACTCTCCACATGATCCTGAGATGTTTGGCAGTTGTTATATCACTCAGCTATTCAAGACAAAAAAGTTGATATCTCAATGCATGATGTGCTGTGGAACTAAAAGTATACATTACAATTTTACTCTAAATTCCTCAATGCAAACCTTATGGAAATATCTAAACATAACTCCCCACATGATCCTGAGATGCTTGACATTTGTTATATCACTCAGGTATTCGAGACAAAAAAGTTGATTTCTCTCAGCATGCAATGCTTTGGCACTAAAAGAATATATTTCAATTTTACTATGAAGTACTGAATGCAAACCTTTTGGAAACATGTTAACATCACTCCCCAAATGTTCCTGAACTGTTTGACACCTGTTACATCTCTCAGGTATTCAAGATAAAAAAGATGATTTCTCAGTGCATACTGTGCTTTGGCATTGAATGAAGCATACATTTCAATTTTACTCAAAGGTACTGACTGCAAACCTTATGGAGTCATCTTAATATAACTCTCCACATGATCCTGAGATGTTTGACAGTTGTTATATCACTCAGGTATTCAAGACAAAAAAGTTGATTTCTCAACACATGAAGTGCTTTGGAACTTAAAGTATATATTTCAATTTTACTCTAAAATCCTCAGTGCAAACCTTATGGAAACATCTAAACAGAACTCCCCACATGATCCTGAGATGTTTGGCAGTTGTTATATCACTCTGCTATTCAAGACAAAAAAGTTGATCTCTCAATGCATGAAGCGGTTTGGAACTAACAGTATATATATGAATTTTACTTTAAATTCCTCAATGCAAACCTTATGCAAACATCTAATCATAAGTCCCTGCGTGATCCTGAGATGTTTGACTCCGGTTATATCACTCTGGTATTCAAGATAAAAAAGTTGATTTCTCAGTGCATACTGTGATTTGGCATTGAATGAAGCATACATTTCAATTTTACTCAAAGGTACTGACTGCAAACCTTATGGAAATATCTAAACATAACTCCCCACATGATCCTGAGATGTTTGACATTTGTTATATCACTCAGGTATTCAAAACAAAAAATTTGATTTCTGAGTGCATGCAATGCTTTGGCAGTAAAAGTATATATTTCAATTTTACTTTGAAGTACTGAATGCCAACCTTATGGAAAGATGTTAACATCACTCTCCACATGATTCTGAGATGTTTGACACCTGTTACATCACTCAGGTACTCAGGATTAAAAAGTTGATTTCTCATTGCATACAGTGCTTTGGCATTGAAAGAAGCATATATTTCAATTTTACTCAAAGGTACTGACTGCAAACCTTATGGAGTCATCTGAATATAACTCTCCACATGATCCTGAGATGTTTAATAGTTGTTATATCACTCAGGTATTCAAGACAAAAAAGTTGATTTCTCAACGCATGAAGTGCTTTGGAACTTTAAGTATATATTTCAATTTTACTCTAAATTCCTCAATGCAAACCTTATGGAAACATCTAAACAGAACTCCCCACAGTATCCTGAGATGTTTGACACCGGTTATATCACTCAGGTATTCAAAATAAAAAAAGGGATTTCTCAGTGCATACTGCGCTTTGGAATTGAAAGAAGTATACACTACAATTTTACTCAAAGGTACTGACTGCAAACCTTATGGAGGCTCTTAATATAACTCTCCACATGATCCTGAGATGTTTGGCACTTGTTATATCACTCAGCTATTCAAGACAGAAAAGTTGATATCTCAATGCATGAAGTGGTTTGGAACTAAAAGTATACATTACAATTTTACTCTAAATTCCTGAAGGCAAACATTATGGAAACATCTAAACATAACTCCCCACGTGATCCTGAGATGTTTGACACCGGTTATATCACTCAGCTATTCAAGATAAAAAAGTTGATTTCTCAGTGCATACTGTGCTTTGGCATTGAATGAAGCATACATTTCAATTTTACTCAAAGGTACTGACTGCAAACCTTATGGAGTCATCTTAATATAACTCTCAACATGATCCTGAGATGTTTGACAGTTGTTATATCACTCAGATATTCAAGACAAAAAAGTTGATTTCTCAACACATGAAGTGCTTTGGAACTTAAAGTATATATTTCAATTTTACTCTAAATTCCTCAATGCAAACCTTATGGAAACATCTAAACATAACTCCCCACATGATCCTGAGATGTTTGACACCGGTTATATCATTCAGGTATTCAAGATAAAAAAGTTGATTTCTCAGTGCATACTGTGCTTTGGCATTGAATGAAGCATACATTTCAATTTTACTCAAAGGTACTGACTGCAAACCTTATGGAGTCATCTTAATATAACTCTCCACATGATCCTGAGATGTTTGGCAGTTGTTATATCACTCAGCTATTCAAGACAAAAAAGTTGATTTCTCAATGCATGATGTGCTTTGGAACTAAAAGTATACATTACAATTTTACTCTAAATTCCTGAAGGCAAACATTATGGAAACATCTAAACATAACTCCCCACGTGATCCTGAGATGTTTGACACCGGTTATATCACTCAGCTATTCAAGATAAAAAAGTTGATTTCTCAGTGCATACTGTGCTTTGGCATTCAATGAAGCATACATTTCAATTTTACTCAAAGGTACTGCCTGCAGACCTTATGGAGTCATCTTAATATAACTCTCCACATGATCCTGAGATGTTTGGCAGTTGTTATATCACTCAGCTACTCAAGACAAAAAAGTTGATATCTCAATGCATGATGTGCTTTGGAACTAAAAGTATACATTACAATTTTACTCTAAATTCCTCAATGCAAACCTTATGGAAATATCTAAACATAACTCCCCACATGATCCTGAGATGTTTGACACCGGTTATATCACTCAGGTATTCAAAATAAAAAAAGTGATTTCTCAGTGCATACTGCGCTTTGGAATTGAAGGAAGTATACACTACAATTTTACTCAAAGGTACTGACTGCAAACCTTATGGAGGCTCTTAATATAACTCTCCACATGATCCTGAGATGTTTGGCAGTTGTTATATCACTCAGCTATTCAAGACAAAAAAGTTGATATCGCAATGCATGATGTGCTTTGGAACTAAAAGTATACATTACAATTTTACTCTAAATTCCTCAATGCAAACCTTATGGAAATATCTAAACATAACTCCCCACATGATCCTGAGATGTTTGACATTTGTTATATCATTCAGGTATTCAAGACAAAAAAGTTGATTTCTCTCAGCATGCAATGCTTTGGCACTAAAAGAATATATTTCAATTTTACGATGAAGTACTGAATGCAAACCTTTTGGAAACATGTTAACATCACTCCCCAAATGTTCCTGAACTGTTTGACACCTGTTACAACTCTCAGGTATTCAAGATAAAAAAGATGATTTCTCAGTGCATACTGTGCTTTGGCATTGAATGAAGCACACATTTCAAATTTACTCAAAGGTACTGACTGCAAGCCTTATGGAGGCTCTTAATATAACTCTCCACATGATCCTGAGATGTTTGGCAGTTGTTATATCACTCAGCTATTCAAGACAAAAAAGTTGATATCTCAATGCATGATGTGCTTTGGAACTAAAAGTATACATTACAATTTTACTCTAAAATCCTCAATGCAAACCTTATGGAAACATCTAAACAGAACTCCCCACATGATCCTGAGATGTTTGACACCGGTTATATCACTCAGGTATTCAAAATAAAAAAAGTGATTTCTCAGTTCATACTGCGCTTTGGAATTGAAAGAAGTATACACTACAATTTTACTCAAAGGTACTGACTGCAAACCTTATGGAGGCTCTTAATATAACTCTCCACATGATCCTGAGATGTTTGGCAGTTGTTATAGCACTCAGCTATTCAAGACAAAAAAGTTGATATCTCAATGCATGATGTGCTTTGGAACTAAAAGTATACATTACAATTTTACTCTAAATTCCTCAATGCAAACCTTATGGAAATATCTAAACATAACTCCCCACATGATCCTGAGATGTTTGACATTTGTTATATCACTCAGGTATTCGAGACAAAAAAGTTGATTTCTCTCAGCATGCAATGCTTTGGCACTAAAAGAATATATTTCAATTTTACTATGAAGTACTGAATGCAAACCTTTTGGAAACATGTTAACATCACTCCCCAAATGTTCCTGAACTGTTTCACACCTGTTACAACTCTCAGGTATTCAAGATAAAAAAGATGATTTCTCAGTGCATGATGTGCTTTGGAACTAAAAGTATACATTACAATTTTACTCTAAATTCCTGAAGGCAAACATTACGGAAACATCTAAACATAACTCCCCACGTGATCCTGAGATGTTTGACACCGGTTATATCACTCAGCTATTCAAGATAAAAAAGTTGATTTCTCAGTGCATACTGTGCTTTGGCATTGAATGAAGCATACATTTCAAATTTACTCAATGGTACTGACTGCAAACCTTATGGAGTCATCTGAATATAACTCTCCACATGATCCTGAGATGTTTAATAGTTGTTATATCACTCAGGTATTCAAGACAAAAAAGTTGATTTCTCAACGCATGATGTGCTTTGGAACTTTAAGTATATATTTCAATTTTACTCTAAATTCCTCAATGCAAACCTTATGGAAACATCTAAACATAACTCCCCACAGTATCCTGAGATGTTTGACACCGGTTATATCATTCAGGTATTCAAGATAATAAAGTTGATTTCTCAGTGCATACTGTGCTTTGGCATTGAATGAAGCATACATTTCAATTTTACTCAAAGGTACTGACTGCAAACCTTATGGAGTCATCTTAATATAACTCTCCACATGATCCTGAGATGTTTGGCAGTTGTTATATCACTCAGCTATTCAAGACAAAAAAGTTGATATCTCAATGCATGATGTGCTTTGGAACTAAAAGTATACATTACAATTTTACTCTAAATTCCTCAATGCAAACCTTATGGAAATATCTAAACATAACTCCCCACGTGATCCTGAGATGTTTGACACCGGTTATATCACTCAGGTATTCAAAATAAAAAAAGGGATTTCTCAGTGCATACTGCGCTTTGGAATTGAAAGAAGTATACACTACAATTTTACTCAAAGGTACTGACTGCAAACCTTATGGAGGCTCTTAATATAACTCTCCACATGATCCTGAGATGTTTGGCAGCTGTTATATCACTCAGCTATTCAAGACAAAAAAGTTGATATCTCAATGCATGATGTGCTTTGGAACTAAAAGTATACATTACAATTTTACTCTAAATTCCTCAATGCAAACCTTATGGAAATATCTAAACATAACTCCCCACATGATCCTGAGATGTTTGACATTTGTTATATCACTCAGGTATTCAAGACAAAAAAGTTGATTTCTCTCAGCATGCAATGCTTTGGCACTAAAAGAATATATTTCAATTTTACTATGAAGTACTGAATGCAAACCTTTTGGAAACATGTTAACATCACTCCCCAAATGTTCCTGAACTGTTTGACACCTGTTACAACTCTCAGGTATTCAAGATAAAAAAGATGATTTCTCAGTGCATACTGTGCTTTGGCATTGAATGAAGCACACATTTCAAATTTACTCAAAGGTACTGACTGCAAACCTTATGGAGGCTCTTAATATAACTCTCCACATGATCCTGAGATGTTTGGCAGTTGTTATATCACTCAGCTATTCAAGACAAAAAAGTTGATATCTCAATGCATGATGTGCTTTGGAACTAAAAGTATACATTACAATTTTACTCTAAAATCCTCAATGCAAACCTTATGGAAACATCTAAACAGAACTCCCCACAAGATCCTGAGATGTTTGACACCGGTTATATCACTCAGGTATTCAAAATAAAAAAAGTGATTTCTCAGTTCATACTGCGCTTTGGAATTGAAAGAAGTATACACTACAATTTTACTCAAAGGTACTGACTGCAAACCTTATGGATGCTCTTAATATAACTCTCCACATGATCCTGAGATGTTTGGCAGTTGTTATAGCACTCAGCTATTCAAGACAAAAAAGTTGATATCTCAATGCATGTTGTGCTTTGGAACTAAAAGTATACATTACAATTTTACTCTAAATTCCTCAATGCAAACCTTATGGAAATATCTAAACATAACTCCCCACATGATCCTGAGATGTTTGACATTTGTTATATCACTCAGGTATTCGAGACAAAAAAGTTGATTTCTCTCAGCATGCAATGCTTTGGCACTAAAAGAATATATTTCAATTTTACTATGAAGTACTGAATGCAAACCTTTTGGAAACATGTTAACATCACTCCCCAAATGTTCCTGAACTGTTTGACACCTGTTACAACTCTCAGGTATTCAAGATAAAAAGGATGATTTCTCAGTGCATGATGTGCTTTGGAACTAAAAGTATACATTACAATTTTACTCTAAATTCCTGAAGGCAAACATTACGGAAACATCTAAACATAACTCCCCACGTGATCCTGAGATGTTTGACACCGGTTATATCACTCAGGTATTCAAAATAAAAAAAGTGATTTCTCAGTGCATACTGCGCTTTGGAATTGAAAGAAGTATACACTACAATTTTACTCAAAGGTACTGACTGCAAACCTTATGGAGGCTCTTAATATAACTCTCCACATGATCCTGAGATGTTTGGCAGCTGTTATATCACTCAGCTACTCAAGACAAAAAAGTTGATATCTCAATGCATGATGTGCTTTGGAACTAAAAGTATACATTACAATTTTACTCTAAATTCCTCAATGCAAACCTTATGGAAATATCTAAACATAACTCCCCACATGATCCTGAGATGTTTGACATTTGTTATATCACTCAGGTATTCAAGACAAAAAAGTTGATTTCTCTCAGCATGCAATGCTTTGGCACTAAAAGAATATATTTCAATTTTACTATGAAGTACTGAATGCAAACCTTTTGGAAACATGTTAACATCACTCCCCAAATGTTCCTGAACTGTTTGACACCTGTTACAACTCTCAGGTATTCAAGATAAAAAAGATGATTTCTCAGTGCATACTGTGCTTTGGCATTGAATGAAGCACACATTTCAAATTTACTCAAAGGTACTGACTGCAAACCTTATGGATGCTCTTAATATAACTCTCCACATGATCCTGAGATGTTTGGCAGTTGTTATAGCACTCAGCTATTCAAGACAAAAAAGTTGATATCTCAATGCATGTTGTGCTTTGGAACTAAAAGTATACATTACAATTTTACTCTAAATTCCTCAATGCAAACCTTATGGAAATATCTAAACATAACTCCCCACATGATCCTGAGATGTTTGACATTTGTTATATCACTCAGGTATTCGAGACAAAAAAGTTGATTTCTCTCAGCATGCAATGCTTTGGCACTAAAAGAATATATTTCAATTTTACTATGAAGTACTGAATGCAAACCTTTTGGAAACATGTTAACATCACTCCCCAAATGTTCCTGAACTGTTTGACACCTGTTACAACTCTCAGGTATTCAAGATAAAAAGGATGATTTCTCAGTGCATGATGTGCTTTGGAACTAAAAGTATACATTACAATTTTACTCTAAATTCCTGAAGGCAAACATTACGGAAACATCTAAACATAACTCCCCACGTGATCCTGAGATGTTTGACACCGGTTATATCACTCAGCTATTCAAGATAAAAAAGTTGATTTCTCGGTGCATACTGTGCTTTGGCATTGAATGAAGCATACATTTCAATTTTACTCAATGGTACTGACTGCAAACCTTATGGAGTCATCTGAATATAACTCTCCACATGATCCTGAGATGTTTAATAGTTGTTATATCACTCAGGTATTCAAGACAAAAAAGTTGATTTCTCAACGCATGATGTGCTTTGGAACTTTAAGTATATATTTCAATTTTACTCTAAATTCCTCAATGCAAACCTTATGGAAACATCTAAACATAACTCCCCACAGTATCCTGAGATGTTTGACACCGGTTATATCATTCAGGTATTCAAGATAATAAAGTTGATTTCTCAGTGCATACTGTGCTTTGGCATTGAATGAAGCATACATTTCAATTTTACTCAAAGGTACTGACTGCAAACCTTATGGAGTCATCTTAATATAACTCTCCACATGATCCTGAGATGTTTGGCAGTTGTTATATCACTCAGCTATTCAAGACAAAAAAGTTGATATCTCAATGCATGATGTGCTTTGGAACTAAAAGTATACATTACAATTTTACTCTAAATTCCTCAATGCAAACCTTATGGAAATATCTAAACATAACTCCCCACATGATCCTGAGATGTTTGACACCGGTTATATCACTCAGGTATTAAAAATAAAAAAAGTGATTTCTCAGTGCATACTGCGCTTTGGAATTGAAAGAAGTATACACTACAATTTTACTCAAAGGTACTGACTGCAAACCTTATGGAGGCTCTTAATATAACTCTCCACATGATCCTGAGATGTTTGGCAGTTGTTATATCACTCAGCTATTCAAGACAAAAAAGTTGATATCTCAATGCATGATGTGCTTTGGAACTAAAAGTATACATTACAATTTTACTCTAAATTCCTCAATGCAAACCTTATGGAAATATCTAAACATAACTCCCCACATGATCCTGAGATGTTTGACATTTGTTATATCACTCAGGTATTCAAGACGAAAAAGTTGATTTCTCTCAGCATGCAATGCTTTGGCACTAAAAGAATATATTTCAATTTTACTATGAAGTACTGAATGTAAACCTTTTGGAAACATGTTAACATCACTGCCCAAATGTTCCTGAACTGTTTGACACCTGTTACAACTCTCAGGTATTCAAGATAAAAAAGATGATTTCTCAGTGCATACTGTGCTTTGGCATTGAATGAAGCACACATTTCAAATTTACTCAAAGGTACTGACTGCAAACCTTATGGAGGCTCTTAATATAACTCTCCACATGATCCTGAGATGTTTGGCAGTTGTTATATCACTCAGCTATTCAAGACAAAAAAGTTGATATCTCAATGCATGATGTGCTTTGGAACTAAAAGTATACATTACAATTTTACTCTAAAATCCTCAATGCAAACCTTATGGAAACATCTAAACAGAACTCCCCACATGATCCTGAGATGTTTGACACCGGTTATATCACTCAGGTATTCAAAATAAAAAAAGTGATTTCTCAGTTCATACTGCGCTTTGGAATTGAAAGAAGTATACACTACAATTTTACTCAAAGGTACTGACTGCAAACCTTATGGAGGCTCTTAATATAACTCTCCACATGATCCTGAGATGTTTGGCAGTTGTTATAGCACTCAGCTATTCAAGACAAAAAAGTTGATATCTCAATGCATGATGTGCTTTGGAACTAAAAGTATACATTACAATTTTACTCTAAATTCCTCAATGCAAACCTTATGGAAATATCTAAACATAACTCCCCACATGATCCTGAGATGTTTGACATTTGTTATATCACTCAGGTATTCGAGACAAAAAAGTTGATTTCTCTCAGCATGCAATGCTTTGGCACTAAAAGAATATATTTCAATTTTACTATGAAGTACTGAATGCAAACCTTTTGGAAACATGTTAACATCACTCCCCAAATGTTCCTGAACTGTTTGACGCCTGTTACAACTCTCAGGTATTCAAGATAAAAAAGATGATTTCTCAGTGCATACTGTGCTTTGGCATTGAATGAAGCATACATTTCACTTTTACTCAAAGGTACTGACTGCAAACCTTATGGAGTCATCTTAATATAACTCTCCACATGATCCTGAGATGTTTGGCAGTTGTTATATCACTCAGCTATTCAAGACAAAAAAGTTGATTTCTCAATGCATGATGTGCTTTGGAACTAAAAGTATACATTACAATTTTACTCTAAATTCCTGAAGGCAAACATTACGGAAACATCTAAACATAACTCCCCCACGTGATCCTGAGATGTTTGACACCGGTTATATCACTCAGCTATTCAAGATAAAAAAGTTGATTTCTCAGTGCATACTGTGCTTTGGCATTGAATGAAGCATACATTTCAATTTTACTCAAAGGTACTGCCTGCAGACCTTATGGAGTCATCTTAATATAACTCTCCACATGATCCTGAGATGTTTGGCAGTTGTTATATCACTCAGCTACTCAAGACAAAAAAGTTGATATCTCAATGCATGATGTGCTTTGGAACTAAAAGTATACATTACAATTTTACTCTAAATTCCTCAATGCAAACCTTATGGAAATATCTAAACATAACTCCCCACATGATCCTGAGATGTTTGACATTTGTTATATCACTCAGGTATTCGAGACAAAAAAGTTGATTTCTCTCAGCATGCAATGCTTTGGCACTAAAAGAATATATTTCAATTTTACTATGAAGTACTGAATGCAAACCTTTTGGAAACATGTTAACATCACTCCCCAAATGTTCCTGAACTGTTTGATACCTGTTACAACTCTCAGGTATTCAAGATAAAAAAGATGATTTCTCAGTGCATACTGTGCTTTGGCATTGAATGAAGCATACATTTCAATTTTACTCAAAGGTACTGACTGCAAACCTTATGGAATCATCTTAATATAACTCTCCACATGATCCTGAGATGTTTGACAGTTGTTATATCACTCAGCTATTCAAGACAAAAAAGTTGATATCTCAATGCATGATGTGCTTTGGAACTAAAAGTATACATTACAATTTTACTCTAAATTCCTCAATGCAAACCTTATATAAATATCTAAACATAACTCCCCACATGATCCTGAGATGTTTGACATTTGTTATATCACTCAGGTATTCGAGACAAAAAAGTTGATTTCTCTCAGCATGCAATGCTTTGGTACTAAAAGAATATATTTCAATTTTACTATGAAGTACTGAATGCAAACCTTTTGGAAACATGTTAACATCAATCCCCAAATGTTCCTGAACTGTTTAACACCTGTTACAACTCTCAGGTATTCAAGATAAAAAAGATGATTTCTCAGTGCATACTGAGCTTTGGCATTGAATGAAGCATACATTTCAATTTTACTCAATGGTACTGACTGCAAACCTTATGGAGTCATCTGAATATAACTCTCCACATGATCCTGAGATGTTTAATAGTTGTTATATCACTCAGGTATTCAAGACAAAAAAGTTGATTTCTCAACGCATGATGTGCTTTGGAACTTTAAGTATATATTTCAATTTTACTCTAAATTCCTCAATGCAAACCTTATGGAAACATCTAAACATAACTCCCCACAGTATCCTGAGATGTTTGACACCGGTTATATCATTCAGGTATTCAAGATAATAAAGTTGATTTCTCAGTGCATACTGTGCTTTGGCATTGAATGAAGCATACATTTCAATTTTACTCAAAGGTACTGACTGCAAACCTTATGGAGTCATCTTAATATAACTCTCCACATGATCCTGAGATGTTTGGCAGTTGTTATATCACTCAGCTATTCAAGACAAAAAAGTTGATATCTCAATGCATGATGTGCTTTGGAACTAAAAGTATACATTACAATTTTACTCTAAATTCCTCAATGCAAACCTTATGGAAATATCTAAACATAACTCCCCACGTGATCCTGAGATGTTTGACACCGGTTATATCACTCAGGTATTCAAAATAAAAAAAGTGATTTCTCAGTGCATACTGCGCTTTGGAATTGAAAGAAGTATACACTACAATTTTACTCAAAGGTACTGACTGCAAACCTTATGGAGGCTCTTAATATAACTCTCCACATGATCCTGAGATGTTTGGCAGCTGTTATATCACTCAGCTATTCAAGACAAAAAGTTGATATCTCAATGCATGATGTGCTTTGGAACTAAAAGTATACATTACAATTTTACTCTAAATTCCTCAATGCAAACCTTATGGAAATATCTAAACATAACTCCCCACGTGATCCTGAGATGTTTGACACCGGTTATATCACTCAGGTATTCAAAATAAAAAAGTGATTTCTCAGTGCATACTGCGCTTTGGAATTGAAAGAAGTATACACTACAATTTTACTCAAAGGTACTGACTGCAAACCTTATGAGGCTCTTAATATAACTCTCCACATGATCCTGAGATGTTTGGCAGCTGTTATATCACTCAGCTATTCAAGACAAAAAAGTTGATATCTCAATGCATGATGTGCTTTGGAACTAAAAGTATACATTACAATTTTACTCTAAATTCCTCAATGCAAATCTTATGGAAATATCTAAACCTAACTCCCCACATGATCCTGAGATGTTTGACATTTGTTATATCACTCAGGTATTCAAGACAAAAAGTTGATTTCTCTCAGCATGCAATGCTTTGGCACTAAAAGAATATATTTCAATTTTACTATGAAGTACTGAATGCAAACCTTTTGGAAACATGTTAACATCACTCCCGAAATGTTCCTGAACTGTTTGACACCTGTTACAACTCTCAGGTATTCAAGATAAAAAAGATGATTTCTCAGTGCATACTGTGCTTTGGCATTCAATGAAGCATACATTTCAATTTTACTCAAAGGTACTGACTGCAAACCTTATGGAGTCATCTTAATATAACTCTCCACATGATCCTGAGATGTTTGGCAGTTGTTATATCACTCAGCTATTCAAGACAAAAAAATTGATATCTCAATGCATGATGTGCTTTGGAACTAAAAGTATACATTACAATTTTACTCTAAATTCCTCAATGCAAACCTTATGGAAATATCTAAACATAACTCCCCACATGATCCTGAGATGTTTGACAATTTGTTATATCACTCAGGTATTCGAGACAAAAAAGTTGATTTCTCCTCAGCATGCAATGCTTTGGCACTAAAAGAATATATTTCAATTTTACTATGAAGTACTGAATGCAAACCTTTTGGAAACATGTTAACATCACTCCCCAAATGTTCCTGAACTGTTTGACACCTGTTACAACTCTCAGGTATTCAAGATAAAAAAGATGATTTCTCAGTGCATACTGAGCTTTGGCATTGAATGAAGCATACATTTCATTTTACTCAAAGGTACTGACTACAAACCTTATGGAGTCATCTGAATATAACTCTCCACATGATCCTGAGATGTTTAATAGTTGTTATATCACTCAGGTATTCAAGACAAAAAAGTTGATTTCTCAACGCATGATGTGCTTTGGAACTTTAAGTATATATTTCAATTTTACTCTAAATTCCTCAATGCAAACCCTATGGAAACATCTAAACATAACTCCCCACAGTATCCTGAGATGTTTGACACCGGTTATATCATTCAGGTATTCAAGATAAAAAAGTTGATTTCTCAGTGCATACTGTGCTTTGGCATTGAATGAAGCATACATTTCAATTTTACTCAAAGGTACTGACTGCAAACCTTATGGAGTCATCTTAATATAACTCTCCACATGATCCTGAGATGTTTGGCAGTTGTTATATCACTCAGCTATTCAAGACAAAAAAGTTGATATCTCAATGCATGATGTGCTTTGGAACTAAAAGTATACATTACAATTTTACTCTAAATTCCTCAATGCAAACCTTATGGAAATATCTAAACATAACTCCCCACATGATCCTGAGATGCTTGACATTTGTTATATCACTCAGGTATTCGAGACAAAAAAGTTGATTTCTCTCAGCATGCAATGCTTTGGCACTAAAAGAATATATTTCAATTTTACTATGAAGTACTGAATGCAAACCTTTTGGAAACATGTTAACATCACTCCCCAAATGTTCCTGAACTGTTTGACACCTGTTACATCTCTCAGGTATTCAAGATAAAATAGATGATTTCTCAGTGCATACTGTGCTTTGGCATTGAATGAAGCATACATTTCAATTTTACTCAAAGGTACTGACTGCAAACCTTATGGAGTCATCTTAATATAACTCTCCACATGATCCTGAGATGTTTGACAGTTGTTATATCACTCAGGTTTTCAAGACAAAAAAGTTGATTTCTCAACACATGAAGTGCTTTGGAACTTAAAGTATATATTTCAATTTTACTCTAAAATCCTCAATGCAAACCTTATGGAAACATCTAAACAGAACTCCCCACATGATCCTGAGATGTTTGGGAGTTGTTATATCACTCTGCTATTCAAGACAAAAAAGTTGATCTCTCAATGCATGAAGCGGTTTGGAACTAACAGTATATATATCAATTTTACTTTAAATTCCTCAATGCAAACCTTATGCAAACATCTAATCATAAGTCCCTGCGTGATCCTGAGATGTTTGACTCCGGTTATATCACTCTGGTATTCAAGATAAAAAAGTTGATTTCTCAGTGCATACTGTGATTTGGCATTGAATGAAGCATACATTTCAATTTTACTCAAAGGTACTGACTGCAAACCTTATGGAAATATCTAAACATAACTCCCCACATGATCCTGAGATGTTTGACATTTGTTATATCACTCAGGTATTCAAAATAAAAAATTTGATTTCTCAGTGCATGCAATGCTTTGGCAGTAAAAGTATATATTTCAATTTTACTTTGAAGTACTGAATGCCAACCTTATGGAAAGTTGTTAACATCACTCTCCACATGATTCTGAGATGTTTGACACCTGTTACATCACTCAGGTACTCAGGATAAAAAAGTTGATTTCTCATTGCATACAGTGCTTTGGCATTGAAAGAAGCATATATTTCAATTTTACTCAAAGGTACTGACTGCAAACCTTATGGAGTCATCTGAACATAACTCTCCACATGATCCTGAGATGTTTGGCAGTTGTTATATCACTCAGCTATTCAAGACAAAAAAGTTGATTTCTCAATGCATGATGTGCTTTGGAACTAAAAGTATACATTACAATTTTACTCTAAATTCCTGAAGGCAAACATTATGGAAACATCTAAACATAACTCCCCACGTGATCCTGAGATGTTTGACACCGGTTATATCACTCAGCTATTCAAGATAAAAAAGTTGATTTCTCAGTGCATACTGTGCTTTGGCATTGAATGAAGCATACATTTCAATTTTACTGAAAGGTACTGACTGCAAACCTTATGGAGTCATCTTAATATAACTCTCCACATGATCCTGAGATGTTTGACGGTTGTTATATCACTCAGATATTCAAGACAAAAAAGTTTATTTCTCAACACATGAAGTGCTTTGGAACTTAAAGTATATATTTCAATTTTACTCTAAATTCCTCAATGCAAACCTTATGGAAACATCTAAACATAACTCCCCACATGATCCTGAGATGTTTGACACCGGTTATATCATTCAGGTATTCAAGATAAAAAAGTTGATTTCTCAGTGCATACTGTGCTTTGGCATTGAATGAAGCATACATTTTAAATTTACTCAAAGGTACTGACTGCAAACCATATGGAGACATCTTAATATAACTCTCCACATGATCCTGAGATGTTTGGCAGTTGTTATATCACTCAGCTATTCAAGACAAAAAAGTTGATATCTCAATGCATGATGTGGTTTGGAACTAAAAGTATACATTACAATTTTACTCTAAATTCCTCAATGCAAGCCTTATGGAAATATCTAAACATAACTCCCCACATGATCCTGAGATGTTTGACATTTGTTATATCACTCAGGTATTCAAGACAAAAAAGTTGATTTCTCTCAGCATGCAATGCTTTGGCACTAAAAGAATATATTTCAATTTTACTATGAAGTACTGAATGCAAACCTTTTGGAAACATGTTAACATCACTCCCCAAATGTTCCTGAAGTGTTTGACACCTGTTACAACTCTCAGGTATTCAAGATAAAAAAGATGATTTCTCAGTGCATACTGTGCTTTGGCTTTGAATGAAGCACACATTTCAATTTTACTCAAAGGTACTGACTGCAAACCTTATGGAAATATCTAAACATAACTCCCCACATGATCCTGAGATGTTTGACATTTGTTATATCACTCAGGTATTCAAAACAAAAAATTTGATTTCTCAGTGCATGCAATGCTTTGGCAGTAAAAGTATATATTTCAATTTTACTCTGAAGTACTGAATGCCAACCTTATGGAAAGATGTTAACATCACTCTCCACATGATTCT
Source organism: Mobula birostris (assembly GCF_030028105.1). NCBI lineage: Eukaryota > Metazoa > Chordata > Chondrichthyes > Myliobatiformes > Myliobatidae > Mobula > Mobula birostris. The sequence continues at coordinate 70,830,450 of NC_092386.1, forward strand.
GAGATGTTTGACACCTGTTACATCACTCAGGTACTCAGGATAAAAAAGTTGATTTCTCATTGCATACAGTGCTTTGGCATTGAAAGAAGCATATATTTCAATTTTACTCAAAGGTACTGACTGCAAACCTTATGGAGTCATCTGAATATAACTCTCCACATGATCCTGAGATGTTTAATAGTTGTTATATCACTCAGGTATTCAAGACAAAAAAGTTGATTTCTCAACGCATGAAGTGCTTTGGAACTTTAAGTATATATTTCAATTTTACTCTAAATTCCTCAATGCAAACCTTATGGAAACATCTAAACAGAACTCCCCACGTGATCCTGAGATGTTTGACACCGGTTATATCACTCAGCTATTCAAGATAAAAAAGTTGATTTCTCAGTGCATACTGTGCTTTGGCATTGAATGAAGCATACATTTCAATTTTACTCAAAGGTACTGACTGCAAACCTTATGGAGTCATCTTAATATAACTCTCCACATGATCCTGAGATGTTTGACAGTTGTTATATCACTCAGATATTCAAGACAAAAAAGTTGATTTCTCAACACATGAAGTGCTTTGGAACTTAAAGTATATATTTCAATTTTACTCTAAATTCCTCAATGCAAACCTTATGGAAACATCTAAACATAACTCCCCACATGATCCTGAGATGTTTGACACCGGTTATATCATTCAGGTATTCAAGATAAAAAAGTTGATTTCTCAGTGCATACTGTGCTTTGGCATTCAATGAAGCATACATTTCAATTTTACTCAAAGGTACTGCCTGCAAACCTTATGGAGTCATCTTAATATAACTCTCCACATGATCCTGAGATGTTTGGCAGTTGTTATATCACTCAGCTACTCAAGACAAAAAAGTTGATATCTCAATGCATGATGTGCTGTGGAACTAAAAGTATACATTACAATTTTACTCTAAATTCCTCAATGCAAACCTTACGGAAATATCTAAACATAACTCCCCACATGATCCTGAGATGTTTGACATTTGTTATATCACTCAGGTATTCGAGACAAAAAAGTTGATTTCTCTCAGCATGCAATGCTTTGGCACTAAAAGAATATATTTCAATTTTACTATGAAGTACTGAATGCAAACCTTTTGGAAACATGTTAACATCACTCCCCAAATGTTCCTGAACTGTTTGACACCTGTTACAACTCTCAGGTATTCAAGATAAAAAAGATGATTTCTCAGTGCATACTGTGCTTTGGCATTGAATGAAGCATACATTTCAATTTTACTCAAAGGTACTGACTGCAAACCTTATGGAGTCATCTTAATATAACTCTCCACATGATCCTGAGATGTTTGGCAGTTGTTATATCACTCAGCTATTCAAGACAAAAAAGTTGATTTCTCAATGCATGATGTGCTTTGGAACTAAAAGTATACATTACAATTTTACTCTAAATTCCTGAAGGCAAACATTACGGAAACATCTAAACATAACTCCCCACGTGATCCTGAGATGTTTGACACCGGTTATATCACTCAGCTATTCAAGATAAAAAAGTTGATTTCTCAGTGCATACTGTGCTTTGGCATTCAATGAAGCATACATTTCAATTTTACTCAAAGGTACTGCCTGCAGACCTTATGGAGTCATCTTAATATAACTCTCCACATGATCCTGAGATGTTTGGCAGTTGTTATATCACTCAGCTACTCAAGACAAAAAAGTTGATATCTCAATGCATGATGTGCTTTGGAACTAAAAGTATACATTACAATTTTACTCTAAATTCCTCAATGCAATCCTTATGGAAATATCTAAACATAACTTCCCACATGATCCTGAGATGTTTGACATTTGTTATATCACTCAGGTATTCGAGACAAAAAAGTTGATTTCTCTCAGCATGCAATGCTTTGGCACTAAAAGAATATATTTCAATTTTACTATGAAGTACTGAATGCAAACCTTTTGGAAACATGTTAACATCACTCCCGAAATGTTCCTGAACTGTTTGACACCTGTTACAACTCTCAGGTATTCAAGATAAAAAAGATGATTTCTCAGTGCATACTGTGCTTTGGCATTGAATGAAGCATACATTTCAATTTTACTCAAAGGTACTGACTGCAAACCTTATGGAGTCATCTTAATATAACTCTCCACATGATCCTGAGATGTTTGGCAGTTGTTATATCACTCAGCTATTCAAGACAAAAAAGTTGATATCTCAATGCATGATGTGCTTTGGAACTAAAAGTATACATTACAATTTTACTCTAAATTCCTCAATGCAAACCTTATGGAAATATCTAAACATAACTCCCCACATGATCCTGAGATGTTTGACATTTGTTATATCACTCAGGTATTCGAGACAAAAAAGTTGATTTCTCTCAGCATGCAATGGTTTGGTTCTAAAAGAATATATTTCAATTTTACTATGAAGTACTGAATGCAAACCTTTTGGAAACATGTTAACATCACTCCCCAAATGTTCCTGAACTGTTTAACACCTGTTACAACTCTCAGGTATTCAAGATAAAAAAGATGATTTCTCAGTGCATACTGAGCTTTGGCATTGAATGAAGCATACATTTCAATTTTACTCAATGGTACTGACTGCAAACCTTATGGAGTCATCTGAATGTAACTCTCCACATGATCCTGAGATGTTTAATAGTTGTTATATCACTCAGGTATTCAAGACAAAAAAGTTGATTTCTCAACGCATGATGTGCTTTGGAACTTTAAGTATATATTTCAATTTTACTCTAAATTCCTCAATGCAAACCTTATGGAAACATCTAAACATAACTCCCCACAGTATCCTGAGATGTTTGACACCGGTTATATCATTAAGGTATTCAAGATAATAAAGTTGATTTCTCAGTGCATACTGTGCTTTGGCATTGAATGAAGCATACATTTCAATTTTACTCAAAGGTACTGACTGCAAACCTTATGGAGTCATCTTAATGTAACTCTCCACATGATCCTGAGATGTTTGGCAGTTGTTATATCACTCAGCTATTCAAGACAAAAAAGTTGATATCTCAATGCATGATGTGCTTTGGAACTAAAAGTATACATTACAATTTTACTCTAAATTCCTCAATGCAAACCTTATGGAAATATCTAAACATAACTCCCCACATGATCCTGAGATGTTTGACACCGGTTATATCACTCAGGTATTCAAAATAAAAAAAGTGATTTCTCAGTGCATACTGCGTTTGGAATTGAAAGAAGTATACACTACAATTTTAATCAAAGGTACTGACTGCAAACCTTATGGAGGCTCTTAATATAACTCTCCACATGATCCTGAGATGTTTGGCAGTTGTTATATCACTCAGCTATTCAAGACAAAAAAGTTGATATCTCAATGCATGATGTGCTTTGGAACTAAAAGTATACATTACAATTTTACTCTAAATTCCTCAATGCAAACCTTATGGAAACATCTAAACATAACTCCCCACATGATCCTGAGATGTTTGACATTTGTTATATCACTCAGGTATTCAAGACAAAAAAGTTGATTTCTCTCAGCATGCAATGCTTTGGCACTAAAAGAATATATTTCAATTTTACTATGAAGTACTGAATGCAAACCTTTTGGAAACATGTTAACATCACTCCCCAAATGTTCCTGAACTGTTTCACACCTGTTACAACTCTCAGGTATTCAAGATAAAAAAGATGATTTCTCAGTGCATACTGTGCTTTGGCATTGAATGAAGCACACATTTCAAATTTACTCAAAGGTACTGACTGCAAACCTTATGGAGGCTCTTAATATAACTCTCCACATGATCCTGAGATGTTTGGCAGTTGTTATATCACTCAGCTATTCAAGACAAAAAAGTTGATATCTCAATGCATGATGTGCTTTGGAACTAAAAGTATACATTACAATTTTACTCTAAATTCCTCAATGCAAACCTTATGGAAATATCTAAACATAACTCCCCACATGATCCTGAGATGTTTGACGTTTGTTATATCACTCAGGTATTCGAGACAAAAAAGTTGATTTCTCTCAGCATGCAATGCTTTGGCACTAAAAGAATATATTTCAATTTTACTATGAAGTACTGAATGCAAACCTTTTGGAAACATGTTAACATCACTCCCCAAATCTTCCTGAACTGTTTGACACCTGTTACAACTCTCAGGTATTCAGGATAAAAAAGATGATTTCTCAGTGCATACTGTGCTTTGGCATTCAAAGAAGCATACATTTCAATTTTACTCAAAGGTACTGACTGCAAACCTTATGGAGTCATCTTAATATAACTCTCCACATGATCCTGAGATGTTTGGCAGTTGTTATATCACTCAGCTATTCAAGACAAAAAAATTGATATCTCAATGCATGATGTGCTTTGGAACTAAAAGTATACATTACAATTTTACTCTAAATTCCTCAATGCAAACCTTATGGAAATATCTAAACATAACTCCCCACATGATCCTGAGATGTTTGACATTTGTTATATCACTCAGGTATTCGAGACAAAAAAGTTGATTTCTCTCAGCATGCAATGCTTTGGCACTAAAAGAATATATTTCAATTTTACTATGAAGTACTGAATGCAAACCTTTTGGAAACATGTTAACATCACTCCCCAAATGTTCCTGAACTGTTTAACACCTGTTACAACTCTCAGGTATTCAAGATAAAAAAGATGATTTCTCAGTGCATACTGAGCTTTGGCATTGAATGAAGCATACATTTCAATTTTACTCAATGGTACTGACTGCAAACCTTATGGAGTCATCTGAATGTAACTCTCCACATGATCCTGAGATGTTTAATAGTTGTTATATCACTCAGGTATTCAAGACAAAAAAGTTGATTTCTCAACGCATGATGTGCTTTGGAACTTTAAGTATATATTTCAATTTTACTCTAAATTCCTCAATGCAAACCTTATGGAAACATCTAAACATAACTCCCCACAGTATCCTGAGATGTTTGACACCGGTTATATCATTAAGGTATTCAAGATAATAAAGTTGATTTCTCAGTGCATACTGTGCTTTGGCATTGAATGAAGCATACATTTCAATTTTACTCAAAGGTACTGACTGCAAACCTTATGGAGTCATCTTAATGTAACTCTCCACATGATCCTGAGATGTTTGGCAGTTGTTATATCACTCAGCTATTCAAGACAAAAAAGTTGATATCTCAATGCATGATGTGCTTTGGAACTAAAAGTATACATTACAATTTTACTCTAAATTCCTCAATGCAAACCTTATGGAAATATCTAAACATAACTCCCCACATGATCCTGAGATGTTTGACACCGGTTATATCACTCAGGTATTCAAAATAAAAAAAGTGATTTCTCAGTGCATACTGCGTTTGGAATTGAAAGAAGTATACACTACAATTTTAATCAAAGGTACTGACTGCAAACCTTATGGAGGCTCTTAATATAACTCTCCACATGATCCTGAGATGTTTGGCAGTTGTTATATCACTCAGCTATTCAAGACAAAAAAGTTGATATCTCAATGCATGATGTGCTTTGGAACTAAAAGTATACATTACAATTTTACTCTAAATTCCTCAATGCAAACCTTATGGAAACATCTAAACATAACTCCCCACATGATCCTGAGATGTTTGACATTTGTTATATCACTCAGGTATTCAAGACAAAAAAGTTGATTTCTCTCAGCATGCAATGCTTTGGCACTAAAAGAATATATTTCAATTTTACTATGAAGTACTGAATGCAAACCTTTTGGAAACATGTTAACATCACTCCCCAAATGTTCCTGAACTGTTTCACACCTGTTACAACTCTCAGGTATTCAAGATAAAAAAGATGATTTCTCAGTGCATACTGTGCTTTGGCATTCAAAGAAGCATACATTTCAATTTTACTCAAAGGTACTGACTGCAAACCTTATGGAGTCATCTTAATATAACTCTCCACATGATCCTGAGATGTTTGGCAGTTGTTATATCACTCAGCTATTCAAGACAAAAAAATTGATATCTCAATGCATGATGTGCTTTGGAACTAAAAGTATACATTACAATTTTACTCTAAATTCCTCAATGCAAACCTTATGGAAATATCTAAACATAACTCCCCACATGATCCTGAGATGTTTGACATTTGTTATATCACTCAGGTATTCGAGACAAAAAAGTTGATTTCTCTCAGCATGCAATGCTTTGGCACTAAAAGAATATATTTCAATTTTACTATGAAGTACTGAATGCAAACCTTTTGGAAACATGTTAACATCACTCCTCAAATGTTCCTGAACTGTTTGACACCTGTTACATCTCTCAGGTATTCAAGATAAAAAAGATGATTTCTCAGTGCATACTGTGCTTTGGCATTGAATGAAGCATACATTTCAATTTTACTCAAAGGTACTGACTGCAAACCTTATGGAGTCATCTTAATATAACTCTCCACATGATCCTGAGATGTTTGACAGTTGTTATATCACTCAGGTATTCAAGACAAAAAAGTTGATTTCTCAACACATGAAGTGCTTTGGAACTTAAAGTATATATTTCAATTTTACTCTAAAATCCTCAGTGCAAACCTTATGGAAACATCTAAACAGAACTCCCCACATGATCCTGAGATGTTTGGCAGTTGTTATATCACTCTGCTATTCAAGACAAAAAAGTTGATCTCTCAATGCATGAAGCGGTTTGGAACTAACAGTATATATATGAATTTTACTTTAAATTCCTCAATGCAAACCTTATGCAAACATCTAATCATAAGTCCCTGCGTGATCCTGAGATGTTTGACTCCGGTTATATCACTCTGGTATTCAAGATAAAAAAGTTGATTTCTCAGTGCATACTGTGATTTGGCATTGAATGAAGCATACATTTCAATTTTACTCAAAGGTACTGACTGCAAACCTTATGGAAATATCTAAACATAACTCCCCACATGATCCTGAGATGTTTGACATTTGTTATATCACTCAGGTATTCAAAACAAAAAATTTGATTTCTGAGTGCATGCAATGCTTTGGCAGTAAAAGTATATATTTCAATTTTACTTTGAAGTACTGAATGCCAACCTTATGGAAAGATGTTAACATCACTCTCCACATGATTCTGAGATGTTTGACACCTGTTACATCACTCAGGTACTCAGGATTAAAAAGTTGATTTCTCATTGCATACAGTGCTTTGGCATTGAAAGAAGCATATATTTCAATTTTACTCAAAGGTACTGACTGCAAACCTTATGGAGTCATCTGAATATAACTCTCCACATGATCCTGAGATGTTTAATAGTTGTTATATCACTCAGGTATTCAAGACAAAAAAGTTGATTTCTCAACGCATGAAGTGCTTTGGAACTTTAAGTATATATTTCAATTTTACTCTAAATTCCTCAATGCAAACCTTATGGAAACATCTAAACAGAACTCCCCACAGTATCCTGAGATGTTTGACACCGGTTATATCACTCAGGTATTCAAAATAAAAAAAGGGATTTCTCAGTGCATACTGCGCTTTGGAATTGAAAGAAGTATACACTACAATTTTACTCAAAGGTACTGACTGCAAACCTTATGGAGGCTCTTAATATAACTCTCCACATGATCCTGAGATGTTTGGCACTTGTTATATCACTCAGCTATTCAAGACAGAAAAGTTGATATCTCAATGCATGAAGTGGTTTGGAACTAAAAGTATACATTACAATTTTACTCTAAATTCCTGAAGGCAAACATTATGGAAACATCTAAACATAACTCCCCACGTGATCCTGAGATGTTTGACACCGGTTATATCACTCAGCTATTCAAGATAAAAAAGTTGATTTCTCAGTGCATACTGTGCTTTGGCATTGAATGAAGCATACATTTCAATTTTACTCAAAGGTACTGACTGCAAACCTTATGGAGTCATCTTAATATAACTCTCAACATGATCCTGAGATGTTTGACAGTTGTTATATCACTCAGATATTCAAGACAAAAAAGTTGATTTCTCAACACATGAAGTGCTTTGGAACTTAAAGTATATATTTCAATTTTACTCTAAATTCCTCAATGCAAACCTTATGGAAACATCTAAACATAACTCCCCACATGATCCTGAGATGTTTGACACCGGTTATATCATTCAGGTATTCAAGATAAAAAAGTTGATTTCTCAGTGCATACTGTGCTTTGGCATTGAATGAAGCATACATTTCAATTTTACTCAAAGGTACTGACTGCAAACCTTATGGAGTCATCTTAATATAACTCTCCACATGATCCTGAGATGTTTGGCAGTTGTTATATCACTCAGCTATTCAAGACAAAAAAGTTGATTTCTCAATGCATGATGTGCTTTGGAACTAAAAGTATACATTACAATTTTACTCTAAATTCCTGAAGGCAAACATTATGGAAACATCTAAACATAACTCCCCACGTGATCCTGAGATGTTTGACACCGGTTATATCACTCAGCTATTCAAGATAAAAAAGTTGATTTCTCAGTGCATACTGTGCTTTGGCATTCAATGAAGCATACATTTCAATTTTACTCAAAGGTACTGCCTGCAGACCTTATGGAGTCATCTTAATATAACTCTCCACATGATCCTGAGATGTTTGGCAGTTGTTATATCACTCAGCTACTCAAGACAAAAAAGTTGATATCTCAATGCATGATGTGCTTTGGAAATAAAAGTATACATTACAATTTTACTCTAAAATCCTCAATGCAAACCTTATGGAAACATCTAAACAGAACTCCCCACATGATCCTGAGATGTTTGACACCGGTTATATCACTCAGGTATTCAAAATAAAAAAAGTGATTTCTCAGTTCATACTGCACTTTGGAATTGAAAGAAGTATACACTACAATTTTACTCAAAGGTACTGACTGCAAACCTTATGGAGGCTCTTAATATAACTCTCCACATGATCCTGAGATGTTTGGCAGTTGTTATAGCACTCAGCTATTCAAGACAAAAAAGTTGATATCTCAATGCATGATGTGCTTTGGAACTAAAAGTATACATTACAATTTTACTCTAAATTCCTCAATGCAAACCTTATGGAAATATCTAAACATAACTCCCCACATGATCCTGAGATGTTTGACATTTGTTATATCACTCAGGTATTCGAGACAAAAAAGTTGATTTCTCTCAGCATGCAATGCTTTGGCACTAAAAGAATATATTTCAATTTTACTATGAAGTACTGAATGCAAACCTTTTGGAAACATGTTAACATCACTCCCCAAATGTTCCTGAACTGTTTGACACCTGTTACAACTCTCAGGTATTCAAGATAAAAAGGATGATTTCTCAGTGCATGATGTGCTTTGGAACTAAAAGTATACATTACAATTTTACTCTAAATTCCTGAAGGCAAACATTACGGAAACATCTAAACATAACTCCCCACGTGATCCTGAGATGTTTGACACCGGTTATATCACTCAGCTATTCAAGATAAAAAAGTTGATTTCTCAGTGCATACTGTGCTTTGGCATTGAATGAAGCATACATTTCAATTTTACTCAATGGTACTGACTGCAAACCTTATGGAGTCATCTGAATATAACTCTCCACATGATCCTGAGATGTTTAATAGTTGTTATATCACTCAGGTATTCAAGACAAAAAAGTTGATTTCTCAACGCATGATGTGCTTTGGAACTTTAAGTATATATTTCAATTTTACTCTAAATTCCTCAATGCAAACCTTATGGAAACATCTAAACATAACTCCCCACAGTATCCTGAGATGTTTGACACCGGTTATATCATTCAGGTATTCAAGATAATAAAGTTGATTTCTCAGTGCATACTGTGCTTTGGCATTGAATGAAGCATACATTTCAATTTTACTCAAAGGTACTGACTGCAAACCTTATGGAGTCATCTTAATATAACTCTCCACATGATCCTGAGATGTTTGGCAGTTGTTATATCACTCAGCTATTCAAGACAAAAAAGTTGATATCTCAATGCATGATGTGCTTTGGAACTAAAAGTATACATTACAATTTTACTCTAAATTCCTCAATGCAAACCTTATGGAAATATCTAAACATAACTCCCCACATGATCCTGAGATGTTTGACACCGGTTATATCACTCAGGTATTCAAAATAAAAAAAGTGATTTCTCAGTGCATACTGCGCTTTGGAATTGAAAGAAGTATACACTACAATTTTACTCAAAGGTACTGACTGCAAACCTTATGGAGGCTCTTAATATAACTCTCCACATGATCCTGAGATGTTTGGCAGTTGTTATATCACTCAGCTATTCAAGACAAAAAAGTTGATATCTCAATGCATGATGTGCTTTGGAACTAAAAGTATACATTACAATTTTACTCTAAATTCCTCAATGCAAACCTTATGGAAATATCTAAACATAACTCCCCACATGATCCTGAGATGTTTGACATTTGTTATATCACTCAGGTATTCAAGACGAAAAAGTTGATTTCTCTCAGCATGCAATGCTTTGGCACTAAAAGAATATATTTCAATTTTACTATGAAGTACTGAATGCAAACCTTTTGGAAACATGTTAACATCACTCCCCAAATGTTCCTGAACTGTTTGACACCTGTTACAACTCTCAGGTATTCAAGATAAAAAAGATGATTTCTCAGTGCATACTGTGCTTTGGCATTGAATGAAGCACACATTTCAAATTTACTCAAAGGTACTGACTGCAAACCTTATGGAGGCTCTTAATATAACTCTCCACATGATCCTGAGATGTTTGGCAGTTGTTATATCACTCAGCTATTCAAGACAAAAAAGTTGATATCTCAATGCATGATGTGCTTTGGAACTAAAAGTATACATTACAATTTTACTCTAAAATCCTCAATGCAAACCTTATGGAAACATCTAAACAGAACTCCCCACATGATCCTGAGATGTTTGACACCGGTTATATCACTCAGGTATTCAAAATAAAAAAAGTGATTTCTCAGTTCATACTGCGCTTTGGAATTGAAAGAAGTATACACTACAATTTTACTCAAAGGTACTGACTGCAAACCTTATGGAGGCTCTTAATATAACTCTCCACATGATCCTGAGATGTTTGGCAGTTGTTATAGCACTCAGCTATTCAAGACAAAAAAGTTGATATCTCAATGCATGATGTGCTTTGGAACTAAAAGTATACATTACAATTTTACTCTAAATTCCTCAATGCAAACCTTATGGAAATATCTAAACATAACTCCCCACATGATCCTGAGATGTTTAACATTTGTTATATCACTCAGGTATTCGAGACAAAAAAGTTGATTTCTCTCAGCATGCAATGCTTTGGCACTAAAAGAATATATTTCAATTTTACTATGAAGTACTGAATGCAAACCTTTTGGAAACATGTTAACATCACTCCCCAAATGTTCCTGAACTGTTTGACACCTGTTACAACTCTCAGGTATTCAAGATAAAAAAGATGATTTCTCAGTGCATACTGTGGTTTGGCATTGAATGAAGCATACATTTCACTTTTACTCAAAGGTACTGACTGCAAACCTTATGGAGTCATCTTAATATAACTCTCCACATGATCCTGAGATGTTTGGCAGTTGTTATATCACTCAGCTATTCAAGACAAAAAAGTTGATTTCTCAATGCATGATGTGCTTTGGAACTAAAAGTATACATTACAATTTTACTCTAAATTCCTGAAGGCAAACATTACGGAAACATCTAAACATAACTCCCCACGTGATCCTGAGATGTTTGACACCGGTTATATCACTCAGCTATTCAAGATAAAAAAGTTGATTTCTCAGTGCATACTGTGCTTTGGCATTGAATGAAGCATACATTTCAATTTTACTCAAAGGTACTGCCTGCAGACCTTATGGAGTCATCTTAATATAACTCTCCACATGATCCTGAGATGTTTGGCAGTTGTTATATCACTCAGCTACTCAAGACAAAAAGTTGATATCTCAATGCATGATGTGCTTTGGAACTAAAAGTATACATTACAATTTTACTCTAAATTCCTCAATGCAAACCTTATGGAAATATCTAAACATAACTCCCCACATGATCCTGAGATGTTTGACATTTGTTATATCACTCAGGTATTCGAGACAAAAAAGTTGATTTCTCTCAGCATGCAATGCTTTGGCACTAAAAGAATATATTTCCATTTTACTATGAAGTACTGAATGCAAACCTTTTGGAAACATGTTAACATCACTCCCCAAATGTTCCTGAACTGTTTGACACCTGTTACAACTCTCAGGTATTCAAGATAAAAAAGATGATTTCTCAGTGCATACTGTGCTTTGGCATTGAATGACGCATACATTTCAATTTTACTCAAAGGTACTGACTGCAAACCTTATGGAGTCATCTTAATATAACTCTCCACATGATCCTGAGATGTTTGGCAGTTGTTATATCACTCAGCTATTCAAGACAAAAAAGTTGATATCTCAATGCATGATGTGCTTTGGAACTAAAAGTATACATTACAATTTTACTCTAAATTCCTCAATGCAAACCTTATGGAAATATCTAAACATAACTCCCCACATGATCCTGAGATGTTTGACATTTGTTATATCACTCAGGTATTCGAGACAAAAAAGTTGATTTCTCTCAGCATGCAATGCTTTGGTACTAAAAGAATATATTTCAATTTTACTATGAAGTACTGAATGCAAACCTTTTGGAAACATGTTAACATCACTCCCCAAATGTTCCTGAACTGTTTAACACCTGTTACAACTCTCAGGTATTCAAGATAAAAAAGATGATTTCTCAGTGCATACTGAGCTTTGGCATTGAATGAAGCATACATTTCAATTTTACTCAATGGTACTGACTGCAAACCTTATGGAGTCATCTGAATATAACTCTCCACATGATCCTGAGATGTTTAATAGTTGTTATATCACTCAGGTATTCAAGACAAAAAAGTTGATTTCTCAACGCATGATGTGCTTTGGAACTTTAAGTATATATTTCAATTTTACTCTAAATTCCTCAATGCAAACCTTATGGAAACATCTAAACATAACTCCCCACAGTATCCTGAGATGTTTGACACCGGTTATATCATTCAGGTATTCAAGATAATAAAGTTGATTTCTCAGTGCATACTGTGCTTTGGCATTGAATGAAGCATACATTTCAATTTTACTCAAAGGTACTGACTGCAAACCTTATGGAGTCATCTTAATATAACTCTCCACATGATCCTGAGATGTTTGGCAGTTGTTATATCACTCAGCTATTCAAGACAAAAAAGTTGATATCTCAATGCATGATGTGCTTTGGAACTAAAAGTATACATTACAATTTTACTCTAAATTCCTCAATGCAAACCTTATGGAAATATCTAAACATAACTCCCCATGTGATCCTGAGATGTTTGACACCGGTTATATCACTCAGGTATTCAAAATAAAAAAAGTGATTTCTCAGTGCATACTGCGCTTTGGAATTGAAAGAAGTATACACTACAATTTTACTCAAAGGTACTGACTGCAAACCTTATGGAGGCTCTTAATATAACTCTCCACATGATCCTGAGATGTTTGGCAGCTGTTATATCACTCAGCTATTCAAGACAAAAAAGTTGATATCTCAATGCATGATGTGCTTTGGAACTAAAAGTATACATTACAATTTTACTCTAAATTCCTCAATGCAAACCTTATGGAAATATCTAAACATAACTCCCCACATGATCCTGAGATGTTTGACATTTGTTATATCACTCAGGTATTCAAGACAAAAAAGTTGATTTCTCTCAGCATGCAATGCTTTGGCACTAAAAGAATATATTTCAATTTTACTATGAAGTACTGAATGCAAACCTTTTGGAAACATGTTAACATCACTCCCCAAATGTTCCTGAACTGTTTGACACCTGTTACAACTCTCAGGTATTCAAGATAAAAAAGATGATTTCTCAGTGCATACTGTGCTTTGGCATTGAATGAAGCACACATTTCAAATTTACTCAAAGGTACTGACTGCAAACCTTATGGAGGCTCTTAATATAACTCTCCACATGATCCTGAGATGTTTGGCAGTTGTTATATCACTCAGCTATTCAAGACAAAAAAGTTGATATCTCAATGCATGATGTGCTTTGGAACTAAAAGTATACATTACAATTTTACTCTAAATTCCTCAATGCAAACCTTATGGAAATATCTAAACATAACTCCCCACATGATCCTGAGATGTTTGACATTTGTTATATCACTCAGGTATTCGAGACAAAAAAGTTGATTTCTCTCAGCATGCAATGCTTTGGCACTAAAAGAATATATTTCAATTTTACTATGAAGTACTGAATGCAAACCTTTTGGAAACATGTTAACATCACTCCCCAAATGTTCCTGAACTGTTTGACACCTGTTACAACTCTCAGGTATTCAAGATAAAAAAGATGATTTCTCAGTGCATACTGTGCTTTGGCATTGAATGAAGCATACATTTCAATTTTACTCAAAGGTACTGACTGCAAACCTTATGGAGTCATCTTAATATAACTCTCCACATGATCCTGAGATGTTTGACAGTTGTTATATCACTCAGCTATTCAAGACAAAAAAGTTGATATCTCAATGCATGATGTGCTTTGGAACTAAAAGTATACATTACAATTTTACTCTAAATTCCTCAATGCAAACCTTATGGAAATATCTAAACATAACTCCCCACATGATCCTGAGATGTTTGACATTTGTTATATCACTCAGGTATTCGAGACAAAAAAGTTGATTTCTCTCAGCATGCAATGCTTTGGTACTAAAAGAATATATTTCAATTTTACTATGAAGTACTGAATGCAAACCTTTTGGAAACATGTTAACATCAATCCCCAAATGTTCCTGAACTGTTTAACACCTGTTACAACTCTCAGGTATTCAAGATAAAAAAGATGATTTCTCAGTGCATACTGAGCTTTGGCATTGAATGAAGCATACATTTCAATTTTACTCAAAGGTACTGACTGCAAACCTTATGGAGTCATCTGAATATAACTCTCCACATGATCCTGAGATGTTTGGCAGTTGTTATATCACTCAGCTATTCAAGACAAAAAAGTTGATATCTCAATGCATGATGTGCTTTGGAACTAAAAGTATACATTACAATTTTACTCTAAATTCCTCAATGCAAACCTTATGGAAATATCTAAACATAACTCCCCACGTGATCCTGAGATGTTTGACACCGGTTATATCACTCAGGTATTCAAAATAAAAAAAGTGATTTCTCAGTGCATACTGCGCTTTGGAATTGAAAGAAGTATACACTACAATTTTACTCAAAGGTACTGACTGCAAACCTTATGGAGGCTCTTAATATAACTCTCCACATGATCCTGAGATGTTTGGCAGCTGTTATATCACTCAGCTATTCAAGACAAAAAAGTTGATATCTCAATGCATGATGTGCTTTGGAACTAAAAGTATACATTACAATTTTACTCTAAATTCCTCAATGCAAACCTTATGGAAATATCTAAACATAACTCCCCACATGATCCTGAGATGTTTGACATTTGTTATATCACTCAGGTATTCAAGACAAAAAAGTTGATTTCTCTCAGCATGCAATGCTTTGGCACTAAAAGAATATATTTCAATTTTACTATGAAGTACTGAATGCAAACCTTTTGGAAACATGTTAACATCACTCCCCAAATGTTCCTGAACTGTTTGACACCTGTTACAACTCTCAGGTATTCAAGATAAAAAAGATGATTTCTCAGTGCATACTGTGCTTTGGCATTGAATGAAGCACACATTTCAATTTTACTCAAAGGTACTGACTGCAAACCTTATGGAAATATCTAAACATAACTCCCCACATGATCCTGAGATGTTTGACATTTGTTATATCACTCAGGTATTCAAAATAAAAAATTTGATTTCTCAGTGCATGCAATGCTTTGGCAGTAAAAGTATATATTTCAATTTTACTTTGAAGTACTGAATGCCAACCTTATGGAAAGATGTTAACATCACTCTCCACATGATTCTGAGATGTTTGACACCTGTTACATCACTCAGGTACTCAGGATAAAAAAGTTGATTTCTCATTGCATACAGTGCTTTGGCATTGAAAGAAGCATATATTTCAATTTTACTCAAAGGTACTGACTGCAAACCTTATGGAGTCATCTGAATATAACTCTCCACATGATCCTGAGATGTTTAATAGTTGTTATATCACTCAGGTATTCAAGACAAAAAAGTTGATTTCTCAACGCATGAAGTGCTTTGGAACTTTAAGTATATATTTCAATTTTACTCTAAATTCCTCAATGCAAACCTTATGGAAACATCTAAACAGAACTCCCCACAGTATCCTGAGATGTTTGACACCGGTTATATCACTCAGGTATTCAAAATAAAAAAAGGGATTTCTCAGTGCACACTGCGCTTTGGAATTGAAAGAAGTATACACTACAATTTTACTCAAAGGTACTGACTGCAAACCTTATGGAGGCTCTTAATATAACTCTCCACATGATCCTGAGATGTTTGGCACTTGATATATCACTCAGCTATTCAAGACAGAAAAGTTGATATCTCAATGCATGAAGTGGTTTGGAACTAAAAGTATACATTACAATTTTACTCTAAATTCCTGAAGGCAAACATTATGGAAACATCTAAACATAACTCCCCACATGATCCTGAGATGTTTGACACCGGTTATATCACTCAGGTATTCAAAATAAAAAAAGTGATTTCTCAGTGCATACTGCGCTTTGGAATTGAAAGAAGTATACACTACAATTTTACTCAAAGGTACTGACTGCAAACCTTATGGAGGCTCTTAATATAACTCTCCACATGATCCTGAGATGTTTGGCAGTTGTTATATCACTCAGCTATTCAAGACAAAAAAGTTGATATCTCAATGCATGATGTGCTTTGGAAATAAAAGTATACATTACAATTTTACTCTAAATTCCTCAATGCAAACCTTATGGAAATATCTAAACATAACTCCCCACATGATCCTGAGATGTTTGACATTTGTTATATCACTCAGGTATTCAAGACAAAAAAGTTGATTTCTCTCAGCATGCAATGCTTTGGCACTAAAAGCATATATTTCAATTTTACTATGAAGTACTGAATGCAAACCTTTTGGAAACATGTTAACATCACTCCCCAAATGTTCCTGAACTGTTTGACACCTGTTACAACTCTCAGGTATTCAAGATAAAAAAGATGATTTCTCAGTGCATACTGTGCTTTGGCATTGAATGAAGCACACATTTCAAATTTACTCAAAGGTACTGACTGCAAACCTTATGGAGGCTCTTAATATAACTCTCCACATGATCCTGAGATGTTTGGCAGTTGTTATATCACTCAGCTATTCAAGACAAAAAAGTTGATATCTCAATGCATGAAGTGGTTTGGAACTAAAAGTATACATTACAATTTTACTCTAGATTCCTGAATGCAAACATTATGGAAACATCTAAACATAACTCCCCACAATATCCTGAGATGTTTGACACCGGTTATATCACTCAGCTATTCAAGTTAAAAAAGTTGATTTCTCAGTGCATACTGTGCTTTGGCATTGAATGAAGCATACATTTCAATTTTACTCAAAGGTACTGACTGCAAACCTTATGGAGTCATCTTAATATAACTCTCCACATGATCCTGAGATGTTTGACAGTTGTTATATCACTCAGATATTCAAGACAAAAAAGTTGATTTCTCAACACATGAAGTGCTTTGGAACTTAAAGTATATATTTCAATTTTACTCTAAATTCCTCAATGCAAACCTTATGGAAACATCTAAACATAACTCCCCACATGATCCTGAGATGTTTGACACCGGTTATATCATTCAGGTATTCAAGATAAAAAAGTTGATTTCTCAGTGCATACTGTGCTTTGGCATTGAATGAAGCATACATTTCAATTTTACTCAAAGGTACTGACTGCAAACCTTATGGAGTCATCTTAATATAACTCTCCACATGATCCTGAGATGTTTGGCAGTTGTTATATCACTCAGCTATTCAAGACATAAAAGTTGATATCTCAATGCATGATGTGCTTTGGAACTAAAAGTATACATTACAATTTTACTCTAAATTCCTCAAGGCAAACCTTATGGAAATATCTAAACATAACTCCCCACATGATCCTGAGATGCTTGACATTTGTTATATCACTCAGGTATTCGAGACAAAAAAGTTGATTTCTCTCAGCATGCAATGCTTTGGCACTAAAAGAATATATTTCAATTTTACTATGAAGTACTGAATGCAAACCTTTTGGAAACATGTTAACATCACTCCCCAAATGTTCCTGAACTGTTTGACACCTGTTACATCTCTCAGGTATTCAAGATAAAAAAATGATTTCTCAGTGCATACTGCGCTTTGGAATTGAAAGAAGTATACACTAAAATTTTACTCAAAGGTACTGACTGCAAACCTTATGGAGGCTCTTAATATAACTCTCCACATGATCCTGAGATGTTTGGCACTTGTTATATCACTCAGCTATTCAAGACAGAAAAGTTGATATCTCAATGCATGAAGTGGTTTGGAACTAAAAGTATACATTACAATTTTACTCTAGATTCCTGAATGCAAACATTATGGAAACATCTAAACATAACTCCCCACAATATCCTGAGATGTTTGACACCGGTTATATCACTCAGCTATTCAAGTTAAAAAAGTTGATTTCTCAGTGCATACTGTGCTTTGGCATTGAATGAAGTATACATTTCAATTTTACTCAAAGGTACTGACTGCAAACCTTATGGAGTCATCTTAATATAACTCTCCACATGATCCTGAGATGTTTGACAGTTGTTATATCACTCAGATATTCAAGACAAAAAAGTTGATTTCTCAACACATGAAGTGCTTTGGAACTTAAAGTATATATTTCAATTTTACTCTAAATTCCTCAATGCAAACCTTATGGAAACATCTAAACATAACTCCCCACATGATCCTGAGATGTTTGACACCGGTTATATCATTCAGGTATTCAAGATAAAAAAGTTGATTTCTCAGTGCATACTGTGCTTTGGCATTGAATGAAGCATACATTTCAATTTTACTCAAAGGTACTGACTGCAAACCTTATGGAGTCATCTTAATATAACTCTCCACATGATCCTGAGATGTTGGGCAGTTGTTATATCACTCAGCTATTCAAGACAAAAAAGTTGATATCTCAATGCATGATGTGCTTTGGAACTAAAAGTATACATTACAATTTTACTCTAAATTCCTCAATGCAAACCTTATGGAAATATCTAAACATAACTCCCCACATGATCCTGAGATGTTTGACACCGGTTATATCACTCAGGTATTCAAAATAAAAAAAGTGATTTCTCAGTGCATACTGCGCTTTGGAATTGAAAGAAGTATACACTACAATTTTACTCAAAGGTACTGACTGCAAACCTTATGGAGGCTCTTAATATAACTCTCCACATGATCCTGAGATGTTTGGCAGTTGTTATATCACTCAGCTATTCAAGACAAAAAAGTTGATATCTCAATGCATGATGTGCTTTGGAACTAAAAGTATACATTACAATTTTACTCTAAATTCCTCAATGCAAACCTTATGGAAATATCTAAACATAACTCCCCACATGATCCTGAGATGTTTGACATTTGTTATATCACTCAGGTATTCAAGACAAAAAAGTTGATTTCTCTCAGCATGCAATGCTTTGGCACTAAAAGCATATATTTCAATTTTACTATGAAGTACTGAATGCAAACCTTTTGGAAACATGTTAACATCACTCCCCAAATGTTCCTGAACTGTTTGACACCTGTTACAACTCTCAGGTATTCAAGATAAAAAAGATGATTTCTCAGTGCATACTGTGCTTTGGCATTGAATGAAGCACACATTTCAAATTTACTCAAAGGTACTGACTGCAAACCTTATGGAGGCTCTTAATATAACTCTCCACATGATCCTGAGATGTTTGGCAGTTGTTATATCACTCAGCTATTCAAGACAAAAAAGTTGATATCTCAATGCATGATGTGCTTTGGAACTAAAAGTATACATTACAATTTTACTCTAAATTCCTCAATGCAAACCTTATGGAAATATCTAAACATAACTCCCCACATGATCCTGAGATGCTTGACATTTGTTATATCACTCAGGTATTCGAGACAAAAAAGTTGATTTCTCTCAGCATGCAATGCTTTGGTACTAAAAGAATATATTTCAATTTTACTATGAAGTACTGAATGCAAACCTTTTGGAAACATGTTAACATCAATCCCCAAATGTTCCTGAACTGTTTAACACCTGTTACAACTCTCAGGTATTCAAGATAAAAAAGATGATTTCTCAGTGCATACTGAGCTTTGGCATTGAATGAAGCATACATTTCAATTTTACTCAAAGGTACTGACTGCAAACCTTATGGAGTCATCTGAATATAACTCTCCACATGATCCTGAGATGTTTGGCAGTTGTTATATCACTCAGCTATTCAAGACAAAAAAGTTGATATCTCAATGCATGATGTGCTTTGGAACTAAAAGTATACATTACAATTTTACTCTAAATTCCTCAATGCAAACCTTATGGAAATATCTAAACATAACTCCCCACGTGATCCTGAGATGTTTGACACCGGTTATATCACTCAGGTATTCAAAATAAAAAAAGTGATTTCTCAGTGCATACTGCGCTTTGGAATTGAAAGAAGTATACACTACAATTTTACTCAAAGGTACTGACTGCAAACCTTATGGAGGCTCTTAATATAACTCTCCACATGATCCTGAGATGTTTGGCAGCTGTTATATCACTCAGCTATTCAAGACAAAAAAGTTGATATCTCAATGCATGATGTGCTTTGGAACTAAAAGTATACATTACAATTTTACTCTAAATTCCTCAATGCAAACCTTATGGAAATATCTAAACATAACTCCCCACATGATCCTGAGATGTTTGACATTTGTTATATCACTCAGGTATTCAAGACAAAAAAGTTGATTTCTCTCAGCATGCAATGCTTTGGCACTAAAAGAATATATTTCAATTTTACTATGAAGTACTGAATGCAAACCTTTTGGAAACATGTTAACATCACTCCCCAAATGTTCCTGAACTGTTTGACACCTGTTACAACTCTCAGGTATTCAAGATAAAAAAGATGATTTCTCAGTGCATACTGTGCTTTGGCATTGAATGAAGCACACATTTCAATTTTACTCAAAGGTACTGACTGCAAACCTTATGGAAATATCTAAACATAACTCCCCACATGATCCTGAGATGTTTGACATTTGTTATATCACTCAGGTATTCAAAATAAAAAATTTGATTTCTCAGTGCATGCAATGCTTTGGCAGTAAAAGTATATATTTCAATTTTACTTTGAAGTACTGAATGCCAACCTTATGGAAAGATGTTAACATCACTCTCCACATGATTCTGAGATGTTTGACACCTGTTACATCACTCAGGTACTCAGGATAAAAAAGTTGATTTCTCATTGCATACAGTGCTTTGGCATTGAAAGAAGCATATATTTCAATTTTACTCAAAGGTACTGACTGCAAACCTTATGGAGTCATCTGAATATAACTCTCCACATGATCCTGAGATGTTTAATAGTTGTTATATCACTCAGGTATTCAAGACAAAAAAGTTGATTTCTCAACGCATGAAGTGCTTTGGAACTTTAAGTATATATTTCAATTTTACTCTAAATTCCTCAATGCAAACCTTATGGAAACATCTAAACAGAACTCCCCACAGTATCCTGAGATGTTTGACACCGGTTATATCACTCAGGTATTCAAAATAAAAAAAGGGATTTCTCAGTGCACACTGCGCTTTGGAATTGAAAGAAGTATACACTACAATTTTACTCAAAGGTACTGACTGCAAACCTTATGGAGGCTCTTAATATAACTCTCCACATGATCCTGAGATGTTTGGCACTTGTTATATCACTCAGCTATTCAAGACAGAAAAGTTGATATCTCAATGCATGAAGTGGTTTGGAACTAAAAGTATACATTACAATTTTACTCTAAATTCCTGAAGGCAAACATTATGGAAACATCTAAACATAACTCCCCACATGATCCTGAGATGTTTGACACCGGTTATATCACTCAGGTATTCAAAATAAAAAAAGTGATTTCTCAGTGCATACTGCGCTTTGGAATTGAAAGAAGTATACACTACAATTTTACTCAAAGGTACTGACTGCAAACCTTATGGAGGCTCTTAATATAACTCTCCACATGATCCTGAGATGTTTGGCAGTTGTTATATCACTCAGCTATTCAAGACAAAAAAGTTGATATCTCAATGCATGAAGTGCTTTGGAACTAAAACTATACATTTCAATTTTACTCTAAATTCCTCAATGGAAACCTTATGGAAACATCTAAACATAACTCCCCACATGATCCTGAGATGTTTGACACCAGTTATATCACTCAGGTATTCAAGATAAAAAAGTTGATTTCTCAGTGCATACAGTGCTTTGGCATTGAAAGAAGCATACATTTCAATTTTACTCAAAGGTACTGACTGCAAACCTTATGGAGTCATCTTAATATAACTCTCCACATGATCCTGAGATGTTTGGCAGTTGTTATATCACTCAGCTATTCAAGACAAAAAAGTTGATATCTCAATGCATGATGTGCTTTGGAACTAAAAGTATACATTACAATTTTACTCTAAATTCCTCAATGCAAACCTTATGGAAATATCTAAACATAACTCCCCACATGATCCTGAGATGTTTGACATTTGTTATATCACTCAGGTATTCAAGACAAAAAAGTTGATTTCTCTCAGCATGCAATGCTTTGGCACTAAAAGCATATATTTCAATTTTACTATGAAGTACTGAATGCAAACCTTTTGGAAACATGTTAACATCACTCCCCAAATGTTCCTGAACTGTTTGACACCTGTTACAACTCTCAGGTATTCAAGATAAAAAAGATGATTTCTCAGTGCATACTGTGCTTTGGCATTGAATGAAGCACACATTTCAAATTTACTCAAAGGTACTGACTGCAAACCTTATGGAGGCTCTTAATATAACTCTCCACATGATCCTGAGATGTTTGGCAGTTGTTATATCACTCAGCTATTCAAGACATAAAAGTTGATATCTCAATGCATGATGTGCTTTGGAACTAAAAGTATACATTACAATTTTACTCTAAATTCCTCAATGCAAACCTTATGGAAATATCTAAACATAACTCCCCACATGATCCTGAGATGCTTGACATTTGTTATATCACTCAGGTATTCGAGACAAAAAAGTTGATTTCTCTCAGCATGCAATGCTTTGGCACTAAAAGAATATATTTCAATTTTACTATGAAGTACTGAATGCAAACCTTTTGGAAACATGTTAACATCACTCCCCAAATGTTCCTGAACTGTTTGACACCTGTTACATCTCTCAGGTATTCAAGATAAAAAAGATGATTTCTCAGTGCATACTGCGCTTTGGAATTGAAAGAAGTATACACTAAAATTTTACTCAAAGGTACTGACTGCAAACCTTATGGAGGCTCTTAATATAACTCTCCACATGATCCTGAGATGTTTGGCACTTGTTATATCACTCAGCTATTCAAGACAGAAAAGTTGATATCTCAATGCATGAAGTGGTTTGGAACTAAAAGTATACATTACAATTTTACTCTAGATTCCTGAATGCAAACATTATGGAAACATCTAAACATAACTCCCCACAATATCCTGAGATGTTTGACACCGGTTATATCACTCAGCTATTCAAGTTAAAAAAGTTGATTTCTCAGTGCATACTGTGCTTTGGCATTGAATGAAGTATACATTTCAATTTTACTCAAAGGTACTGACTGCAAACCTTATGGAGTCATCTTAATATAACTCTCCACATGATCCTGAGATGTTTGACAGTTGTTATATCACTCAGATATTCAAGACAAAAAAGTTGATTTCTCAACACATGAAGTGCTTTGGAACTTAAAGTATATATTTCAATTTTACTCTAAATTCCTCAATGCAAACCTTATGGAAACATCTAAACATAACTCCCCACATGATCCTGAGATGTTTGACACCGGTTATATCACTCAGGTATTCAAAATAAAAAAAGTGATTTCTCAGTGCATACTGCGCTTTGGAATTGAAAGAAGTATACACTACAATTTTACTCAAAGGTACTGACTGCAAACCTTATGGAGGGTCTTAATATAACTCTCCACATGATCCTGAGATGTTTGGCAGTTGTTATATCACTCAGCTATTCAAGACAAAAAAGTTGATATCTCAATGCATGATGTGCTTTGGAACTAAAAGTATACATTACAATTTTACTTTAAATTCCTCAATGCAAACCTTATGGAAATATCTAAACATAACTCCCCACATGATCCTGAGATGTTTGACATTTGTTATATCACTCAGGTATTCAAGACAAAAAAGTTGATTTCTCTCAGCATGCAATGCTTTGGCACTAAAAGCATATATTTCAATTTTACTATGAAGTACTGAATGCAAACCTTTTGGAAACATGTTAACATCACTCCCCAAATGTTCCTGAACTGTTTGACACCTGTTACAACTCTCAGGTATTCAAGATAAAAAAGATGATTTCTCAGTGCATACTGTGCTTTGGCATTGAATGAAGCACACATTTCAAATTTACTCAAAGGTACTGACTGCAAACCTTATGGAGGCTCTTAATATAACTCTCCACATGATCCTGAGATGTTTGGCAGTTGTTATATCACTCAGCTATTCAAGACAAAAAAGTTGATATCTCAATGCATGATGTGCTTTGGAACTAAAAGTATACATTACAATTTTACTCTAAATTCCTCAATGCAAACCTTATGGAAATATCTAAACATAACTCCCCACATGATCCTGAGATGCTTGACATTTGTTATATCACTCAGGTATTCGAGACAAAAAAGTTGATTTCTCTCAGCATGCAATGCTTTGGCACTAAAAGAATATATTTCAATTTTACTATGAAGTACTGAATGCAAACCTTTTGGAAACATGTTAACATCACTCCCCAAATGTTCCTGAACTGTTTGACACCTGTTACATCTCTCAGGTATTCAAGATAAAAAAGATGATTTCTCAGTGCATACTGCGCTTTGGAATTGAAAGAAGTATACACTAAAATTTTACTCAAAGGTACTGACTGCAAACCTTATGGAGGCTCTTAATATAACTCTCCACATGATCCTGAGATGTTTGGCACTTGTTATATCACTCAGCTATTCAAGACAGAAAAGTTGATATCTCAATGCATGAAGTGGTTTGGAACTAAAAGTATACATTACAATTTTACTCTAGATTCCTGAAGGCAAACATTATGGAAACATCTAAACATAACTCCCCACGTGATCCTGAGATGTTTGACACCGGTTATATCACTCAGCTATTCAAGATAAAAAAGTTGATTTCTCAGTGCATACTGTGCTTTGGCATTGAATGAAGCATACATTTCAATTTTACTCAAAGGTACTGACTGCAAACCTTATGGAGTCATCTTAATATAACTCTCCACATGATCCTGAGATGTTTGACAGTTGTTATATCACTCAGATATTCAAGACAAAAAAGTTGATTTCTCAACACATGAAGTGCTTTGGAACTTAAAGTATATATTTCAATTTTACTCTAAATTCCTCAATGCAAACCTTATGGAAACATCTAAACATAACTACCCACATGATCCTGAGATGTTTGACACCGGTTATATCATTCAGGTATTCAAGATAAAAAAGTTGATTTCTCAGTGCATACTGTGCTTTGGCATTGAATGAAGCATACATTTCAATTTTACTCAAAGGTACTGACTGCAAACCTTATGGAGTCATCTTAATATAACTCTCCACATGATCCTGAGATGTTTGGCAGTTGTTATATCACTCAGCTATTCAAGACAAAAAAGTTGATTTCTCAATGCATGATGTGCTTTGGAACTAAAAGTATACATTACGATTTTACTCTAAATTCCTGAAGGCAAACATTATGGAAACATCTAAACATAACTCCCCACGTGATCCTGAGATGTTTGACACCGGTTATATCACTCAGCTATTCAAGATAAAAAAGTTGATTTCTCAGTGCATACTGTGCTTTGGCATTCAATGAAGCATACATTTCAATTTTACTCAAAGGTACTGCCTGCAGACCTTATGGAGTCATCTTAATATAACTCTCAACATGATCCTGAGATGTTTGGCAGTTGTTATATCACTCAGCTACTCAAGACAAAAAAGTTGATATCTCAATGCATGATGTGCTTTGGAACTAAAAGTATACATTACAATTTTACTCTAAATTCCTCAATGCAAACCTTATGGAAATATCTAAACATAACTCCCCACATGATCCTGAGATGTTTGACATTTGTTATATCACTCAGGTATTCGAGACAAAAAAGTTGATTTCTCTCAGCATGCAATGCTTTGGCACTAAAAGAATATATTTCAATTTTACTATGAAGTACTGAATGCAAACCTTTTGGAAACATGTTAACATCACTCCCCAAATGTTCCTGAACTGTTTGACACCTGTTACAACTCTCAGGTATTCAAGATAAAAAAGATGATTTCTCAGTGCATACTGTGCTTTGGCATTGAATGAAGCATACATTTCAATTTTACTCAAAGGTACTGACTGCAAACCTTATGGAGTCATCTTAATATAACTCTCCACATGATCCTGAGATGTTTGGCAGTTGTTATATCACTCAGCTATTCAAGACAAAAAAGTTGATATCTCAATGCATGATGTGCTTTGGAACTAAAAGTATACATTACAATTTTACTCTAAATTCCTCAATGCAAACCTTATGGAAATATCTAAACATAACTCCCCACATGATCCTGAGATGTTTGACATTTGTTATATCACTCAGGTATTCGAGACAAAAAAGTTGATTTCTCTCAGCATGCAATGCTTTGGTACTAAAAGAATATATTTCAATTTTACTATGAAGTACTGAATGCAAACCTTTTGGAAACATGTTAACATCACTCCCCAAATGTTCCTGAACTGTTTAACACCTGTTACAACTCTCAGGTATTCAAGATAAAAAAGATGATTTCTCTGTGCATACTGAGCTTTGGCATTGAATGAAGCATACATTTCAATTTTACTCAATGGTACTGACTGCAAACCTTATGGAGTCATCTGAATATAACTCTCCACATGATCCTGAGATGTTTAATAGTTGTTATATCACTCAGGTA
Source organism: Mobula birostris (assembly GCF_030028105.1). Lineage (NCBI taxonomy): Eukaryota > Metazoa > Chordata > Chondrichthyes > Myliobatiformes > Myliobatidae > Mobula > Mobula birostris. Next base: position 70,857,718 of record NC_092386.1, read on the forward strand.
TTCAAGACAAAAAAGTTGATTTCTCAACGCATGATGTGCTTTGGAACTTTAAGTATATATTTCAATTTTACTCTAAATTCCTCAATGCAAACCTTATGGAAACATCTAAACATAACTCCACACAGTATCCTGAGATGTTTGACACCGGTTATATCATTCAGGTATTCAAGATAATAAAGTTGATTTCTCAGTGCATACTGTGCTTTGGCATTCAATGAAGCATACATTTCAATTTTACTCAAAGGTACTGACTGCAAACCTTATGGAGTCATCTTAATATAACTCTCCACATGATCCTGAGATGTTTGGCAGTTGTTATATCACTCAGCTATTCAAGACAAAAAAGTTGATATCTCAATGCATGATGTGCTTTGGAACTAAAAGTATACATTACAATTTTACTCTAAATTCCTCAATGCAAACCTTATGGAAATATCTAAACATAACTCCCCACATGATCCTGAGATGTTTGACACCGGTTATATCACTCAGGTATTCAAAATAAAAAAAGTGATTTCTCAGTGCATACTGCGCTTTGGAATTGAAAGAAGTATACACTACAATTTTACTCAAAGGTACTGACTGCAAACCTTATGGAGGCTCTTAATATAACTCTCCACATGATCCTGAGATGTTTGGCAGTTGTTATATCACTCAGCTATTCAAGACAAAAAAGTTGATATCTCAATGCATGATGTGCTTTGGAACTAAAAGTATACATTACAATTTTACTCTAAATTCCTCAATGCAAACCTTATGGAAATATCTAAACATAACTCCCCACATGATCCTGAGATTTTTGACATTTGTTATATCACTCAGGTATTCAAGACAAAAAAGTTGATTTCTCTCAGCATGCAATGCTTTGGCACTAAAAGAATATATTTCAATTTTACTATGAAGTACTGAATGCAAACCTTTTGGAAACATGTTAACATCACTCCCCAAATGTTCCTGAACTGTTTGACACCTGTTACAACTCTGAGGTATTCAAGATAAAAAAGATGATTTCTCAGTGCATACTGTGCTTTGGCATTGAATGAAGCACACATTTCAAATTTACTCAAAGGTACTGACTGCAAACCTTATGGAGGCTCTTAATATAACTCTCCACATGATCCTGAGATGTTTGGCAGTTGTTATATCACTCAGCTATTCAAGACAAAAAAGTTGATATCTCAATGCATGATGTGCTTTGGAACTAAAAGTATACATTACAATTTTACTCTAAAATCCTCAATGCAAACCTTATGGAAACATCTAAACAGAACTCTCCACATGATCCTGAGATGTTTGATACCGGTTATATCACTCAGGTATTCGAGACAAAAAAGTTGATTTCTCTCAGCATGCAATGCTTTGGCACTAAAAGAATATATTTCAATTTTACTATGAAGTACTGAATGCAAACCTTTTGGAAACATGTTAACATCACTCCCCAAATGTTCCTGAACTGTTTGACACCTGTTACAACTCTCAGGTATTCAAGATAAAAAAGATGATTTCTCAGTGCATACTGTGCTTTGGCATTCAATGAAGCATACATTTCAATTTTACTCAAAGGTACTGACTGCAAACCTTATGGAGTCATCTTAATATAACTCTCCACATGATCCTGAGATGTTTGGCAGTTGTTATATCACTCAGCTATTCAAGACAAAAAAATTGATATCTCAATGCATGATGTGGTTTGGAACTAAAAGTATACATTACAATTTTACTCTAAATTCCTCAATGCAAACCTTATGGAAATATCTAAACATAACTCCCCACATGATCCTGAGATGTTTGACATTTGTTATATCACTCAGGTATTCGAGACAAAAAAGTTGATTTCTCTCAGCATGCAATGCTTTGGCACTAAAAGAATATATTTCAATTTTACTATGAAGTACTGAATGCAAACCTTTTGGAAACATGTTAACATCACTCCCCAAATGTTCCTGAACTGTTTGACACCTGTTACAACTCTCAGGTATTCAAGATAAAAAAGATGATTTCTCAGTGCATACTGAGCTTTGGCATTGAATGAAGCATACATTTCAATTTTACTCAAAGGTACTGACTGCAAACCTTATGGAGGCTCTTAATATAACTCTCCACATGATCCTGAGATGTTTGGCACTTGTTATATCACTCAGCTATTCAAGACAGAAAAGTTGATATCTCAATGCATGAAGTGGTTTGGAACTAAAAGTATACATTACAATTTTACTCTAGATTCCTGAAGGCAAACATTATGGAAACATCTAAACATAACTCCCCACAATATCCTGAGATGTTTGACACCGGTTATATCACTCAGCTATTCAAGATAAAAAAGTTGATTTCTCAGTGCATACTGTGCTTTGGCATTGAATGAAGCATACATTTCAATTTTACTCAAAGGTACTGACTGCAAACCTTATGGAGTCATCTGAATATAACTCTCCACATGATCCTGAGATGTTTGACAGTTGTTATATCACTCAGATATTCAAGACAAAAAAGTTGATTTCTCAACACATGAAGTGCTTTGGAACTGAAAGTATATATTTCAATTTTACTCTAAATTCCTCAATGCAAACCTTATGGAAACATCTAAACATAACTCCCCACATGATCCTGAGATGTTTGACACCGGTTATATCATTCAGGTATTCAAGATAAAAAAGTTGATTTCTCAGTGCATACTGTGCTTTGGCATTGAATGAAGCATACATTTCAATTTTACTCAAAGGTACTGACTGCAAACCTTATGGAGTCATCTTAATATAACTCTCCACATGATCCTGAGATGTTTGGCAGTTGTTATATCACTCAGCTATTCAAGACAAAAAAGTTGATATCTCAATGCATGATGTGCTTTGGAACTAAAAGGATACATTACAATTTTACTCTAAATTCCTCAATGCAAACCTTATGGAAATATCTAAACATAACTCCCCACATGATCCTGAGATGCTTGACATTTGTTATATCACTCAGGTATTCGAGACAAAAAAGTTGATTTCTCTCAGCATGCAATGCTTTGGCACTAAAAGAATATATTTCAATTTTACTATGAAGTACTGAATGCAAACCTTTTGGAAACATGTTAACATCACTCCCCAAATGTTCCTGAACTGTTTGACACCTGTTACATCTCTCAGGTATTCAAGATAAAAAAATGATTTCTCAGTGCATACTGCGCTTTGGAATTGAAAGAAGTATACACTAAAATTTTACTCAAAGGTACTGACTGCAAACCTTATGGAGGCTCTTAATATAACTCTCCACATGATCCTGAGATGTTTGGCACTTGTTATATCACTCAGCTATTCAAGACAGAAAAGTTGATATCTCAATGCATGAAGTGGTTTGGAACTAAAAGTATACATTACAATTTTACTCTAGATTCCTGAATGCAAACATTATGGAAACATCTAAACATAACTCCCCACAATATCCTGAGATGTTTGACACCGGTTATATCACTCAGCTATTCAAGTTAAAAAAGTTGATTTCTCAGTGCATACTGTGCTTTGGCATTGAATGAAGTATACATTTCAATTTTACTCAAAGGTACTGACTGCAAACCTTATGGAGTCATCTTAATATAACTCTCCACATGATCCTGAGATGTTTGACAGTTGTTATATCACTCAGATATTCAAGACAAAAAAGTTGATTTCTCAACACATGAAGTGCTTTGGAACTTAAAGTATATATTTCAATTTTACTCTAAATTCCTCAATGCAAACCTTATGGAAACATCTAAACATAACTCCCCACATGATCCTGAGATGTTTGACACCGGTTATATCATTCAGGTATTCAAGATAAAAAAGTTGATTTCTCAGTGCATACTGTGCTTTGGCATTGAATGAAGCATACATTTCAATTTTACTCAAAGGTACTGACTGCAAACCTTATGGAGTCATCTTAATATAACTCTCCACATGATCCTGAGATGTTGGGCAGTTGTTATATCACTCAGCTATTCAAGACAAAAAAGTTGATATCTCAATGCATGATGTGCTTTGGAACTAAAAGTATACATTACAATTTTACTCTAAATTCCTCAATGCAAACCTTATGGAAATATCTAAACATAACTCCCCACATGATCCTGAGATGTTTGACACCGGTTATATCACTCAGGTATTCAAAATAAAAAAAGTGATTTCTCAGTGCATACTGCGCTTTGGAATTGAAAGAAGTATACACTACAATTTTACTCAAAGGTACTGACTGCAAACCTTATGGAGGCTCTTAATATAACTCTCCACATGATCCTGAGATGTTTGGCAGTTGTTATATCACTCAGCTATTCAAGACAAAAAAGTTGATATCTCAATGCATGATGTGCTTTGGAACTAAAAGTATACATTACAATTTTACTCTAAATTCCTCAATGCAAACCTTATGGAAATATCTAAACATAACTCCCCACATGATCCTGAGATGTTTGACATTTGTTATATCACTCTGGTATTCAAGACAAAAAAGTTGATTTCTCTCAGCATGCAATGCTTTGGCACTAAAAGCATATATTTCAATTTTACTATGAAGTACAGAATGCAAACCTTTTGGAAACATGTTAACATCACTCCCCAAATGTTCCTGAACTGTTTGACACCTGTTACAACTCTCAGGTATTCAAGATAAAAAAGATGATTTCTCAGTGCATACTGTGCTTTGGCATTGAATGAAGCACACATTTCAAATTTACTCAAAGGTACTGACTGCAAACCTTATGGAGGCTCTTAATATAACTCTCCACATGATCCTGAGATGTTTGGCAGTTGTTATATCACTCAGCTATTCAAGACAAAAAAGTTGATATCTCAATGCATGATGTGCTTTGGAACTAAAAGTATACATTACAATTTTACTCTAAATTCCTCAATGCAAACCTTATGGAAATATCTAAACATAACTCCCCACATGATCCTGAGATGCTTGACATTTGTTATATCACTCAGGTATTCGAGACAAAAAAGTTGATTTCTCTCAGCATGCAATGCTTTGGTACTAAAAGAATATATTTCAATTTTACTATGAAGTACTGAATGCAAACCTTTTGGAAACATGTTAACATCAATCCCCAAATGTTCCTGAACTGTTTAACACCTGTTACAACTCTCAGGTATTCAAGATAAAAAAGATGATTTCTCAGTGCATACTGAGCTTTGGCATTGAATGAAGCATAATTTTCAATTTTACTCAAAGGTACTGACTGCAAACCTTATGGAGTCATCTGAATATAACTCTCCACATGATCCTGAGATGTTTGGCAGTTGTTATATCACTCAGCTATTCAAGACAAAAAAGTTGATATCTCAATGCATGATGTGCTTTGGAACTAAAAGTATACATTACAATTTTACTCTAAATTCCTCAATGCAAACCTTATGGAAATATCTAAACATAACTCCCCACGTGATCCTGAGATGTTTGACACCGGTTATATCACTCAGGTATTCAAAATAAAAAAAGTGATTTCTCAGTGCATACTGCGCTTTGGAATTGAAAGAAGTATACACTACAATTTTACTCAAAGGTACTGACTGCAAACCTTATGGAGGCTCTTAATATAACTCTCCACATGATCCTGAGATGTTTGGCAGCTGTTATATCACTCAGCTATTCAAGACAAAAAAGTTGATATCTCAATGCATGATGTGCTTTGGAACTAAAAGTATACATTACAATTTTACTCTAAATTCCTCAATGCAAACCTTATGGAAATATCTAAACATAACTCCCCACATGATCCTGAGATGTTTGACATTTGTTATATCACTCAGGTATTCAAGACAAAAAAGTTGATTTCTCTCAGCATGCAATGCTTTGGCACTAAAAGAATATATTTCAATTTTACTATGAAGTACTGAATGCAAACCTTTTGGAAACATGTTAACATCACTCCCCAAATGTTCCTGAACTGTTTGACACCTGTTACAACTCTCAGGTATTCAAGATAAAAAAGATGATTTCTCAGTGCATACTGTGCTTTGGCATTGAATGAAGCACACATTTCAATTTTACTCAAAGGTACTGACTGCAAACCTTATGGAAATATCTAAACATAACTCCCCACATGATCCTGAGATGTTTGACATTTGTTATATCACTCAGGTATTCAAAATAAAAAATTTGATTTCTCAGTGCATGCAATGCTTTGGCAGTAAAAGTATATATTTCAATTTTACTTTGAAGTACTGAATGCCAACCTTATGGAAAGATGTTAACATCACTCTCCACATGATTCTGAGATGTTTGACACCTGTTACATCACTCAGGTACTCAGGATAAAAAAGTTGATTTCTCATTGCATACAGTGCTTTGGCATTGAAAGAAGCATATATTTCAATTTTACTCAAAGGTACTGACTGCAAACCTTATGGAAACATCTAAACAGAACTCCCCACAGTATCCTGAGATGTTTGACACCGGTTATATCACTCAGGTATTCAAAATAAAAAAAGGGATTTCTCAGTGCACACTGCGCTTTGGAATTGAAAGAAGTATACACTACAATTTTACTCAAAGGTACTGACTGCAAACCTTATGGAGGCTCTTAATATAACTCTCCACATGATCCTGAGATGTTTGGCACTTGTTATATCACTCAGCTATTCAAGACAGAAAAGTTGATATCTCAATGCATGAAGTGGTTTGGAACTAAAAGTATACATTACAATTTTACTCTAAATTCCTGAAGGCAAACATTATGGAAACATCTAAACATAACTCCCCACATGATCCTGAGATGTTTGACACCGGTTATATCACTCAGGTATTCAAAATAAAAAAAGTGATTTCTCAGTGCATACTGCGCTTTGGAATTGAAAGAAGTATACACTACAATTTTACTCAAAGGTACTGACTGCAAACCTTATGGAGGCTCTTAATATAACTCTCCACATGATCCTGAGATGTTTGGCAGTTGTTATATCACTCAGCTATTCAAGACAAAAAAGTTGATATCTCAATGCATGATGTGCTTTGGAACTAAAAGTATACATTACAATTTTACTCTAAATTCCTCAATGCAAACCTTATGGAAATATCTAAACATAACTCCCCACATGATCCTGAGATGTTTGACATTTGTTATATCACTCAGGTATTCAAGACAAAAAAGTTGATTTCTCTCAGCATGCAATGCTTTGGCACTAAAAGCATATATTTCAATTTTACTATGAAGTACTGAATGCAAACCTTTTGGAAACATGTTAACATCACTCCCCAAATGTTCCTGAACTGTTTGACACCTGTTACAACTCTCAGGTATTCAAGATAAAAAAGATGATTTCTCAGTGCATACTGTGCTTTGGCATTGAATGAAGCACACATTTCAAATTTACTCAAAGGTACTGACTGCAAACCTTATGGAGGCTCTTAATATAACTCTCCACATGATCCTGAGATGTTTGGCAGTTGTTATATCACTCAGCTATTCAAGACAAAAAAGTTGATATCTCAATGCATGAAGTGGTTTGGAACTAAAAGTATACATTACAATTTTACTCTAGATTCCTGAATGCAAACATTATGGAAACATCTAAACATAACTCCCCACAATATCCTGAGATGTTTGACACCGGTTATATCACTCAGCTATTCAAGTTAAAAAAGTTGATTTCTCAGTGCATACTGTGCTTTGGCATTGAATGAAGCATACATTTCAATTTTACTCAAAGGTACTGACTGCAAACCTTATGGAGTCATCTTAATATAACTCTCCACATGATCCTGAGATGTTTGGCAGTTGTTATATCACTCAGCTATTCAAGACATAAAAGTTGATATCTCAATGCATGATGTGCTTTGGAACTAAAAGTATACATTACAATTTTACTCTAAATTCCTCAATGCAAACCTTATGGAAATATCTAAACATAACTCCCCACATGATCCTGAGATGCTTGACATTTGTTATATCACTCAGGTATTCGAGACAAAAAAGTTGATTTCTCTCAGCATGCAATGCTTTGGCACTAAAAGAATATATTTCAATTTTACTATGAAGTACTGAATGCAAACCTTTTGGAAACATGTTAACATCACTCCCCAAATGTTCCTGAACTGTTTGACACCTGTTACATCTCTCAGGTATTCAAGATAAAAAAGATGATTTCTCAGTGCATACTGCGCTTTGGAATTGAAAGAAGTATACACTAAAATTTTACTCAAAGGTACTGACTGCAAACCTTATGGAGGCTCTTAATATAACTCTCCACATGATCCTGAGATGTTTGGCACTTGTTATATCACTCAGCTATTCAAGACAGAAAAGTTGATATCTCAATGCATGAAGTGGTTTGGAACTAAAAGTATACATTACAATTTTACTCTAGATTCCTGAATGCAAACATTATGGAAACATCTAAACATAACTCCCCACAATATCCTGAGATGTTTGACACCGGTTATATCACTCAGCTATTCAAGTTAAAAAAGTTGATTTCTCAGTGCATACTGTGCTTTGGCATTGAATGAAGTATACATTTCAATTTTACTCAAAGGTACTGACTGCAAACCTTATGGAGTCATCTTAATATAACTCTCCACATGATCCTGAGATGTTTGACAGTTGTTATATCACTCAGATATTCAAGACAAAAAAGTTGATTTCTCAACACATGAAGTGCTTTGGAACTTAAAGTATATATTTCAATTTTACTCTAAATTCCTCAATGCAAACCTTATGGAAACATCTAAACATAACTCCCCACATGATCCTGAGATGTTTGACACCGGTTATATCATTCAGGTATTCAAGATAAAAAAGTTGATTTCTCAGTGCATACTGTGCTTTGGCATTGAATGAAGCATACATTTCAATTTTACTCAAAGGTACTGACTGCAAACCTTATGGAGTCATCTTAATATAACTCTCCACATGATCCTGAGATGTTGGGCAGTTGTTATATCACTCAGCTATTCAAGACAAAAAAGTTGATATCTCAATGCATGATGTGCTTTGGAACTAAAAGTATACATTACAATTTTACTCTAAATTCCTCAATGCAAACCTTATGGAAATATCTAAACATAACTCCCCACATGATCCTGAGATGTTTGACACCGGTTATATCACTCAGGTATTCAAAATAAAAAAAGTGATTTCTCAGTGCATACTGCGCTTTGGAATTGAAAGAAGTATACACTACAATTTTACTCAAAGGTACTGACTGCAAACCTTATGGAGGCTCTTAATATAACTCTCCACATGATCCTGAGATGTTTGGCAGTTGTTATATCACTCAGCTATTCAAGACAAAAAAGTTGATATCTCAATGCATGATGTGCTTTGGAACTAAAAGTATACATTACAATTTTACTCTAAATTCCTCAATGCAAACCTTATGGAAATATCTAAACATAACTCCCCACATGATCCTGAGATGTTTGACATTTGTTATATCACTCAGGTATTCAAGACAAAAAAGTTGATTTCTCTCAGCATGCAATGCTTTGGCACTAAAAGCATATATTTCAATTTTACTATGAAGTACTGAATGCAAACCTTTTGGAAACATGTTAACATCACTCCCCAAATGTTCCTGAACTGTTTGACACCTGTTACAACTCTCAGGTATTCAAGATAAAAAAGATGATTTCTCAGTGCATACTGTGCTTTGGCATTGAATGAAGCACACATTTCAAATTTACTCAAAGGTACTGACTGCAAACCTTATGGAGGCTCTTAATATAACTCTCCACATGATCCTGAGATGTTTGGCAGTTGTTATATCACTCAGCTATTCAAGACAAAAAAGTTGATATCTCAATGCATGATGTGCTTTGGAACTAAAAGTATACATTACAATTTTACTCTAAATTCCTCAATGCAAACCTTATGGAAATATCTAAACATAACTCCCCACATGATCCTGAGATGCTTGACATTTGTTATATCACTCAGGTATTCGAGACAAAAAAGTTGATTTCTCTCAGCATGCAATGCTTTGGTACTAAAAGAATATATTTCAATTTTACTATGAAGTACTGAATGCAAACCTTTTGGAAACATGTTAACATCAATCCCCAAATGTTCCTGAACTGTTTAACACCTGTTACAACTCTCAGGTATTCAAGATAAAAAAGATGATTTCTCAGTGCATACTGAGCTTTGGCATTGAATGAAGCATACATTTCAATTTTACTCAAAGGTACTGACTGCAAACCTTATGGAGTCATCTGAATATAACTCTCCACATGATCCTGAGATGTTTGGCAGTTGTTATATCACTCAGCTATTCAAGACAAAAAAGTTGATATCTCAATGCATGATGTGCTTTGGAACTAAAAGTATACATTACAATTTTACTCTAAATTCCTCAATGCAAACCTTATGGAAATATCTAAACATAACTCCCCACGTGATCCTGAGATGTTTGACACCGGTTATATCACTCAGGTATTCAAAATAAAAAAAGTGATTTCTCAGTGCATACTGCGCTTTGGAATTGAAAGAAGTATACACTACAATTTTACTCAAAGGTACTGACTGCAAACCTTATGGAGGCTCTTAATATAACTCTCCACATGATCCTGAGATGTTTGGCAGCTGTTATATCACTCAGCTATTCAAGACAAAAAAGTTGATATCTCAATGCATGATGTGCTTTGGAACTAAAAGTATACATTACAATTTTACTCTAAATTCCTCAATGCAAACCTTATGGAAATATCTAAACATAACTCCCCACATGATCCTGAGATGTTTGACATTTGTTATATCACTCAGGTATTCAAGACAAAAAAGTTGATTTCTCTCAGCATGCAATGCTTTGGCACTAAAAGAATATATTTCAATTTTACTATGAAGTACTGAATGCAAACCTTTTGGAAACATGTTAACATCACTCCCCAAATGTTCCTGAACTGTTTGACACCTGTTACAACTCTCAGGTATTCAAGATAAAAAAGATGATTTCTCAGTGCATACTGTGCTTTGGCATTGAATGAAGCACACATTTCAATTTTACTCAAAGGTACTGACTGCAAACCTTATGGAAATATCTAAACATAACTCCCCACATGATCCTGAGATGTTTGACATTTGTTATATCACTCAGGTATTCAAAATAAAAAATTTGATTTCTCAGTGCATGCAATGCTTTGGCAGTAAAAGTATATATTTCAATTTTACTTTGAAGTACTGAATGCCAACCTTATGGAAAGATGTTAACATCACTCTCCACATGATTCTGAGATGTTTGACACCTGTTACATCACTCAGGTACTCAGGATAAAAAAGTTGATTTCTCATTGCATACAGTGCTTTGGCATTGAAAGAAGCATATATTTCAATTTTACTCAAAGGTACTGACTGCAAACCTTATGGAGTCATCTGAATATAACTCTCCACATGATCCTGAGATGTTTAATAGTTGTTATATCACTCAGGTATTCAAGACAAAAAAGTTGATTTCTCAACGCATGAAGTGCTTTGGAACTTTAAGTATATATTTCAATTTTACTCTAAATTCCTCAATGCAAACCTTATGGAAACATCTAAACAGAACTCCCCACAGTATCCTGAGATGTTTGACACCGGTTATATCACTCAGGTATTCAAAATAAAAAAAGGGATTTCTCAGTGCACACTGCGCTTTGGAATTGAAAGAAGTATACACTACAATTTTACTCAAAGGTACTGACTGCAAACCTTATGGAGGCTCTTAATATAACTCTCCACATGATCCTGAGATGTTTGGCACTTGTTATATCACTCAGCTATTCAAGACAGAAAAGTTGATATCTCAATGCATGAAGTGGTTTGGAACTAAAAGTATACATTACAATTTTACTCTAAATTCCTGAAGGCAAACATTATGGAAACATCTAAACATAACTCCCCACATGATCCTGAGATGTTTGACACCGGTTATATCACTCAGGTATTCAAAATAAAAAAAGTGATTTCTCAGTGCATACTGCGCTTTGGAATTGAAAGAAGTATACACTACAATTTTACTCAAAGGTACTGACTGCAAACCTTATGGAGGCTCTTAATATAACTCTCCACATGATCCTGAGATGTTTGGCAGTTGTTATATCACTCAGCTATTCAAGACAAAAAAGTTGATATCTCAATGCATGATGTGCTTTGGAACTAAAAGTATACATTACAATTTTACTCTAAATTCCTCAATGCAAACCTTATGGAAATATCTAAACATAACTCCCCACATGATCCTGAGATGTTTGACATTTGTTATATCACTCAGGTATTCAAGACAAAAAAGTTGATTTCTCTCAGCATGCAATGCTTTGGCACTAAAAGCATATATTTCAATTTTACTATGAAGTACTGAATGCAAACCTTTTGGAAACATGTTAACATCACTCCCCAAATGTTCCTGAACTGTTTGACACCTGTTACAACTCTCAGGTATTCAAGATAAAAAAGATGATTTCTCAGTGCATACTGTGCTTTGGCATTGAATGAAGCACACATTTCAAATTTACTCAAAGGTACTGACTGCAAACCTTATGGAGGCTCTTAATATAACTCTCCACATGATCCTGAGATGTTTGGCAGTTGTTATATCACTCAGCTATTCAAGACAAAAAAGTTGATATCTCAATGCATGAAGTGGTTTGGAACTAAAAGTATACATTACAATTTTACTCTAGATTCCTGAATGCAAACATTATGGAAACATCTAAACATAACTCCCCACAATATCCTGAGATGTTTGACACCGGTTATATCACTCAGCTATTCAAGTTAAAAAAGTTGATTTCTCAGTGCATACTGTGCTTTGGCATTGAATGAAGCATACATTTCAATTTTACTCAAAGGTACTGACTGCAAACCTTATGGAGTCATCTTAATATAACTCTCCACATGATCCTGAGATGTTTGACAGTTGTTATATCACTCAGATATTCAAGACAAAAAAGTTGATTTCTCAACACATGAAGTGCTTTGGAAATTAAAGTATATATTTCAATTTTACTCTAAATTCCTCAATGCAAACCTTATGGAAACATCTAAACATAACTCCCCACATGATCCTGAGATGTTTGACACCGGTTATATCATTCAGGTATTCAAGATAAAAAAGTTGATTTCTCAGTGCATACTGTGCTTTGGCATTGAATGAAGCATACATTTCAATTTTACTCAAAGGTACTGACTGCAAACCTTATGGAGTCATCTTAATATAACTCTCCACATGATCCTGAGATGTTTGGCAGTTGTTATATCACTCAGCTATTCAAGACATAAAAGTTGATATCTCAATGCATGATGTGCTTTGGAACTAAAAGTATACATTACAATTTTACTCTAAATTCCTCAATGCAAACCTTATGGAAATATCTAAACATAACTCCCCACATGATCCTGAGATGCTTGACATTTGTTATATCACTCAGGTATTCGAGACAAAAAAGTTGATTTCTCTCAGCATGCAATGCTTTGGCACTAAAAGAATATATTTCAATTTTACTATGAAGTACTGAATGCAAACCTTTTGGAAACATGTTAACATCACTCCCCAAATGTTCCTGAACTGTTTGACACCTGTTACATCTCTCAGGTATTCAAGATAAAAAAGATGATTTCTCAGTGCATACTGCGCTTTGGAATTGAAAGAAGTATACACTAAAATTTTACTCAAAGGTACTGACTGCAAACCTTATGGAGGCTCTTAATATAACTCTCCACATGATCCTGAGATGTTTGGCACTTGTTATATCACTCAGCTATTCAAGACAGAAAAGTTGATATCTCAATGCATGAAGTGGTTTGGAACTAAAAGTATACATTACAATTTTACTCTAGATTCCTGAATGCAAACATTATGGAAACATCTAAACATAACTCCCCACAATATCCTGAGATGTTTGACACCGGTTATATCACTCAGCTATTCAAGTTAAAAAAGTTGATTTCTCAGTGCATACTGTGCTTTGGCATTGAATGAAGTATACATTTCAATTTTACTCAAAGGTACTGACTGCAAACCTTATGGAGTCATCTTAATATAACTCTCCACATGATCCTGAGATGTTTGACAGTTGTTATATCACTCAGATATTCAAGACAAAAAAGTTGATTTCTCAACACATGAAGTGCTTTGGAACTTAAAGTATATATTTCAATTTTACTCTAAATTCCTCAATGCAAACCTTATGGAAACATCTAAACATAACTCCCCACATGATCCTGAGATGTTTGACACCGGTTATATCATTCAGGTATTCAAGATAAAAAAGTTGATTTCTCAGTGCATACTGTGCTTTGGCATTGAATGAAGCATACATTTCAATTTTACTCAAAGGTACTGACTGCAAACCTTATGGAGTCATCTTAATATAACTCTCCACATGATCCTGAGATGTTGGGCAGTTGTTATATCACTCAGCTATTCAAGACAAAAAAGTTGATATCTCAATGCATGATGTGCTTTGGAACTAAAAGTATACATTACAATTTTACTCTAAATTCCTCAATGCAAACCTTATGGAAATATCTAAACATAACTCCCCACATGATCCTGAGATGTTTGACACCGGTTATATCACTCAGGTATTCAAAATAAAAAAAGTGATTTCTCAGTGCATACTGCGCTTTGGAATTGAAAGAAGTATACACTACAATTTTACTCAAAGGTACTGACTGCAAACCTTATGGAGGCTCTTAATATAACTCTCCACATGATCCTGAGATGTTTGGCAGTTGTTATATCACTCAGCTATTCAAGACAAAAAAGTTGATATCTCAATGCATGATGTGCTTTGGAACTAAAAGTATACATTACAATTTTACTCTAAATTCCTCAATGCAAACCTTATGGAAATATCTAAACATAACTCCCCACATGATCCTGAGATGTTTGACATTTGTTATATCACTCAGGTATTCAAGACAAAAAAGTTGATTTCTCTCAGCATGCAATGCTTTGGCACTAAAAGCATATATTTCAATTTTACTATGAAGTACTGAATGCAAACCTTTTGGAAACATGTTAACATCACTCCCCAAATGTTCCTGAACTGTTTGACACCTGTTACAACTCTCAGGTATTCAAGATAAAAAAGATGATTTCTCAGTGCATACTGTGCTTTGGCATTGAATGAAGCACACATTTCAAATTTACTCAAAGGTACTGACTGCAAACCTTATGGAGGCTCTTAATATAACTCTCCACATGATCCTGAGATGTTTGGCAGTTGTTATATCACTCAGCTATTCAAGACAAAAAAGTTGATATCTCAATGCATGATGTGCTTTGGAACTAAAAGTATACATTACAATTTTACTCTAAATTCCTCAATGCAAACCTTATGGAAATATCTAAACATAACTCCCCACATGATCCTGAGATGCTTGACATTTGTTATATCACTCAGGTATTCGAGACAAAAAAGTTGATTTCTCTCAGCATGCAATGCTTTGGCACTAAAAGAATATATTTCAATTTTACTATGAAGTACTGAATGCAAACCTTTTGGAAACATGTTAACATCACTCCCCAAATGTTCCTGAACTGTTTGACACCTGTTACATCTCTCAGGTATTCAAGATAAAAAAGATGATTTCTCAGTGCATACTGCGCTTTGGAATTGAAAGAAGTATACACTAAAATTTTACTCAAAGGTACTGACTGCAAACCTTATGGAGGCTCTTAATATAACTCTCCACATGATCCTGAGATGTTTGGCACTTGTTATATCACTCAGCTATTCAAGACAGAAAAGTTGATATCTCAATGCATGAAGTGGTTTGGAACTAAAAGTATACATTACAATTTTACTCTAGATTCCTGAAGGCAAACATTATGGAAACATCTAAACATAACTCCCCACGTGATCCTGAGATGTTTGACACCGGTTATATCACTCAGCTATTCAAGATAAAAAAGTTGATTTCTCAGTGCATACTGTGCTTTGGCATTGAATGAAGCATACATTTCAATTTTACTCAAAGGTACTGACTGCAAACCTTATGGAGTCATCTTAATATAACTCTCCACATGATCCTGAGATGTTTGACAGTTGTTATATCACTCAGATATTCAAGACAAAAAAGTTGATTTCTCAACACATGAAGTGCTTTGGAACTTAAAGTATATATTTCAATTTTACTCTAAATTCCTCAATGCAAACCTTATGGAAACATCTAAACATAACTACCCACATGATCCTGAGATGTTTGACACCGGTTATATCATTCAGGTATTCAAGATAAAAAAGTTGATTTCTCAGTGCATACTGTGCTTTGGCATTGAATGAAGCATACATTTCAATTTTACTCAAAGGTACTGACTGCAAACCTTATGGAGTCATCTTAATATAACTCTCCACATGATCCTGAGATGTTTGGCAGTTGTTATATCACTCAGCTATTCAAGACAAAAAAGTTGATTTCTCAATGCATGATGTGCTTTGGAACTAAAAGTATACATTACGATTTTACTCTAAATTCCTGAAGGCAAACATTATGGAAACATCTAAACATAACTCCCCACATGATCCTGAGATGTTTGACATTTGTTATATCACTCAGGTATTCAAGACAAAAAAGTTGATTTCTCTCAGCATGCAATGCTTTGGCACTAAAAGCATATATTTCAATTTTACTATGAAGTACTGAATGCAAACCTTTTGGAAACATGTTAACATCACTCCCCAAATGTTCCTGAACTGTTTGACACCTGTTACAACTCTCAGGTATTCAAGATAAAAAAGATGATTTCTCAGTGCATACTGTGCTTTGGCATTGAATGAAGCACACATTTCAAATTTACTCAAAGGTACTGACTGCAAACCTTATGGAGGCTCTTAATATAACTCTCCACATGATCCTGAGATGTTTGGCAGTTGTTATATCACTCAGCTATTCAAGACAAAAAAGTTGATATCTCAATGCATGATGTGCTTTGGAACTAAAAGTATACATTACAATTTTACTCTAAATTCCTCAATGCAAACCTTATGGAAATATCTAAACATAACTCCCCACATGATCCTGAGATGCTTGACATTTGTTATATCACTCAGGTATTCGAGACAAAAAAGTTGATTTCTCTCAGCATGCAATGCTTTGGCACTAAAAGAATATATTTCAATTTTACTATGAAGTACTGAATGCAAACCTTTTGGAAACATGTTAACATCACTCCCCAAATGTTCCTGAACTGTTTGACACCTGTTACATCTCTCAGGTATTCAAGATAAAAAAGATGATTTCTCAGTGCATACTGCGCTTTGGAATTGAAAGAAGTATACACTAAAATTTTACTCAAAGGTACTGACTGCAAACCTTATGGAGGCTCTTAATATAACTCTCCACATGATCCTGAGATGTTTGGCACTTGTTATATCACTCAGCTATTCAAGACAGAAAAGTTGATATCTCAATGCATGAAGTGGTTTGGAACTAAAAGTATACATTACAATTTTACTCTAGATTCCTGAAGGCAAACATTATGGAAACATCTAAACATAACTCCCCACGTGATCCTGAGATGTTTGACACCGGTTATATCACTCAGCTATTCAAGATAAAAAAGTTGATTTCTCAGTGCATACTGTGCTTTGGCATTGAATGAAGCATACATTTCAATTTTACTCAAAGGTACTGACTGCAAACCTTATGGAGTCATCTTAATATAACTCTCCACATGATCCTGAGATGTTTGACAGTTGTTATATCACTCAGATATTCAAGACAAAAAAGTTGATTTCTCAACACATGAAGTGCTTTGGAACTTAAAGTATATATTTCAATTTTACTCTAAATTCCTCAATGCAAACCTTATGGAAACATCTAAACATAACTACCCACATGATCCTGAGATGTTTGACACCGGTTATATCATTCAGGTATTCAAGATAAAAAAGTTGATTTCTCAGTGCATACTGTGCTTTGGCATTGAATGAAGCATACATTTCAATTTTACTCAAAGGTACTGACTGCAAACCTTATGGAGTCATCTTAATATAACTCTCCACATGATCCTGAGATGTTTGGCAGTTGTTATATCACTCAGCTATTCAAGACAAAAAAGTTGATTTCTCAATGCATGATGTGCTTTGGAACTAAAAGTATACATTACGATTTTACTCTAAATTCCTGAAGGCAAACATTATGGAAACATCTAAACATAACTCCCCACGTGATCCTGAGATGTTTGACACCGGTTATATCACTCAGCTATTCAAGATAAAAAAGTTGATTTCTCAGTGCATACTGTGCTTTGGCATTCAATGAAGCATACATTTCAATTTTACTCAAAGGTACTGCCTGCAGACCTTATGGAGTCATCTTAATATAACTCTCAACATGATCCTGAGATGTTTGGCAGTTGTTATATCACTCAGCTACTCAAGACAAAAAAGTTGATATCTCAATGCATGATGTGCTTTGGAACTAAAAGTATACATTACAATTTTACTCTAAATTCCTCAATGCAAACCTTATGGAAATATCTAAACATAACTCCCCACATGATCCTGAGATGTTTGACATTTGTTATATCACTCAGGTATTCGAGACAAAAAAGTTGATTTCTCTCAGCATGCAATGCTTTGGCACTAAAAGAATATATTTCAATTTTACTATGAAGTACTGAATGCAAACCTTTTGGAAACATGTTAACATCACTCCCCAAATGTTCCTGAACTGTTTGACACCTGTTACAACTCTCAGGTATTCAAGATAAAAAAGATGATTTCTCAGTGCATACTGTGCTTTGGCATTGAATGAAGCATACATTTCAATTTTACTCAAAGGTACTGACTGCAAACCTTATGGAGTCATCTTAATATAACTCTCCACATGATCCTGAGATGTTTGGCAGTTGTTATATCACTCAGCTATTCAAGACAAAAAAGTTGATATCTCAATGCATGATGTGCTTTGGAACTAAAAGTATACATTACAATTTTACTCTAAATTCCTCAATGCAAACCTTATGGAAATATCTAAACATAACTCCCCACATGATCCTGAGATGTTTGACATTTGTTATATCACTCAGGTATTCGAGACAAAAAAGTTGATTTCTCTCAGCATGCAATGCTTTGGTACTAAAAGAATATATTTCAATTTTACTATGAAGTACTGAATGCAAACCTTTTGGAAACATGTTAACATCACTCCCCAAATGTTCCTGAACTGTTTAACACCTGTTACAACTCTCAGGTATTCAAGATAAAAAAGATGATTTCTCTGTGCATACTGAGCTTTGGCATTGAATGAAGCATACATTTCAATTTTACTCAATGGTACTGACTGCAAACCTTATGGAGTCATCTGAATATAACTCTCCACATGATCCTGAGATGTTTAATAGTTGTTATATCACTCAGGTATTCAAGACAAAAAAGTTGATTTCTCAACGCATGATGTGCTTTGGAACTTTAAGTATATATTTCAATTTTACTCTAAATTCCTCAATGCAAACCTTATGGAAACATCTAAACATAACTCCACACAGTATCCTGAGATGTTTGACACCGGTTATATCATTCAGGTATTCAAGATAATAAAGTTGATTTCTCAGTGCATACTGTGCTTTGGCATTGAATGAAGCATACATTTCAATTTTACTCAAAGGTACTGACTGCAAACCTTATGGAGTCATCTTAATATAACTCTCCACATGATCCTGAGATGTTTGGCAGTTGTTATATCACTCAGCTATTCAAGACAAAAAAGTTGATATCTCAATGCATGATGTGCTTTGGAACTAAAAGTATACATTACAATTTTACTCTAAATTCCTCAATGCAAACCTTATGGAAATATCTAAACATAACTCCCCACATGATCCTGAGATGTTTGACACCGGTTATATCACTCAGGTATTCAAAATAAAAAAAGTGATTTCTCAGTGCATACTGCGCTTTGGAATTGAAAGAAGTATACACTACAATTTTACTCAAAGGTACTGACTGCAAACCTTATGGAGGCTCTTAATATAACTCTCCACATGATCCTGAGATGTTTGGCAGTTGTTATATCACTCAGCTATTCAAGACAAAAAAGTTGATATCTCAATGCATGATGTGCTTTGGAACTAAAAGTATACATTACAATTTTACTCTAAATTCCTCAATGCAAACCTTATGGAAATATCTAAACATAACTCCCCACATGATCCTGAGATTTTTGACATTTGTTATATCACTCAGGTATTCAAGACAAAAAAGTTGATTTCTCTCAGCATGCAATGCTTTGGCACTAAAAGAATATATTTCAATTTTACTATGAAGTACTGAATGCAAACCTTTTGGAAACATGTTAACATCACTCCCCAAATGTTCCTGAACTGTTTGACACCTGTTACAACTCTGAGGTATTCAAGATAAAAAAGATGATTTCTCAGTGCATACTGTGCTTTGGCATTGAATGAAGCACACATTTCAAATTTACTCAAAGGTACTGACTGCAAACCTTATGGAGGCTCTTAATATAACTCTCCACATGATCCTGAGATGTTTGGCAGTTGTTATATCACTCAGCTATTCAAGACAAAAAAGTTGATATCTCAATGCATGATGTGCTTTGGAACTAAAAGTATACATTACAATTTTACTCTAAAATCCTCAATGCAAACCTTATGGAAACATCTAAACAGAACTCCCCACATGATCCTGATATGTTTGACACCGGTTATATCACTCAGGTATTCAAAATAAAAAAAGTGATTTCTCAGTGCATACTGCGCTTTGGAATTGAAAGAAGTATTCACTACAATTTTACTCAAAGGTACTGACTGCAAACCTTATGGAGGCTCTTAATATAACTCTCCACATGATCCTGAGATGTTTGGCAGTTGTTATAGCACTCAGCTATTCAAGACAAAAAAGTTGATATCTCAATGCATGATGTGCTTTGGAACTAAAAGTATACATTACAATTTTACTCTAAATTCCTCAATGCAAACCTTATGGAAATATCTAAACATAACTCCCCACATGATCCTGAGATGTTTGACATTTGTTATATCACTCAGGGATTCGAGACAAAAAAGTTGATTTCTCTCAGCATGCAATGATTTGGCACTAAAAGAATATATTTCAATTTTACTATGAAGTACTGAATGCAAACCTTTTGGAAACATGTTAACATCACTCCCCAAATGTTCCTGAACTGTTTGAAACCTGTTACATCTCTCAGGTATTCAAGATAAAAAAGTTGATTTCTCAGTGCAGACTGTGCTTTGGCATTGAATGAAGCACACATTTCAAATTTACTCAAAGGTACTGACTGCAAACCTTATGGAGTCATCTTAATATAACTCTCCACATGATCCTGAGATGTTTGACAGTTGTTATATCACTCAGATATTCAAGACAAAAAAGTTGATTTCTCAACACATGAAGTGCTTTGGAACTTAAAGTATATATTTCAATTTTACTCTAAATTCCTCAATGCAAACCTTATGGAAACATCTAAACATAACTCCCCACATGATCCTGAGATGTTTGACACCGGTTATATCATTCAGGTATTCAAGATAAAAAAGTTGATTTCTCAGTGCATACTGTGCTTTGGCATTGAATGAAGCATACATTTCAATTTTACTCAAAGGTACTGACTGCAAACCTTATGGAGTCATCTTAATATAACTCTCCACATGATCCTGAGATGTTTGACAGTTGTTATATCACTCAGCTATTCAAGAAAAAAAAGTTGATTTCTCAATGCATGATGTGCTTTGGAACTAAAAGTATACATTACAATTTTACTCTAAATTCCTGAAGGCAAACCTTATGGAAACATCTAAACATAACTCCCCACATGATCCTGAGATGTTTGACACCGGTTATATCATTCAGGTATTCAAGATAAAAAAGTTGATTTCTCAGTGCATACTGTGCTTTGGCATTGAATGAAGCATACATTTCAATTTTACTCAAAGGTACTGACTGCAAACCTTATGGAGTCATCTTAATATAACTCTCCACATGATCCTGAGATGTTTGGCAGTTGTTATATCACTCAGCTATTCAAGAAAAAAAAGTTGATTTCTCAATGCATGATGTGCTTTGGAACTAAAAGTATACATTACAATTTTACTCTAAATTCCTGAAGGCAAACATTATGGAAACATCTAAACATAACTCCCCACGTGATCCTGAGATGTTTGACACCGGTTATATCACTCAGCTATTCAAGATAAAAAAGTTGATTTCTCAGTGCATACTGTGCTTTGGCATTGAATGAAGCATACATTTCAATTTTACTCAAAGGTACTGACTGCAAACCTTATGGAGTCATCTTAATATAACTCTCCACATGATCCTAAGATGTTTGGCAGTTGTTATATCACTCAGGCATTCAAGACAAAAAAGTTGATTTCTCAACACATGAAGTGCTTTGGAACTTAAAGTATATATTTCAATTTTACTCTAAAATCCTCAATGCAAACCTTATGGAAACATCTAAACAGAACTCCCCACATGATCCTGAGATGTTTGACACCGGTTATATCACTCAGGTATTCAAAATAAAAAAAGTGATTTCTCAGTGCATACTGCGCTTTGGAATTGAAAGAAGTATACACTACAATTTTACTCAAAGGTACTGACTGCAAACCTTATGGAGGTTCTTAATATAACTCTCCACATCATCCTGAGTTGTTTGGCAGTTGTTATAGCAGTCAGGTATTCAAGACAAAAAAGTGGATATCTCAATGCATGATGTGCTTTGGAACTATAAGTATACATTACAATTTTACTCTAAATTCCTCAATGCAAACCTTATGGAAATATCTAAACATAACTCCCCACATGATCCTGAGATGTTTGACATTTGTTATATCACTCAGGTATTCGAGACAAAAAAGTTGATTTCTCTCAGCATGCAATGCTTTGGCACTAAAAGAATATATTTCAATTTTACTATGAAGTACTGAATGCAAACCTTTTGGAAACATGTTAACATCACTCCCCAAATGTTCCTGAACTGTTTGACACCTGTTACATCTCTCAGGTATTCAAGATAAAAAAGTTGATTTCTCAGTGCAGACTGTGCTTTGGCATTGAATGAAGCATACATTTCAATTTTACTCAAAGGTACTGACTGCAAACCTTATGGAGGCTCTTAATATAACTCTCCACATGATCCTGAGATGTTTGGCAGTTGTTATATCACTCTGCTATTCAAGACAAAAAAGTTGATATCTCAATGCATGAAGCGGTTTGGAACTAACAGTATATATATCAATTTTACTTTAAATTCCTCAATGCAAACCTTATGCAAACATCTAATCATAAGTCCCTGCGTGATCCTGAGATGTTTGACACCGGTTATATCACTCAGGTATTGAAAATAAAAAAAGTGATTTCTCAGTGCATACTGCGTTTTGGAATTGAAAGAAGTATACACTACAATTTTACTCAAAGGTACTGACTGCAAACCTTATGGAGGCTCTTAATATAACTCTCCACATGATCCTGAGATGTTTGGCACTTGTTATATCACTCAGCTATTCAAGACAGAAAAGTTGATATCTCAATGCATGAAGTGGTTTGGAACTAAAAGTATACATTACAATTTTACTCTAAATTCCTGAAGGCAAACATTATGGAAACATCTAAACATAACTCCCCACGTGATCCTGAGATGTTTGACACCGGTTATATCACTCAGCTATTCAAGATAAAAAAGATGATTTCTCAGTGCATACTGTGCTTTGGCATTGAATGAAGCATACATTTCAATTTTACTCAAAGGTACTGACTGCAAACCTTATGGAGTCATCTTAATATAACTCTCCACATGATCCTGAGATGTTTGGCAGTTGTTATATCACTCAGCTATTCAAGACAAAAAAGTTGATATCTCAATGCATGATGTGCTTTGGAACTAAAAGTATACATTACAATTTTACTCTAAATTCCTCAATGCAAACCTTATGGAAATATCTAAACATAACTCCCCACATGATCCTGAGATGTTTGACATTTGTTATATCACTCAGGTATTCGAGACAAAAAAGTTGATTTCTCTCAGCATGCAATGGTTTGGTTCTAAAAGAATATATTTCAATTTTACTATGAAGTACTGAATGCAAACCTTTTGGAAACATGTTAACATCTCTCCCCAAATGTTCCTGAACTGTTTAACACCTGTTACAACTCTCAGGTATTCAAGATAAAAAAGATGATTTCTCAGTGCATACTGTGCTTTGGCATTGAATGAAGCATACATTTCACTTTTACTCAAAGGTACTGACTGCAAACCTTATGGAGTCATCTTAATATAACTCTCCACATGATCCTGAGATGTTTGGCAGTTGTTATATCACTCAGCTATTCAAGACAAAAAAGTTGATTTCTCAATGCATGATGTGCTTTGGAACTAAAAGTATACATTACAATTTTACTCTAAATTCCTGAAGGCAAACATTACGGAAACATCTAAACATAACTCCCCACGTGATCCTGAGATGTTTGACACCGGTTATATCACTCAGCTATTCAAGATAAAAAAGTTGATTTCTCAGTGCATACTGTGCTTTGGCATTCAATGAAGCATACATTTCAATTTTACTCAAAGGTACTGCCTGCAGACCTTATGGAGTCATCTTAATATAACTCTCCACATGATCCTGAGATGTTTGGCAGTTGTTATATCACTCAGCTACTCAAGACAAAAAAGTTGATATCTCAATGCATGATGTGCTTTGGAACTAAAAGTATACATTACAATTTTACTCTAAATTCCTCAATGCAAACCTTATGGAAATATCTAAACATAACTCCCCACATGATCCTGAGATGTTTGACATTTGTTATATCACTCAGGTATTCGAGACAAAAAAGTTGATTTCTCTCAGCATGCAATGCTTTGGCACTAAAAGAATATATTTCAATTTTACTATGAAGTACTGAATGCAAACCTTTTGGAAACATGTTAACATCACTCCCGAAATGTTCCTGAACTGTTTGACACCTGTTACAACTCTCAGGTATTCAAGATAAAAAAGATGATTTCTCAGTGCATACTGTGCTTTGGCATTGAATGAAGCATACATTTCAATTTTACTCAAAGGTACTGACTGCAAACCTTATGGAGTCATCTTAATATAACTCTCCACATGATCCTGAGATGTTTGGCAGTTGTTCTATCACTCAGCTATTCAAGACAAAAAAGTTGATATCTCAATGCATGATGTGCTTTGGAACTAAAAGTATACATTACAATTTTACTCTAAATTCCTCAATGCAAACCTTATGGAAATATCTAAACATAACTCCCCACATGATCCTGAGATGTTTGACATTTGTTATATCACTCAGGTATTCGAGACAAAAAAGTTGATTTCTCTCAGCATGCAATGGTTTGGTTCTAAAAGAATATATTTCAATTTTACTATGAAGTACTGAATGCAAACCTTTTGGAAACATGTTAACATCACTCCCCAAATGTTCCTGAACTGTTTAACACCTGTTACAACTCTCAGGTATTCAAGATAAAAAAGATGATTTCTCAGTGCATACTGAGCTTTGGCATTGAATGAAGCATACATTTCAATTTTACTCAATGGTACTGACTGCAAACCTTATGGAGTCATCTGAATGTAACTCTCCACATGATCCTGAGATGTTTAATAGTTGTTATATCACTCAGGTATTCAAGACAAAAAAGTTGATTTCTCAACGCATGATGTGCTTTGGAACTTTAAGTATATATTTCAATTTTACTCTAAATTCCTCAATGCAAACCTTATGGAAACATCTAAACATAACTCCCCACAGTATCCTGAGATGTTTGACACCGGTTATATCATTCAGGTATTCAAGATAATAAAGTTGATTTCTCAGTGCATACTGTGCTTTGGCATTGAATGAAGCATACATTTCAATTTTACTCAAAAGTACTGACTGCAAACCTTATGGAGTCATCTTAATATAACTCTCCACATGATCCTGAGATGTTTGGCAGTTGTTATATCACTCAGCTATTCAAGACAAAAAAGTTGATATCTCAATGCATGATGTGCTTTGGAAATAAAAGTATACATTACAATTTTACTCTAAATTCCTCAATGCAAACCTTATGGAAATATCTAAACATAACTCCCCACATGATCCTGAGATGTTTGACACCGGTTATATCACTCAGGTATTCAAAATAAAAAAAGTGATTTCTCAGTGCATACTGCGCTTTGGAATTGAAAGAAGTATACACTACAATTTTACTCAAAGGTACTGACTGCAAACCTTATGGAGGCTCTTAATATAACTCTCCACATGATCCTGAGATGTTTGGCAGTTGTTATATCACTCAGCTATTCAAGACAAAAAAGTTGATATCTCAATGCATGATGTGCTTTGGAACTAAAAGTATACATTACAATTTTACTCTAAATTCCTCAATGCAAACCTTATGGAAATATCTAAACATAACTCCCCACATGATCCTGAGATGTTTGACATTTGTTATATCACTCAGGTATTCAAGACAAAAAAGTTGATTTCTCTCAGCATGCAATGCTTTGGCACTAAAAGAATATATTTCAATTTTACTATGAAGTACTGAATGCAAACCTTTTGGAAACATGTTAACATCACTCCCCAAATGTTCCTGAACTGTTTGACACCTGTTACAACTCTCAGGTATTCAAGATAAAAAAGATGATTTCTCAGTGCATACTGAGCTTTGGCATTGAATGAAGCATACATTTCAATTTTACTCAATGGTACTGACTGCAAACCTTATGGAGTCATCTGAATGTAACTCTCCACATGATCCTGAGATGTTTAATAGTTGTTATATCACTCAGGTATTCAAGACAAAAAAGTTGATTTCTCAACGCATGATGTGCTTTGGAACTTTAAGTATATATTTCAATTTTACTCTAAATTCCTCAATGCAAACCTTATGGAAACATCTAAACATAACTCCCCACAGTATCCTGAGATGTTTGACACCGGTTATATCATTCAGGTATTCAAGATAATAAAGTTGATTTCTCAGTGCATACTGTGCTTTGGCATTGAATGAAGCATACATTTCAATTTTACTCAAAAGTACTGACTGCAAACCTTATGGAGTCATCTTAATATAACTCTCCACATGATCCTGAGATGTTTGGCAGTTGTTATATCACTCAGCTATTCAAGACAAAAAAGTTGATATCTCAATGCATGATGTGCTTTGGAACTAAAAGTATACATTACAATTTTACTCTAAATTCCTCAATGCAAACCTTATGGAAATATCTAAACATAACTCCCCACATGATCCTGAGATGTTTGACACCGGTTATATCACTCAGGTATTCAAAATAAAAAAAGTGATTTCTCAGTGCATACTGCGCTTTGGAATTGAAAGAAGTATACACTACAATTTTACTCAAAGGTACTGACTGCAAACCTTATGGAGGCTCTTAATATAACTCTCCACATGATCCTGAGATGTTTGGCAGTTGTTATATCACTCAGCTATTCAAGACAAAAAAGTTGATATCTCAATGCATGATGTGCTTTGGAACTAAAAGTATACATTACAATTTTACTCTAAATTCCTCAATGCAAACCTTATGGAAATATCTAAACATAACTCCCCACATGATCCTGAGATGTTTGACATTTGTTATATCACTCAGGTATTCAAGACAAAAAAGTTGATTTCTCTCAGCATGCAATGCTTTGGCACTAAAAGAATATATTTCAATTTTACTATGAAGTACTGAATGCAGACCTTTTGGAAACATGTTAACATCACTCCCCAAATGTTCCTGAACTGTTTGACACCTGTTACAACTCAGGTATTCAAGATAAAAAAGATGATTTCTCAGTGCATACTGTGCTTTGGCATTGAATGAAGCACACATTTCAAATTTACTCAAAGGTACTGACTGCAAACCTTATGGAGGCTCTTAATATAACTCTCCACAAGATCCTGAGATGTTTGGCAGTTGTTATATCACTCAGCTATTCAAGACAAAAAAGTTGATATCTCAATGCATGATGTGCTTTGGTACTAAAAGTATACATTACAATTTTACTCTAAATTCCTCAATGCAAACCTTATGGAAACATCTAAACAGAACTCCCCACATGATCCTGATATGTTTGACACCGGTTATATCACTCAGGTATTCAAAATAAAAAAAGTGATTTCTCAGTGCATACTGCGCTTTGGAATTGAAAGAAGTATTCACTACAATTTTACTCAAAGGTACTGACTGCAAACCTTATGGAGGCTCTTAATATAACTCTCCACATGATCCTGAGATGTTTGGCAGTTGTTATAGCACTCAGCTATTCAAGACAAAAAAGTTGATATCTCAATGCATGATGTGCTTTGGAACTAAAAGTATACATTACAATTTTACTCTAAATTCCTCAATGCAAACCTTATGGAAATATCTAAACATAACTCCCCACATGATCCTGAGATGTTTGACATTTGTTATATCACTCAGGGATTCGAGACAAAAAAGTTGATTTCTCTCAGCATGCAATGATTTGGCACTAAAAGAATATATTTCAATTTTACTATGAAGTACTGAATGCAAACCTTTTGGAAACATGTTAACATCACTCCCCAAATGTTCCTGAACTGTTTGAAACCTGTTACATCTCTCAGGTATTCAAGATAAAAAAGTTGATTTCTCAGTGCAGACTGTGCTTTGGCATTGAATGAAGCACACATTTCAAATTTACTCAAAGGTACTGACTGCAAACCTTATGGAGTCATCTTAATATAACTCTCCACATGATCCTGAGATGTTTGACAGTTGTTATATCACTCAGATATTCAAGACAAAAAAGTTGATTTCTCAACACATGAAGTGCTTTGGAACTTAAAGTATATATTTCAATTTTACTCTAAATTCCTCAATGCAAACCTTATGGAAACATCTAAACATAACTCCCCACATGATCCTGAGATGTTTGACACCGGTTATATCATTCAGGTATTCAAGATAAAAAAGTTGATTTCTCAGTGCATACTGTGCTTTGGCATTGAATGAAGCATACATTTCAATTTTACTCAAAGGTACTGACTGCAAACCTTATGGAGTCATCTTAATATAACTCTCCACATGATCCTGAGATGTTTGGCAGTTGTTATATCACTCAGCTATTCAAGAAAAAAAAGTTGATTTCTCAATGCATGATGTGCTTTGGAACTAAAAGTATACATTACAATTTTACTCTAAATTCCTGAAGGCAAACATTATGGAAACATCTAAACATAACTCCCCACGTGATCCTGAGATGTTTGACACCGGTTATATCACTCAGCTATTCAAGATAAAAAAGTTGATTTCTCAGTGCATACTGTGCTTTGGCATTGAATGAAGCATACATTTCAATTTTACTCAAAGGTACTGACTGCAAACCTTATGGAGTCATCTTAATATAACTCTCCACATGATCCTGAGATGTTTGACAGTTGTTATATCACTCAGATATTCAAGACAAAAAAGTTGATTTCTCAACACATGAAGTGCTTTGGAACTTAAAGTATATATTTCAATTTTACTCTAAATTCCTCAATGCAAACCTTATGGAAACATCTAAACATAACTCCCCACATGATCCTGAGATGTTTGACACCGGTTATATCATTTAGGTATTCAAGATAAAAAAGTTGATTTCTCAGTGCATACTGTGCTTTGGCATTGAATGAAGCATACATTTTAAATTTACTCGAAGGTACTGACTGCAAACCATATGGAGACATCTTAATATAACTCTCCACATGATCCTAAGATGTTTGGCAGTTGTTATATCACTCAGGTATTCAAGACAAAAAAGTTGATTTCTCAACACATGAAGTGCTTTGGAACTTAAAGTATATATTTCAATTTTACTCTAAAATCCTCAATGCAAACCTTATGGAAACATCTAAACAGAACTCCCCACATGATCCTGAGATGTTTGACACCGGTTATATCACTCAGGTATTCAAAATAAAAAAAGTGATTTCTCAGTGCATACTGCGCTTTGGAATTGAAAGAAGTATACACTACAATTTTACTCAAAGGTACTGACTGCAAACCTTATGGAGGCTCTTAATATAACTCTCCACATCATCCTGAGTTGTTTGGCAGTTGTTATAGCAGTCAGGTATTCAAGACAAAAAAGTGGATATCTCAATGCATGATGTGCTTTGGAACTAAAAGTATACATTACAATTTTACTCTAAATTCCTCAATGCAAACCTTATGGAAATATCTAAACATAACTCCCCACATGATCCTGAGATGTTTGACATGTGTTATATCACTCAGGTATTCGAGACAAAAAAGTTGATTTCTCTCAGCATGCAATGCTTTGGCACTAAAAGAATATATTTCAATTTTACTATGAAGTACTGAATGCAAACCTTTTGGAAACATGTTAACATCACTCCCCAAATGTTCCTGAACTGTTTGACACCTGTTACATCTCTCAGGTATTCAAGATAAAAAAGTTGATTTCTCAGTGCAGACTGTGCTTTGGCATTGAATGAAGCATACATTTCAATTTTACTCAAAGGTACTGACTGCAAACCTTATGGAGGCTCTTAATATAACTCTCCACATGATCCTGAGATGTTTGGCAGTTGTTATATCACTCTGCTATTCAAGACAAAAAAGTTGATCTCTCAATGCATGAAGCGGTTTGGAACTAACAGTATATATATCAATTTTACTTTAAATTCCTCAATGCAAACCTTATGCAAACATCTAATCATAAGTCCCTGCGTGATCCTGAGATGTTTGACACCGGTTATATCACTCAGGTATTCAAAATAAAAAAAGTGATTTCTCAGTGCATACTGCGTTTTGGAATTGAAAGAAGTATACACTACAATTTTACTCAAAGGTACTGACTGCAAACCTTATGGAGGCTCTTAATATAACTCTCCACATGATCCTGAGATGTTTGGCACTTGTTATATCACTCAGCTATTCAAGACAGAAAAGTTGATATCTCAATGCATGAAGTGGTTTGGAACTAAAAGTATACATTACAATTTTACTCTAAATTCCTGAAGGCAAACATTATGGAAACATCTAAACATAACTCCCCACGTGATCCTGAGATGTTTGACACCGGTTATATCACTCAGCTATTCAAGATAAAAAAGATGATTTCTCAGTGCATACTGTGCTTTGGCATTGAATGAAGCATACATTTCAATTTTACTCAAAGGTACTGACTGCAAACCTTATGGAGTCATCTTAATATAACTCTCCACATGATCCTGAGATGTTTGACAGTTGTTATATCACTCAGATATTCAAGACAAAAAAGTTGATTTCTCAACACATGAAGTGCTTTGGAACTTAAAGTATATATTTCAATTTTACTCTAAATTCCTCAATGCAAACCTTATGGAAACATCTAAACATAACTCCCCACATAATCCTGAGATGTTTGACACCGGTTATATCATTCAGGTATTCAAGATAAAAAAGTTGATTTCTCAGTGCATACTGTGCTTTGGCATTGAATGAAGCATACATTTCAATTTTACTCAAAGGTACTGACTGCAAACCTTATGGAGTCATCTTAATATAACTCTCCACATGATCCTGAGATGTTTGGCAGTTGTTATATCACTCAGCTATTCAAGACAAAAAAGTTGATTTCTCAATGCATGATGTGCTTTGGAACTAAAAGTATACATTACAATTTTACTCTAAATTCCTGAAGGCAAACATTATGGAAACATCTAAACATAACTCCCCACGTGATCCTGAGATGTTTGACACCGGTTATATCACTCAGCTATTCAAGATAAAAAAGTTGATTTCTCAGTGCATACTGTGCTTTGGAACTAAAAGTATATATTTCAATTTTACTCTAAATTCCTCAATGCAAACCTTATGGAAATATCTAAACATAACTCCCCACATGATCCTGAGATGTTTGACATTTGTTATATCACTCAGGTATTCGAGACAAAAAAGTTGATTTCTCTCAGCATGCAATGGTTTGGTTCTAAAAGAATATATTTCAATTTTACTATGAAGTACTGAATGCAAACCTTTTGGAAACATGTTAACATCACTCCCCAAATGTTCCTGAACTGTTTAACACCTGTTACAACTCTCAGGTATTCAAGATAAAAAAGATGATTTCTCAGTGCATACTGAGCTTTGGCATTGAATGAAGCATACATTTCAATTTTACTCAATGGTACTGACTGCAAACCTTATGGAGTCATCTGAATGTAACTCTCCACATGATCCTGAGATGTTTAATAGTTGTTATATCACTCAGGTATTCAAGACAAAAAAGTTGATTTCTCAACGCATGATGTGCTTTGGAACTTTAAGTATATATTTCAATTTTACTCTAAATTCCTCAATGCAAACCTTATGGAAACATCTAAACATAACTCCCCACAGTATCCTGAGATGTTTGACACCGGTTATATCATTCAGGTATTCAAGATAATAAAGTTGATTTCTCAGTGCATACTGTGCTTTGGCATTGAATGAAGCATACATTTCAATTTTACTCAAAGGTACTGACTGCAAACCTTATGGAGTCATCTTAATATAACTCTCCACATGATCCTGAGATGTTTGGCAGTTGTTATATCACTCAGCTATTCAAGACAAAAAAGTTGATATCTCAATGCATGATGTGCTTTGGAACTAAAAGTATACATTACAATTTTACTCTAAATTCCTCAATGCAAACCTTATGGAAATATCTAAACATAACTCCCCAAATGATCCTGAGATGTTTGACACCGGTTATATCACTCAGGTATTCAAAATAAAAAAAGTGATTTCTCAGTGCATACTGCGCTTTGGAATTAAAGAAGTATACACTACAATTTTACTCAAAGGTACTGACTGCAAACCTTATGGAGGCTCTTAATATAACTCTCCACATGATCCTGAGATGTTTGGCAGTTGTTATATCACTCAGCTATTCAAGACAAAAAAGTTGATATCTCAATGCATGATGTGCTTTGGAACTAAAAGTATACATTACAATTTTACTCTAAATTCCTCAATGCAAACCTTATGGAAATATCTAAACATAACTCCCCACATGATCCTGAGATGTTTGACATTTGTTATATCACTCAGGTATTCAAGACAAAAAAGTTGATTTCTCTCAGCATGCAATGCTTTGGCACTAAAAGAATATATTTCAATTTTACTATGAAGTACTGAATGCAAACCTTTTGGAAACATGTTAACATCACTCCCCAAATGTTCCTGAACTGTTTGACACCTGTTACAACTCTCAGGTATTCAAGATAAAAAAGATGATTTCTCAGTGCATACTGTGCTTTGGCATTGAATGAAGCACACATTTCAAATTTACTCAAAGGTACTGACTGCAAACCTTATGGAGGCTCTTAATATAACTCTCCACATGATCCTGAGATGTTTGGCAGTTGTTATATCACTCAGCTATTCAAGACAAAAAAGTTGATATCTCAATGCATGATGTGCTTTGGAACTAAAAGTATACATTACAATTTTACTCTAAAATCCTCAATGCAAACCTTATGGAAACATCTAAACAGAACTCCCCACATGATCCTGAGATGTTTGACACCGGTTATATCACTCAGGTATTCAAAATAAAAAAAGTGATTTCTCAGTGCATACTGCGCTTTGGAATTGAAAGAAGTATTCACTACAATTTTACTCAAAGGTACTGACTGCAAACCTTATGGAGGCTCTTAATATAACTCTCCACATGATCCTGAGATGTTTGGCACTTGTTATATCACTCAGCTATTCAAGACAGAAAAGTTGATATCTCAATGCATGAAGTGGTTTGGAACTAAAAGTATACATTACAATTTTACTCTAAATTCCTGAAGGCAAACATTATGGAAACATCTAAACATAACTCCCCACGTGATCCTGAGATGTTTGACACCGGTTATATCACTCAGCTATTCAAGATAAAAAAGATGATTTCTCAGTGCATACTGTGCTTTGGCATTGAATGAAGCATACATTTCAATTTTACTCAAAGGTACTGACTGCAAACCTTATGGAGTCATCTTAATATAACTCTCCACATGATCCTGAGATGTTTGACAGTTGTTATATCACTCAGATATTCAAGACAAAAAAGTTGATTTCTCAACACATGAAGTGCTTTGGAACTTAAAGTATATATTTCAATTTTACTCTAAATTCCTCAATGCAAACCTTATGGAAACATCTAAACATAACTCCCCACATAATCCTGAGATGTTTGACACCGGTTATATCATTCAGGTATTCAAGATAAAAAAGTTGATTTCTCAGTGCATACTGTGCTTTGGCATTGAATGAAGCATACATTTCAATTTTACTCAAAGGTACTGACTGCAAACCTTATGGAGTCATCTTAATATAACTCTCCACATGATCCTGAGATGTTTGGCAGTTGTTATATCACTCAGCTATTCAAGACAAAAAAGTTGATTTCTCAATGCATGATGTGCTTTGGAACTAAAAGTATACATTACAATTTTACTCTAAATTCCTGAAGGCAAACATTATGGAAACATCTAAACATAACTCCCCACGTGATCCTGAGATGTTTGACACCGGTTATATCACTCAGCTATTCAAGATAAAAAAGTTGATTTCTCAGTGCATACTGTGCTTTGGAACTAAAAGTATATATTTCAATTTTACTCTAAATTCCTCAATGCAAACCTTATGGAAAGATCTAAACATAACTCCCCACATGATCCTGAGATGTTTGACACCGGTTATATCATTCAGGTATTCAAGATAAAAAAGTTGATTTCTCAGTGCATACTGTGCTTTGGCATTGAATGAAGCATACATTTTAAATTTACTCAAAGGTACTGACTGCAAACCATATGGAGACATCTTAATATAACTCTCCACATGATCCTGAGATGTTTGACAGTTGTTATATCACTCAGGTATTCAAGACAAAAAAGTTGATATCTCAATGCATGATGTGCTTTGGAACTAAAAGTATACATTACAATTTTACTCTAAATTCCTCAATGCAAACCTTATGGAAATATCTAAACATAACTCCCCACATGATCCTGAGATGTTTGACATTTGTTATATCACTCAGGTATTCGAGACAAAAAAGTTGGTTTCTCTCAGCATGCAATGGTTTGGTTCTAAAAGAATATATTTCAATTTTACTATGAAGTACTGAATGCAAACCTTTTGGAAACATGTTAATATCACTCCCCAAATGTTCCTGAACTGTTTAACACCTGTTACAACTCTCAGGTATTCAAGATAAAAAAGATGATTTCTCAGTGCATACTGAGCTTTGGCATTGAATGAAGCATACATTTCAATTTTACTCAATGGTACTGACTGCAAACCTTATGGAGTCATCTGAATGTAACTCTCCACATGATCCTGAGCTGTTTAATAGTTGTTATATCACTCAGGTATTCAAGACAAAAAAGTTGATTTCTCAACGCATGATGTGCTTTGGAACTTTAAGTATATATTTCAATTTTACTCTAAATTCCTCAATGCAAACCTTATGGAAACATCTAAACATAACTCCCCACAGTATCCTGAGATGTTTGACACCGGTTATATCATTCAGGTATTCAAGATAATAAAGTTGATTTCTCAGTGCATACTGTGCTTTGGCATTGAATGAAGCATACATTTCAATTTTACTCAAAGGTACTGACTGAAAACCTTATGGAGTCATCTTAATATAACTCTCCACATGATCCTGAGATGTTTGGCAGTTGTTATATCACTCAGCTATTCAAGACAAAAAAGTTGATATCTCAATGCATGATGTGCTTTGGAACTAAAAGTATACATTACAATTTTACTCTAAATTCCTCAATGCAAACCTTATGGAAATATCTAAACATAACTCCCCACATGATCCTGAGATGTTTGACACCGGTTATATCACTCAGGTATTCAAAATAAAAAAAGTGATTTCTCAGTGCATACTGCGCTTTGGAATTGAAAGAAGTATACACTACAATTTTACTCAAAGGTACTGACTGCAAACCTTATGGAGGCTCTTAATATAACTCTCCACATGATCCTGAGATGTTTGGCAGTTGTTATATCACTCAGCTATTCAAGACAAAAAAGTTGATATCTCAATGCATGATGTGCTTTGGAACTAAAAGTATACATTACAATTTTACTCTAAATTCCTCAATGCAAACCTTATGGAAATATCTAAACATAACTCCCCACATGATCCTGAGATGTTTGACATTTGTTATATCACTCAGGTATTCAAGACAAAAAAGTTGATTTCTCTCAGCATGCAATGCTTTGGCACTAAAAGAATATATTTCAATTTTACTATGAAGTACTGAATGCAAACCTTTTGGAAACATGTTAACATCACTCCCCAAATGTTCCTGAACTGTTTGACACCTGTTACAACTCTCAGGTATTCAAGATAAAAAAGATGATTTCTCAGTGCATACTGTGCTTTGGCATTGAATGAAGCACACATTTCAAATTTACTCAAAGGTACTGACTGCAAACCTTATGGAGGCTCTTAATATAACTCTCCACATGATCCTGAGATGTTTGGCAGTTGTTATATCACTCAGCTATTCAAGACAAAAAAGTTGATATCTCAATGCATGATGTGCTTTGGAACTAAAAGTATACATTACAATTTTACTCTAAAATCCTTAATGCAAACCTTATGGAAACATCTAAACAGAACTCCCCACATGATCCTGATATGTTTGACACCGGTTATATCACTCAGGTATTCAAAATAAAAAAAGTGATTTCTCAGTGCATACTGCGCTTTGGAATTGAAAGAAGTATTCACTACAATTTTACTCAAAGGTACTGACTGCAAACCGTATGGAGGCTCTTAATATAACTCTCCACATGATCCTGAGATGTTTGGCAGTTGTTATAGCACTCAGCTATTCAAGACAAAAAAGTTGATATCTCAATGCATGATGTGCTTTGGAACTAAAAGTATACATTACAATTTTACTCTAAATTCCTCAATGCAAACCTTATGGAAATATCTAAACATAACTCCCCACATGATCCTGAGATGTTTGACATTTGTTATATCACTCAGGGATTCGAGACAAAAAAGTTGATTTCTCTCAGCATGCAATGATTTGGCACTAAAAGAATATATTTCAATTTTACTATGAAGTACTGAATGCAAACCTTTTGGAAACATGTTAACATCACTCCCCAAATGTTCCTGAACTGTTTAACACCTGTTACAACTCTCAGGTATTCAAGATAAAAAAGATGATTTCTCAGTGCATACTGAGCTTTGGCATTGAATGAAGCATACATTTCAATTTTACTCAATGGTACTGACTGCAAACCTTATGGAGTCATCTGAATGTAACTCTCCACATGATCGTGAGATGTTTAATAGTTGTTATATCACTCAGGTATTCAAGACAAAAAAGTTGATTTCTCAACGCATGATGTGCTTTGGAACTTTAAGTATATATTTCAATTTTACTCTAAATTCCTCAATGCAAACCTTATGGAAACATCTAAACATAACTCCCCACAGTATCCTGAGATGTTTGACACCGGTTATATCATTCAGGTATTCAAGATAATAAAGTTGATTTCTCAGTGCATACTGTGCTTTGGCATTGAATGAAGCATACATTTCAATTTTACTCAAAGGTACTGACTGCAAACCTTATGGAGTCATCTTAATATAACTCTCCACATGATCCTGAGATGTTTGGCAGTTGTTATATCACTCAGCTATTCAAGACAAAAAAGTTGATATCTCAATGCATGATGTGCTTTGGAACTAAAAGTATACATTACAATTTTACTCTAAATTCCTCAATGCAAACCTTATGGAAATATCTAAACATAACTCCCCACATGATCCTGAGATGTTTGACACCGGTTATATCACTCAGGTATTCAAAATAAAAAAAGTGATTTCTCAGTGCATACTGCGCTTTGGAATTGAAAGAAGTATACACTACAATTTTACTCAAAGGTACTGACTGCAAACCTTATGGAGGCTCTTAATATAACTCTCCACATGATCCTGAGATGTTTGGCAGTTGTTATATCACTCAGCTATTCAAGACAAAAAAGTTGATATCTCAATGCATGATGTGCTTTGGAACTAAAAGTATACATTACAATTTTACTCTAAATTCCTCAATGCAAACCTTATGGAAATATCTAAACATAACTCCCCACATGATCCTGAGATGTTTGACATTTGTTATATCACTCAGGTATTCAAGACAAAAAAGTTGATTTCTCTCAGCATGCAATGCTTTGGCACTAAAAGAATATATTTCAATTTTACTATGAAGTACTGAATGCAAACCTTTTGGAAACATGTTAACATCACTCCCCAAATGTTCCTGAACTGTTTGACACCTGTTACAACTCTCAGGTATTCAAGATAAAAAAGATGATTTCTCAGTGCATACTGTGCTTTGGCATTGAATGAAGCACACATTTCAAATTTACTCAAAGGTACTGACTGCAAACCTTATGGAGGCTCTTAATATAACTCTCCACATGATCCTGAGATGTTTGGCAGTTGTTATATCACTCAGCTATTCAAGACAAAAAAGTTGATATCTCAATGCATGATGTGCTTTGGAACTAAAAGTATACATTACAATTTTACTCTAAAATCCTCAATGCAAACCTTATGGAAACATCTAAACAGAACTCCCCACATGATCCTGATATGTTTGACACCGGTTATATCACTCAGGTATTCAAAATAAAAAAAGTGATTTCTCAGTGCATACTGCGCTTTGGAATTGAAAGAAGTATTCACTACAATTTTACTCAAAGGTACTGACTGCAAACCTTATGGAGGCTCTTAATATAACTCTCCACATGATCCTGAGATGTTTGGCAGTTGTTATAGCACTCAGCTATTCAAGACAAAAAAGTTGATATCTCAATGCATGATGTGCTTTGGAACTAAAAGTATACATTACAATTTTACTCTAAATTCCTCAATGCAAACCTTATGGAAATATCTAAACATAACTCCCCACATGATCCTGAGATGTTTGACATTTGTTATATCACTCAGGGATTCGAGACAAAAAAGTTGATTTCTCTCAGCATGCAATGATTTGGCACTAAAAGAATATATTTCAATTTTACTATGAAGTACTGAATGCAAACCTTTTGGAAACATGTTAACATCACTCCCCAAATGTTCCTGAACTGTTTGAAACCTGTTACATCTCTCAGGTATTCAAGATAAAAAAGTTGATTTCTCAGTGCAGACTGTGCTTTGGCATTGAATGAAGCACACATTTCAAATTTACTCAAAGGTACTGACTGCAAACCTTATGGAGTCATCTTAATATAACTCTCCACATGATCCTGAGATGTTTGACAGTTGTTATATCACTCAGATATTCAAGACAAAAAAGTTGATTTCTCAACACATGAAGTGCTTTGGAACTTAAAGTATATATTTCAATTTTACTCTAAATTCCTCAATGCAAACCTTATGGAAACATCTAAACATAACTCCCCACATGATCCTGAGATGTTTGACACCGGTTATATCATTCAGGTATTCAAGATAAAAAAGTTGATTTCTCAGTGCATACTGTGCTTTGGCATTGAATGAAGCATACATTTCAATTTTACTCAAAGGTACTGACTGCAAACCTTATGGAGTCATCTTAATATAACTCTCCACATGATCCTGAGATGTTTGGCAGTTGTTATATCACTCAGCTATTCAAGAAAAAAAAGTTGATTTCTCAATGCATGATGTGCTTTGGAACTAAAAGTATACATTACAATTTTACTCTAAATTCCTGAAGGCAAACATTATGGAAACATCTAAACATAACTCCCCACGTGATCCTGAGATGTTTGACACCGGTTATATCACTCAGCTATTCAAGATAAAAAAGTTGATTTCTCAGTGCATACTGTGCTTTGGCATTGAATGAAGCATACATTTCAATTTTACTCAAAGGTACTGACTGCAAACCTTATGGAGTCATCTTAATATAACTCTCCACATGATCCTGAGATGTTTGACAGTTGTTATATCACTCAGATATTCAAGACAAAAAAGTTGATTTCTCAACACATGAAGTGCTTTGGAACTTAAAGTATATATTTCAATTTTACTCTAAATTCCTCAATGCAAACCTTATGGAAACATCTAAACATAACTCCCCACATGATCCTGAGATGTTTCACACCGGTTATATCATTTAGGTATTCAAGATAAAAAAGTTGATTTCTCAGTGCATACTGTGCTTTGGCATTGAATGAAGCATACATTTTAAATTTACTCGAAGGTACTGACTGCAAACCATATGGAGACATCTTAATATAACTCTCCACATGATCCTAAGATGTTTGGCAGTTGTTATATCACTCAGGTATTCAAGACAAAAAAGTTGATTTCTCAACACATGAAGTGCTTTGGAACTTAAAGTATATATTTCAATTTTACTCTAAAATCCTCAATGCAAACCTTATGGAAACATCTAAACAGAACTCCCCACATGATCCTGAGATGTTTGACACCGGTTATATCACTCAGGTATTCAAAATAAAAAAAGTGATTTCTCAGTGCATACTGCGCTTTGGAATTGAAAGAAGTATACACTACAATTTTACTCAAAGGTACTGACTGCAAACCTTATGGAGGCTCTTAATATAACTCTCCACATCATCCTGAGTTGTTTGGCAGTTGTTATAGCAGTCAGGTATTCAAGACAAAAAAGTTGATATCTCAATGCATGATGTGCTTTGGAACTAAAAGTATACATTACAATTTTACTCTAAATTCCTCAATGCAAACCTTATGGAAATATCTAAACATAACTCCCCACATGATCCTGAGATGTTTGACATTTGTTATATCACTCAGGTATTCGAGACAAAAAAGTTGATTTCTCTCAGCATGCAATGCTTTGGCACTAAAAGAATATATTTCAATTTTACTATGAAGTACTGAATGCAAACCTTTTGGAAACATGTTAACATCACTCCCCAAATGTTCCTGAACTGTTTGACACCTGTTACATCTCTCAGGTATTCAAGATAAAAAAGTTGATTTCTCAGTGCAGACTGTGCTTTGGCATTGAATGAAGCATACATTTCAATTTTACTCAAAGGTACTGACTGCAAACCTTATGGAGTCATCTTAATATAACTCTCCACATGATCCTGAGATGTTTGGCAGTTGTTATATCACTCAGCTATTCAAGACAAAAAAGTTGATATCTCAATGCATGATGTGCTTTGGAACTAAAAGTATACATTACAATTTTACTCTAAATTCCTCAATGCAAACCTTATGGAAATATCTAAACATAACTCCCCACATGATCCTGAGATGTTTGACACCGGTTATATCACTCAGGTATTCAAAATAAAAAAAGTGATTTCTCAGTGCATACTGCGCTTTGGAATTGAAAGAAGTATACACTACAATTTTACTCAAAGGTACTGACTGCAAACCTTATGGAGGCTCTTAATATAACTCTCCACATGATCCTGAGATGTTTGGCAGTTGTTATATCACTCAGCTATTCAAGACAAAAAAGTTGATATCTCAATGCATGATGTGCTTTGGAACTAAAAGTATACATTACAATTTTACTCTAAATTCCTCAATGCAAACCTTATGGAAATATCTAAACATAACTCCCCACATGATCCTGAGATGTTTGACATTTGTTATATCACTCAGGTATTCGAGACAAAAAAGTTGATTTCTCTCAGCATGCAATGCTTTGGTACTAAAAGAATATATTTCAATTTTACTATGAAGTACTGAATGCAAACCTTTTGGAAACATGTTAACATCACTCCCCAAATGTTCCTGAACTGTTTAACACCTGTTACAACTCTCAGGTATTCAAGATAAAAAAGATGATTTCTCAGTGCATACTGTGCTTTGGCATTGAATGAAGCATACATTTCAATTTTACTCAATGGTACTGACTGCAAACCTTATGGAGTCATCTTAATATAACTCTCCACATGATCCTGAGATGTTTGGCAGTTGTTATATCACTCAGCTATTCAAGACAAAAAAGTTGATTTCTCAATGCATGATGTGCTTTGGAACTAAAAGTATACATTACAATTTTACTCTAAATTCCTCAATGCAAACCTTATGGAAATATCTAAACATAACTCCCCACATGATCCTGAGATGTTTGACATTTGTTATATCACTCAGGTATTCGAGACAAAAAAGTTGATTTCTCTCAGCATGCAATGCTTTGGCACTAAAAGAATATATTTCAATTTTACTATGAAGTACTGAATGCAAACCTTTTGGAAACATGTTAACATCACTCCCCAAATGTTGCTGAACTGTTTGACACCTGTTACAACTCAGGTATTCAAGATAAAAAAGATGATTTCTCAGTGCATACTGTGCTTTGGCATTGAATGAAGCACACATTTCAAATTTACTCAAAGGTACTGACTGCAAACCTTATGGAGGCTCTTAATATAACTCTCCACATGATCCTGAGATGTTTGGCAGTTGTTATATCACTCAGCTATTCAAGACAAAAAAGTTGATATCTCAATGCATGATGTGCTTTGGAACTAAAAGTATACATTACAATTTTACTCTAAAATCCTCAATGCAAACCTTATGGAAACATCTAAACAGAACTCCCCACATGATCCTGAGATGTTTGACACCGGTTATATCACTCAGGTATTCAAAATAAAAAAAGTGATTTCTCAGTTCATACTGCGCTTTGGAATTGAAAGAAGTATACACTACAATTTTACTCAAAGGTACTGACTGCAAACCTTATGGAGGCTCTTAATATAACTCTCCACATGATCCTGAGATGTTTGGCAGTTGTTATAGCACTCAGCTATTCAAGACAAAAAAGTTGATATCTCAATGCATGATGTGCTTTGGAACTAAAAGTATACA
Organism: Mobula birostris; assembly: GCF_030028105.1. Classification (NCBI taxonomy): domain Eukaryota; kingdom Metazoa; phylum Chordata; class Chondrichthyes; order Myliobatiformes; family Myliobatidae; genus Mobula; species Mobula birostris. Next base: position 70,900,525 of record NC_092386.1, read on the forward strand.
TTACAATTTTACTCTAAATTCCTCAATGCAAACCTTATGGAAATATCTAAACATAACTCCCCACATGATCCTGAGATGTTTGACATTTGTTATATCACTCAGGTATTCGAGACAAAAAAGTTGATTTCTCTCAGCATGCAATGCTTTGGCACTAAAAGAATATATTTCAATTTTACTATGAAGTACTGAATGCAAACCTTTTGGAAACATGTTAACATCACTCCCCAAATGTTCCTGAACTGTTTGACACCTGTTACAACTCTCAGGTATTCAAGATAAAAAAGATGATTTCTCAGTGCATACTGTGCTTTGGCATTGAATGAAGCATACATTTCACTTTTACTCAAAGGTACTGACTGCAAACCTTATGGAGTCATCTTAATATAACTCTCCACATGATCCTGAGATGTTTGGCAGTTGTTATATCACTCAGCTATTCAAGACAAAAAAGTTGATTTCTCAATGCATGATATGCTTTGGAACTAAAAGTATACATTACAATTTTACTCTAAATTCCTCAATGCAAACCTTATGGAAATATCTAAACATAACTCCCCACATGATCCTGAGATGTTTGACATTTGTTATATCACTCAGGTATTCGAGACAAAAAAGTTGATTTCTCTCAGCATGCAATGCTTTGGCACTAAAAGAATATATTTCAATTTTACTATGAAGTACTGAATGCAAACCTTTTGGAAACATGTTAACATCACTCCCCAAATGTTCCTGAACTGTTTGACACCTGTTACAACTCAGGTATTCAAGATAAAAAAGATGATTTCTCAGTGCATACTGTGCTTTGGCATTGAATGAAGCACACATTTCAAATTTACTCAAAGGTACTGACTGCAAACCTTATGGAGGCTCTTAATATAACTCTCCACATGATCCTGAGATGTTTGGCAGTTGTTATATCACTCAGCTATTCAAGACAAAAAAGTTGATATCTCAATGCATGATGTGCTTTGGAACTAAAAGTATACATTACAATTTTACTCTAAAATCCTCAATGCAAACCTTATGGAAACATCTAAACAGAACTCCCCACATGATCCTGAGATGTTTGACACCGGTTATATCACTCAGGTATTCAAAATAAAAAAAGTGATTTCTCAGTTCATACTGCGCTTTGGAATTGAAAGAAGTATACACTACAATTTTACTCAAAGGTAATGACTGCAAACCTTATGGAGGCTCTTAATATAACTCTCCACATGATCCTGAGATGTTTGGCAGTTGTTATAGCACTCAGCTATTCAAGACAAAAAAGTTGATATCTCAATGCATGATGTGCTTTGGAACTAAAAGTATACATTACAATTTTACTCTAAATTCCTCAATGCAAACCTTATGGAAATATCTAAACATAACTCCCCACATGATCCTGAGATGTTTGACATTTGTTATATCACTCAGGTATTCGAGACAAAAAAGTTGATTTCTCTCAGCATGCAATGCTTTGGCACTAAAAGAATATATTTCAATTTTACTATGAAGTACTGAATGCAAACCTTTTGGAAACATGTTAACATCACTCCCCAAATGTTCCTGAACTGTTTGACACCTGTTACAACTCTCAGGTATTCAAGATAAAAAAGATGATTTCTCAGTGCATACTGTGCTTTGGCATTGAATGAAGCATACATTTCACTTTTACTCAAAGGTACTGACTGCAAACCTTATGGAGTCATCTTAATATAACTCTCCACATGATCCTGAGATGTTTGGCAGTTGTTATATCACTCAGCTATTCAAGACAAAAAAGTTGATTTCTCAATGCATGATGTGCTTTGGAACTAAAAGTATACATTACAATTTTACTCTAAATTCCTGAAGGCAAACATTACGGAAACATCTAAACATAACTCCCCACGTGATCCTGAGATGTTTGACACCGGTTATATCACTCAGCTATTCAAGATAAAAAAGTTGATTTCTCAGTGCATACTGTGCTTTGGCATTCAAAGAAGCATACATTTCAATTTTACTCAAAGGTACTGCCTGCAGACCTTATGGAGTCATCTTAATATAACTCTCCACATGATCCTGAGATGTTTGGCAGTTGTTATATCACTCAGCTACTCAAGACAAAAAAGTTGATATCTCAATGCATGATGTGCTTTGGAACTAAAAGTATACATTACAATTTTACTCTAAATTCCTCAATGCAAACCTTATGGAAATATGTAAACATAACTCCCCACATGATCCTGAGTTGTTTGACATTTGTTATATCACTCAGGTATTCGAGACAAAAAAGTTGATTTCTCTCAGCATGCAATGCTTTGGCACTAAAAGAATATATTTCAATTTTACTATGAAGTACTGAATGCAAACCTTTTGGAAACATGTTAACATCACTCCCCAAATGTTCCTGAACTGTTTAACACCTGTTACAACTCTCAGGTATTCAAGATGAAAAAGATGATTTCTCAGTGCATACTGTGCTTTGGCATTGAAAGAAGTACACACTTCAATTTGACAAAAAAGGTACTGAATGCAAACCTTATGGAGACATCTTAATATAACTCTCCACATGATTCCGAGATGTCTGACAGCTGTTATATCACTCAGGTATTCAAGACAAAAAGTTGATTTCTCAGTGCATGCAATGCTTTGGCAGTAAAGTATATATTTCAATTTTACTCTGAAGTACTGAATGCCAACCTTATTGAAACATGTTAACATCACTCTCCACATGATGCTGAGATGTTCGACACCTGTTACATCACTCAGGTACTGAAGATAAAAAAGTTGATTTCTCAGTGCATACTGTGCTTTGGCATTGAAAGAATTATACACTTCAATTTTACTCAAAGGTACTGACTGCAAACCTTATGGAGACATCTTAATATAACTCTCCACATGATCCTGAGATGTTTGGCAGTTGTTATATCACTCAGGTATTCAAGACAAAAAAGTTGATATCTCAATGCACGAAGTGCTTTGGAACTAAAAGTATATATTTCAATTTTACTCTATATTCCTCAATGCAAACCTTATGGAAACATCTAAACAGAACTCCCCACATGATCCTGAGATGTTTGACACCGGTTATATCACTCAGGTATTCAAGATAAAAAAGTTGATTTCTCAGTGCATACTGTGCTTTGGCATTGAAAGAAGTATACACTTCAATTTTACTCAAAGGTACTGACTGCAAACCTTATGGAGACATCTTAATATAACTCTCCACATGATCCTGAGATGTTTGGCAGTTGTTATATCACTCAGCTATTCAAGACAAAAAAGTTGATATCTCAATGCACGAAGTGCTTTGGAACTAAAAGTATATATTTCAATTTTACTCTAAATTCCTCAATGCAAACCTTATGGAAACAACGAAACATAACTCCCCACATGATCCTGAGATGTTTGACACCGGTTATATCACTCAGGTATTCAAGATAAAAAAATTGATTTCTCAGTGCATACTGTGCTTTGGTATTGAAAGAAGTATACACTTCAATTTTACTCAAAGGTACTGACTGCAAACCTTATGGAGACGTCTTAATATAACTCTCCACATGATCCTGAGAAGTTTGGCAGTTGTTATATCACTCAGGTATTCAAGACAAAAAAGTTGATATCTCAATGCACGAAGTGCTTTGGAACTAAAAGTATATATTTCAATTTTACTCTATATTCCTCAATGCAAACCTTATGGAAACATCTAAACATAACTCCCCACATGATCCTGAGATGTTTGACACCGGTTATATCACTCAGGTATTCAAGATAAAAAAGTTGATTTCTCAGTGCATACTGTGGTTTGGCATTGAAAGAAGTATACATTCCAATTTGACACAAAGGTACTGACTGCAAACCTTAAGGAGACATCTTAATATAACTCTCCACATGATTCCGAGATGTCTGACAGCTGTTATATCACTCAGGTATTCAAGACCATAAAGTTGATTTCTCAGTGCATGCAATGCTTTGGCAGTAAAAGTATATATTTCAATTTTACTCTGAAGTACTGAATGCCAACCTTATGGAAACATGTTAACATTACTCTCCACATGATCCTGAGATGGTTGATACCTGTTACATCACTCAGGTACTCAAGATAAAAAAGTTGATTTCTCAGTGCATACTGTGCTTTGGCATTGAAAGAAGTATACACTTCAATTTTACTCAAAGGTGCTGACTGCAAACCTTATGCAGACATCTTAATATAACTCTCCACATGATCCTGAGATGTTTGGCAGTTGTTATATCACTCAGGTATTCAAGAAAAAAAAGTTGATATCTCAATGCATGAAGTGCTTTTAAACTAAAAGTATATATTTCAATTTTACTCGAAATTCCTCAATGCAAACCTTATGTAAACAACTAAACATAACTCCCCACATGATCCTGAGATGTTTGACACCGGTTATATCACTCAGGTATTAAAGATAAAAAAATTGATTTCTCAGTGCATGCTGTGCTTTGGCACCGAATGAAGCATACATTTCAATTTTACTTAAAGGTACTGACTGCAAACCTTATGGAGTCATCTTAATGTAACTCTCCACATGATCCTGAGATGTCTGGCAGTTATTTTATCACTCAGCTATTCAAGACAAAAAAGTTGATATCTCAATGCATGAAGTGCTTTGGAACTAAAAGTATATATTTCAATTTTACTCTAAATTCCTCAATGCAAACCTTATGGAAACATCTAAACATAACTCCCCACATGATCCTGAGATGTTTGACATTTGTTATATCACTCAGGTATTCAAGACAAAAAAGTTGATTTCTCTCAGCATGCAATGCTTTGGCACTAAAAGAATATATTTCAATTTTACTCTGAAGTACTGAATGCAAACCTTATGGAAACATCTAAACATAACTCCCCACATGATCCTGAGATGTTTCACACCGGTTATATCACTCAGGTATTCAAGATAAAAAGGTTGATTTCTCAGTGCATGCAGTGCTATGCCATTGAAAGAAGCATACATTTCAATTTTATTCAAAGGTACTGACTGCAAACCTTATGGAGACATCTTAATATAAATCTCGGCATGATCCTGAGATGTTTGACACCTGTTACATCACTCAGGTACGCAAGATAAAAAAGTTGATTTCTCAGTGCATACTGAGCTTTGTCAATGAAAGAAGCATACATTTTAAATTTACTCAAAGGTACTGACAACAAACCTTATGGAGACATCTTAATATAACTCTCCAGATGATCCTGAGATGTTTGTCACCTTTATATCACTCAAGTATTCAAGACAAAAAAGTTGATTTCCACAGCATGCAATGCTTTGGCACTAAAAGTATATATTTCAATGTCACTCCAAAGTACTGAAATCAAACCTTATGGAAACATCCTAACTTAACTCTCCACATGATCCTGAGAGGTTTGACAGTTGCTATATCACTCAGCTATTCAAGACAAAAAAGTTGATTTCTCAACGCATGAAGTGTTCTGGAACTAAAAGTATATATTTCAATTTTACTCTAAATTCCTCAATGCAAATCTTATGGAAACATCTAAACATAACTCCCCACATGATCCTGAGATGTTTGACACCGGTTATATCACTCAGGTATTCAAGATAAAAAAGTTGATTTCTCAGTGCATGCTGTGCTTTGGCATTGAAAGAAGTACACACTTCAATTTGACAAAAAAGGTACTGAATGCAAACCTTATGGAGACATCTTAATATAACTCTCCACATGATTCCGAGATGTCTGACAGCTGTTATATCACTCAGGTATTCAAGACAAAAAGTTGATTTCTCAGTGCATGCAATGCTTTGGCAGTAAAAGTATATATTTCAATTTTACTCTGAAGTACTGAATGCCAACCTTATGGAAACATGTTAACATCACTCTCCACATGATCCTGAGATGTTCGACACCTGTTACATCACTCAGGTACTCAAGATAAAAAAGTTGATTTCTCAGTGCATACTGTGCTTTGGCATTGAAAGAAGTATACACTTCAATTTTACTCAAAGGTACTGACTACAAACCTTATGGAGACATCTTAATATAACTCTCCACATGATCCTGAGATGTTTGGCAGTTGTTATATCACTCAGGTATTCAAGACAAAAAAGTTGATATCTCAATGCACGAAGTGCTTTGGAACTAAAAGTATATATTTCAATTTTACTCTATATTCCTCGATGCAAACCTTATGGAAAGATCTAAACATAACTCCCCACATGATCCTGCGATGTTTGACACCGGTTAAATCACTCAGGTATTCAAGATAAAAAAGTTGATTTCTCAGTGCATACTGTGGTTTGGCATTGAAAGAAGTATACATTCCAATTTGACACAAAGGTACTGACTGCAAACCTTAATGAGACATCTTAATATAACTCTCCACATGATTCCGAGATGTCTGACAGCTGTTATATCACTCAGGTATTCAAGACAAAAAAGTTGATTTCTCAGTGCATGCAATGCTTTGGCAGTAAAAGTATTTATTTCAATTTTACTCTGAAGTACTGAATGCCAACCTTATGGAAACATGTTAACATCACTCTCCACATGATCCTGAGATGGTTGATACCTGTTACATCACTCAGGTACTCAAGATAAAAAAGTTGATTTCTCAGTGCATACTGTGCTTTGGCATTGAAAGAAGTATACACTTCAATTTTACTCAAAGGTGCTGACTGCAAACCTTATGCAGACATCTTAATATAACTCTCCACATGATCCTGAGATGTCTGGCAGTTGTTTTATCACTCAGCTATTCAAGACAAAAAAGTTGATATCTCAATGCATGAAGTTCTTTGGAACTAAAAGTATATATTTCAATTTTACTCTAAATTCCTCAATGCAAACCTTATGGAAACATCTAAACATAACTCCCCACATGATCCTGAGATGTTTGACATTTGTTATATCACTCAGGTATTCAAGGCAAAAAAGTTGATTTCTCTCAGCATGCAATGCTTTGGCACTAAAAGAATACATTTCAATTTTACTCTGAAGTACTGAATGCAAACCTTATGGAAACATCTAAACATAACTCCCCACATGATCCTGAGATGTTTGACACCGGTTATATCACTCAGGTATTCAAGATAAAAAAGTTGATTTCTCAGTGCATACAGTGCTATGCCATTGAAAGAAGCATACATTTTAATTTTATTCAAAGGTACTGACTGCAAACCTTATGGAGACATCTTAATATAAATCTCGACATGATCCTGAGAAGTTTGACAGCTGTTATATCACTCAGCTATTCAAGACAAAAAAGTTGATTTCTCAGTGCATGCTGTACTTTGGCATTGAAAGAAGTATACACTTCAATTTTACTCAAAGTACTGACTGCAAACCTTCTGGAGACATCTTAATATAACTCTCCACATGATCCTGAGATGTTTGGCAGTTGCTATATCACTCTGCTATTCAAGACAAAACAGTTGATATCTCAATGCATGAAGTGCTTTGGAACTACAAATATATATTTCAATGTTACTCTATATTCCTCAATGCAAACCTTCTGGAAGCATCTAAACATAACTCCCCACATGATCCTGAGATGTTTGACACCGGTTATATCACTCAGGTATTCAAGATAAAAAAGTTGATTTCTCAGTGCATACTGTGCTTTGGCACTGAATGAAGCATACATTTCAATTTTACTTAAAAGTACTGACTGCAAACCTTATGGAGTCATCTTAATATAACTCTCCACATGATCCTGAGATGTTTGACAGTTGCTATATCACTCAGCTATTCAAGACAAAAAAGTTGATTTCTCAACGCATGAAGTGCTTTGGAACTAAAAGTATATATTTCAATTTTACTCTATATTCCTAATGCAAACCTTATGGAAACATCTAAACATAACTCCCCACATGATCCTGAGATGTTTGACACCGGTTATATCACTCAGGTATTCAAGATAAAAAATGTTGATTTCTTAGTGCATACTGTGCTTTGGCACTGAATGAAGCATACATTTCAATTTTACTTAAAGGTACTGACTGCAAACCTTATGGAGTCATCTTAATATAACTCTCCACATGATCCTGAGATGTTTGACAGTTGCTATATCACTCAGCTATTCAAGACAAAAAAGTTGATTTCTCAACGCATGAAGTGCTTTGGAACTAAAAGTATATATTTCAATTTTACTCTAAATTCCTCAATGCAAACCTTATTGAAACAACTAAACATAACTCCCCACATGATCCTGAGATGTTTGACACCGGTTATATCACTCAGTTATTCAAGATAAAAAAATTGATTTCTCAGTGCATACTGTGCTTTGGCATTGAAAGAAGTATACACTTCAATTTTACTCAAAGGTACTGACTGCAAACCTTATGGAGACATCTTAATATAACTCTCCACATGATCCTGAGATGTTTGGCAGTTGTTATATCACTCAGCTATTTAAGACAAAAAAGTTGATATCTCAATGCACGAAGTGCTTTGGAACTAAAAGTATATATTTCAATTTTACTCTAAATTCCTCAATGCAAACCTTATGGAAACATCTAAACATAACTCCCCACATGCTCCTGAGATGTTTGACACCGGTTATATCACTCAGGTATTCAAGATAAAAAAGTTGATTTCTCAGTGCATACTGTGGTTTGGCATTGAAAGAAGTATACATTCCAATTTGACACAAAGGTACTGACTGGAAACCTTAAGGAGACATCTTAACATAACTCTCCACATGATTCCGAGATGTCTGACAGCTGTTATATCACTCAGGTATTCAAGACAAAGAAGTTGATTTCTCAGTGCATGCAATGCTTTGGCAGTAAAAGTATATATTTCAATTTTACTCTGAAGTACTGAATCCCAACCATATGGAAACATCTAAACATCACTCTCCACATGATTCTGAGATGTTTGACATTTGTTATATCACTCAGGTATTCAAGACAAAAAAGTTGATTTCTCTCAGCATGCAATGCTTTGGCACTAAAAGAATATATTTCAATTTTACTCTGAAGTACTGAATGCAAACGTTATGGAAACATCTAAACATAACTCCCCACATGATCCTGAGATGTTTGACACCGGTTATATCACTCAGGTATTCAAGATAAAAAAGTTGATTTGTCAGTGCATACAGTGCTATGCCATTGAAAGAAGCATACATTTCAATTTTATTCAAAGGTACTGACTGCAAACCTTATGGAGAAATCTTAATATAAATCTCGACATGATCCTGAGAAGTTTGACAGCTGTTATATCACTCAGGTATTCAAGATAAAAAAGTTGATTTCTCAGTGCATACTGTGGTTTGGCATTGAAAGAAGTATACATTCCAATTTGACACAAAGGTACTGACTGGAAACCTTAAGGAGACATCTTAATATAACTCTCCACATGATTCCGAGATGTCTGACAGCTGTTATATCACTCAGGTATTCAAGACAAAAAAGTTGATTTCTCAGTGCATGCAATGCTTTGGCAGTAAAAGTATATATCTCAATTTTACTCTGAAGTACTGAATGCCAACCTTATGGAAACATCTAAACATCACTCTCCACATGATTCTGAGATGTTTGACATTTGTTATATCACTCAGGTATTCAAGACAAAAAAGTTGATTTCTCTCAGCATGCAATGCTTTGGCACTAAAAGAATATATTTCAATTTTACTCTGAAGTACTGAATGCAAACGTTATGGAAAGATCTAAACATAACTCCCCACATGATCCTGAGATGTTTGACACCGGTTATATCACTCAGGTATTCAAGATAAAAAAGTTGATTTGTCAGTGCATACAGTGCTATGCCATTGATAGAAGTATACATTTCAATTTTATTCAAAGGTACTGACTGCAAACCTTATGGAGACATCTTAATATAAATCTCGACATGATCCTGAGAAGTTTGACAGCTGTTATATCACTCAGCTATTCAAGACAAAAAAGTTGATTTCTCAGTGCATGCTGTACTTTGGCATTGAAAGAAGTATACACTTCAATTTTACTCAAAGGTACTGACTGCAAACGTTATGGACTCATCTTAATATAACTCTCCGCATGATCCTGAGATGTTTGTCAGTTGTTATATCACTCAGCTATTCAAGACAAAAAAGTTGATGTCTCACAGCATGCAATGCTTTGGCACTAAAAGAATATATTTCAATTTTACTCTGAAGTACTGAATGCAAACATTTTGGAAACATGTTAACATCACTCTCCACAGAATCCTGAGATGTTTGACACCTGTTACATCACTCAGGTACTCAAGATAAAAAAGTTGATTTGTCAGTGCATACTGTGCTTTGTCATTGAAAGAAGCATACATTTTAAATTTACTCAAAGGTACTGACAACAAGCCTTATGGAGACATCTTAATATAACTCTCCACATGATCCTGAGATGTTTGTCACCTTTATATCACTCAAGTATTCAAGACAAAAAAGTTGATTTCCACAGCATGGAATGCTTTGGCACTAAAAGTATATATTTCAATGTCACTCCAAAGTACTGAAATCAAACATTATGGAAACATCTTAACTTAACTCCCCACATGGTCCTGAGATGTTTGACAGTTGCTATATCACTCAGGTATTCAGGATAAAAAAGGTTGATTTCTCAGTGCATACTGTGGTTTGGCATTGAAAGAAGTATACATTCCAATTTGACACAAAGGTACTGGCTGCAAACCTTAAGAAGACTTCTTAATATAACTCTCCACATGATTCCGAGATGTCTGAAAGCTGTTATATCACTCAGGTATTCAAGACAAAAAAGTTGATTTCTCAGTGCATGCAATGCTTTGGCAGTAAAAGTATATATTTCAATTTTACTCTGAAGTACTGAATGCCAACCTTATGGAAACATGTTAACATCACTCTCTACATGATCCTGAGATGTTTGACACCGGTTATATCACTCAGGTATTCAAGATGAAATAGTTGATTTCTCAGTGCATACTGTGCTTTGGTATTGAAAGAAGTATACACTTCAATTTTACTGAAAGGTACTGACTGCAAACCTTATGGAGACATCTTAATATAACTCTCCACAGGATCCTGAGATGTTTGTCAGTTGTTATATCACTCAGCTATTCAAGACAAAAAAGTTGATATCTCAATGCACGAAGTGCTTTGGAACTAAAAGTATATATTTCAATTTTACTCTATATTCCTCAATGCAAACCTTATGGAGACATCTTAATATAAATCTCGACATGATCCTGAGAAGTTTGACAGCTGTTATATCACTCAGCTGTTCAAGACAAAAAAGTTGATATCTCAATGCATGAAGAGCTTTGGAACTAAAAGTATATATTTCCATTTTACTCTATATTCCTCAATGCAAACCTTATGGAAACATCTAAACATAACTCCCCACATGATCCTGAGATGTTTGCCACCGGTTATACCACTCAGGTATTCAAGATTAAAAAGTTGATTTCTCTCAGCATGCAATGCTTTGGCACTAAAAGAATACATTTCAATTTTACTCTGAAGTACTGAATGCAAACCTTTTGGAAACATGTTAACATCATTCCCCAAATGTTCCTGAGATGTTTGACACCTGTTACATCACTCAGGTACTCAAGATAAAAAATGTTGATTTTTCAGTGCATACTGTGCTTTGGCATTGAAATAAGTATACACTTGAATTTTACTCAAAGGGACTGACTGCAAACCTTATGGAGACAGCTTAATATATCTCTCCACATGATCCTGAGAGGTTTGACCGCTGTTATATCACTGACGTATTCAAGACAAAAAAGTTGTTTTCTCAACGCATGAATTGCTTTGGAACTTAAAGTATATATTTCAATTTTACTGTAAATTCCTCAATGCAAACCTTATGGAAATATCGAAACATAACTCCCCACATGATCCTGAGATGTTTGACACCTGTTACATCTCTCAGGTATTCAAGATAAAAAAGTTGATTTCTCAGTGCATACAGTTGTTTGGCATTGAAAGAAGTATACATTTCACTTTTACACAAAGGTACTGACTGCAAGACCTAAGGAGACATCTTAATATAACTCTCCACAGTACCCTGAGATGTCTGACAGCTGTTATATCACTCAGCTATTCAAGAGAAAAGAGTTGATTTCTCAGTGCATGCAATGCTTTGGCACTAAAAGTATATATTTCAATTTTACTCTAAAGTACTGAATGCAAACCTCATGGAAGCATCTTAACATAACTCCCCACATGATCCTGAGATGTTTGACACCTGTTACATCACTCAGGTATTCAGGATAAAAAAGTTGATTTCTCAGTGCATACTGTGCTTTGGCATTGAAAGAAGTATACATTCCAATTTGACACAAAGGTACTGACTGCAAACCTTAAGAAGACATCTTAATATAACTCTCCACATGATTCGGAGATGTCTGACAGCTGTTAAATCAGTCAGGTATTCAAGACAAAAAAGTTGATTTCTCAGTGCATGCCATGCTTTGGCAGTAAAAGTATATATTTCCATTTTACTCTGAAATACTGAATGCCAACCTTATGGAAACATGTTAACATCACTCTCCACATGATCCTGAGATGTTTGACACCAGTTATATCACTCAGGTATTCAAGATAAAAAAGTTGATTTCTCAGTGCATGCAGTGCTATGCCATTGAAAGAAGCATACATTTCAATTTTATTCAAAGGTACTGACTGCAAACCTTATGGAGACATCTTAATATAAATCTCGGCATGATCCTGAGATCTTTGACACCTGTTACATCACTCAGGTACGCAAGATAAAAAAGTTGATTTCTCAGTGCATACTGAGCTTTGTCAATGAAAGAAGCATACATTTTAAATTTACTCAAAGGTACTGACAACAAACCTTATGCAGACATCTTAATATAACTCTCCAGATGATCCTGAGATGTTTGTCACCTTTATATCACTCAAGTATTCAAGACAAAAAAGTTGATTTCCACAGCATGCAATGCTTTGGCACTAAAAGTATATATTTCAATGTCACTCCAAAGTACTGAAATCAAACCTTATGGAAACATCTTAACTTAACTCTCCACATGATCCTGAGAGGTTTGACAGTTGCTATATCACTCAGCTATTCAAGACAAAAAAGTTGATTTCTCAACGCATGAAGTGTCTGGAACTAAAAGTATATATTTCAATTTTACTCTAAATTCCTCAATGCAAATCTTATGGAAACATCTAAACATAACTCCCCACATGATCCTGAGATGTTTGACACCGGTTATATCACTCAAGTATTCAAGATAAAAAAGTTGATTTCTCAGTGCATGCTGTGCTTTGGCATTGAAAGAAGTACACACTTCAATTTGACAAAAAAGGTACTGAATGCAAACCTTATGGAGACATCTTAATATAACTCTCCACATGATTCCGAGATGTCTGACAGCTGTTATATCACTCAGGTATTCAAGACAAAAAGTTGATTTCTCAGTGCATGCAATGCTTTGGCAGTAAAAGTATATATTTCAATTTTACTCTGAACTACTGAATGCCAACCTTATGGAAACATGTTAACATCACTCTCCACATGATCCTGAGATGTTCGACACCTGTTACATCACTCAGGTACTCAAGATTAAAAAATTGATTTCTCAGTGCATACTGTGCTTTGGCATTGAATGAAGGATACACTTCAGTTTCACTCAAAGGTACTGACTGCAAACCTTATGGAGACATCTTCATATAACTCTCCACATAATCCTGAGATGTTTGGCAGTTGTTATATCACTCAGGTATTCAAGACAAAAAAGTTGATATCTCGATGCATGAAGTGCTTTGGAACTAAAAGTATACATTTCAATTTTACTCTAAATTCCTGAATGCAAACCTTATGGAAACATCTAAACATAACTCCCCCCATGATCCTGAGATGTTTGACACCGGTTATATCACTCAGCTATTCAAGACAAGAAAGTTGATTTCTCAGTGCATACAGAGCTTTGGCATTGAAAGAAGCATACATTTCAATTTTACTCAAAGGTACTGACTGCAAACCTTATAGAGACATCTTAATATAAATCTCGACATGATCCTGAGAAGTTTGACAGCTGTTATATCACTCAGCTATTCAAGACAAAAAAGTTGTTTTCTCAGTGCATGCTGTACTTTGGCATTGAAAGAAGTATACACTTATACACTTCAATTTACTCAAAGGTACTGACTGCAAACCTTATGGACTCATCTTAATATAACTCTCCACATGATCCTGAGATGTTTGACAGTTGTTATATCACTCAGCTATTCAAGACAAAAAAGTTGATTTCTCACAGCCTGCAATGCTTTGGCACTAAAAGAATATATTTCAATTTTACTCTGAAGTACTGAATGCCAACCTTATGGAAACATGTTAACATCACTCTCCACATGATCCTGAGATGTTTGACACCTGTTACATCACTTAGGTACTCAAGACAAAAAAGTTGATTTCTCAGTGCATACTGTACTTTGGCATTGAAAGAAGTATACACTTCAATTTTACTCAAAGGTAATGACTGCAAACATTATGGAGACATCTTAATATAACTCTCCACATGATCCTGAGATGTTTGGCACCTTTATATCACTCAAGTATTCAAGACAAAAAAGTTGATTTCCACAGCATGTAACGCTTTGGCACTAAAGTAAATATTTCAATGTCACTCTAAAGTACTGAAATCAAACCTTATGGAAACATCTTAACTTAACTCTCCACATGATCCTGAGATGTTTGACATTTGCTATATCACTCAGCTATTCATGACAAAAAAGATGATTTCTCAACGCATGAATTGCTTTGGAACTAAAAGTATATATTTCAATTTTACTCTAAATTCCTCAATGGAAACCTTATGGAAACATCTAAACATCACTCTCCACATGATCCTGAGATGTTTGACACCTGTTACATCACTCAGGTAATCAAGATAAAAAAGTTGATTTCTCAGTGCATACTGTGCTTTGGCATTGAAAGAAGTATACACTTCAATTTTACTCAAAGGTACTGACTGGAAACCTTATGGAGACATCTTAATATAACTCACCACATGATCCTGAGATGTTTGGCAGCTGTTATATCACTCAGCTATTCAAGACAAAAAAGTTGATTTCTCACAGCATGCAAAGATTTGGCACTAAAAGAATATATTTCAATTTTACTCTGAAGTACTGAATGCATTTTGGAAACATGTTAACATCACTCTCCACATGATCCTGAGATGTTTGACACCTGTTACATCACTCAGGTACTCAAGATAAAAACGTTGATTTCCCAGTGCACACTGTGCTTTGTCATTGAAAGAAGCATTAATTTTAAATTTACTCAAAGGTACTGACAACAAACCATATGGAGACATCTTAATATAACTCTCCACATGATCCTGAGATGTTTGTCACCTTTATATCACTCAAGTATTCAAGACAAAAAAGTTGATTTCCACAGCATGCAATGCTTTGGAAATAAAAGTATATATTTCAATGTCACTCCAAAGTACTGAAATCAAACCTTATGGAAACATCTTAACTTAACTCCCCACATGATCCTGAGATGTTTGACAGTTGCTATATTACTCAGCTATTCAAGACAAAAAAGTTGATTTCTCAACGCAGGAAGTGCTTTGGAACTATAAGTATATATTTCAATTTTACTCTGAAGTACTGAATGCAAACCTTTTGGAAACATGTTAACATCACTCCCCACGTGATCCTGAGATGTTTGACACCTGTTACATCTCTTAGGTATTCAAGATAAAAAAGTTGATTTCTCAGTGCATACTGTGCTTTGGCATTGAAAGAAGCATACACTTTAATTTGACTCAAAGTTACTGACTGGAAACCTTATGGAGACATCATAATATAACTCTCCACATGATCCTGAGATGTTTGGCAGTTGTTATATCACTCAGCTATTCAAGAGAAAAAAGTTGATATCTCAATGCATGAAGCGCTTTGGAACTAAAAGTATTTATTTCAATTTTACTCTAAATTCCTCAATGCAAATCTTATGGAAACATCTAAACATAACTCCCCACATTATCCTGAGATGTTTGACACTGGTTATATCACTCAGGTATTCAAGATAAAATAGTTGATTTCTCAGAGCATACTGTGCTTTGGCATTGAAAGAAGTATACATTCCAATTTGACACAGAGGTACTGACTGCAAATCTGAAGGTGACATCTTAATATAACTCTCCACATGATTCCGAGATGTCTGACAGCTGTTATATCACTCAGGTATTCAAGACAAAAGAGTTGATTTCTCAGTGCATTCAATGCTTTGGCAGTAAAAGTATATATTTCAATTTTACTCTGAAGTACTGAATGCCAACCTTATGGAAACATGTTAACATCACTCTCCACATGATCCTGAGATGTTTGACACCTGTTACATCACTCAGGTACTCAAGATAAAAAAGTTGATTTCTCAGTGCATACAGTGCTTTGGATTGAAAGAAGCATACATTTCAATTTTACTCAAAGGTGCTGACTGCAAACCTTATGGAGACATCTTAATATAACTCTCCACATGATCCTGAGATGTTTCGCAGTTGTTATATCACTCAGCTATTCAAGACAAAAACATTGATATCTCAATGCATGAAGTGCTTTGGAACTAAAAGTATATATTTCAATTTTACTTTAAATTCCTCAATGCAAACCTTATGGAAACATCTAAACATAACTCCCCACATGATCCGGAGATGTTTGACACCGGTTATATCACTCAGGTATTCAAGATAAAAAAGCTGATTTCTCTCAGCAGGCAATGCTTTGGCAGGAAAAGAATATATTTCAATTTTACTCTGAATTACTGAATGCAAACCTTTCGGAAAGATGTTAACATCACTCCCCAAATGTTCCTGAGATGTTTGACACCTGTTACATCTCTCAGGTATTCAAGATAAAAAAGTTGATTTCTCAGTGCATACAGTTGTTTGGCATTGAAAGAAGTATACATTTCACTTTTACACAAAGGTACTGACTGCAAGACTTAAGGAGACATCTTAATATAACTCTCCACATTATCCTGAGATGTCTGACAGCTGTTATATCACTCAGGTATTCAAGACAAAAGAGTTGATTTCTCAGTGCATTCAATGCTTTGGCAGTAAAAGTATATATTTCAATTTTACTCTGAAGTACTGAATGCCAACCTTATGGAAACATGTTAACATCACTCTCCACATGATCCTGAGACGTTTGACACCTGTTACATCACTCAGGTACTCAAGATAAAAAAGTTGATTTCTCAGTGCATACTGTGCTTTGGCATTGAAAGAAGCAGACATTTCAATTTTACTCAAAGGTCCTGACTGCAAACCTTATGGAGACATCTTAATATAAATCTCGACATGATCCTGAGAAGTTTGACAGCTCTTATATCACTCAGCTATTCACGACAAAAAAGTTGATTTCTCACAGCATGAAATGCTTTGGCACTAAAAGAATATATTTCAATTTTACTCTGAAGTACTGAATGCAAACATTTTGGAAACATGTTAACATCACTCTCCACATGATCCTGAGATGTTTGACACCTGTTACATCACTCAGGTACTCAAGATAAAAAAGTTGATTTCTCAGTGCATACTGTGCTTTGTCATTGAAAGAAGCATACATTTTAAATTTACTCAAAGGTACTGACAACAAACCTTATGGAGACATCTTAATATAACTCTCCACATGATCCTGAGATGTTTGTCACCTTTATATCACTCAAGTATTCAAGACAAAAAAGTTGATTTCCACAGCATGTAATGCTTTGGCACTAAAAGTATATATTTCAATGTCACTCCAAAGTACTGAAATCAAACCTTATGGAAACATCTTAACTTAACTCTCCACATGATCCTGAGATGTTTGACAGTTGCTATATCACTCAGTTATTCAAGACAAAAAAGTTGATTTCTCAACGCATGAAGTGCTTTGGAACTAAAAGAATATATTTCAATTTTACTCTAAATTCCTCAATGCAAACCTTATGGAAACATCTAAACATCACTCTCCACATGATTCCGAGATGACTGACAGCTGTTATATCACTCAGGTATTCAAGACAAAAAAGTTGATCTCTCAGTGCATACAGTGCTTTGGCAATGAAAGAAGCGTACATTTCAATTTTACTCAAAGGTACTGACTGCAAACCTTATGGAGACATCTTAATATAACTCTCTACATGATCCTGAGATGTTTGGCAGTTGTTATATCACTCAGCTATTCAAGACAAAAAAGTTGATATCTCAATGCATGAAGTGCTTTGGAACTAAAAGTATATATTTCAATTTTACTCTAAATTCCTCAATGCAAACCTTATGGAAACATCTTAATATAAATCTCGACATGATCCTGAGAAGTTTGGCAGCTGTTATATCACTCAGGTATTCAAGACAAAAAAGTTGATTTCTCAGTGCATGCTGTACTTTGGCATTGAAAGAAGTATACACTTCAATTTTACTCAAAGGTACTGACTGCAAACCTTAAGAAGACATCTTAATATAACTCTCCACATGATTCCGAGATGTCTGACAGCTGTTATATCACTCAGGTATTCAAAACAAAAAAGTTGATTTCTCAGTGAATGCAATGCTTTGGCAGTAAAAGTATATATTTCAATTTTACTCTGAAGTACTGAATGCCAACCTTATGGAAACATGTTAACATCACTCTCCACATGATCCTGAGATGTTTGACACCTGTTACATCACTCAGGTACTCAAGATAAAAAAGTTGATTTCGCAGTGCATACTGTGCTTTGGCATTGAAGGAAGTATACAATTCAATTTTACTCAAAGGTCCTGACTGCAAACCTTATGGAGACATCTTAATATAACTCTCCACATGATCCTGAGATGTTTGCCAGTTCTTATATCACTCAGCTATTGAAGACAAAAAAGTTGATATCTCAATGCATGAAGTGCTTTGGAACTAAAAGTATATATTTCAATTTTACTCTAAATTCCTCAATGCAAACCTTATGGAAATATCCAAACATAACTCCCCACATGATCCTGAGATGCTTGACATTTGTTATATCACTCAGGTATTCAAGACAAAAAAGATGATTTCTCTCAGCATGCAATGCTTTGGCACTAAAAGAATATATTTCAATTTTACTCTGAATTACTGAATGCAAACGTTTCGGAAACATGTTAACATCACTCCCCAAATGTTCCTGAGATGTTTGACACCTGTTACATCTCTCAGGTATTCAAGATAAAAAAGTTGATTTCTCAGTGCATACAGTTGTTTGGCATTGAAAGAAGTATACATTCCAATTTGACACAAAGGTACTGACTGCAACCCTTAAGAAGACGTCTTAATATAACTCTCCACATGATTCCGAGATGTCTGACAGCTGTTATATCACTCAGGTATTCAAGACAAAAAAGTTGATTTCTCAGTGCATGGAATGCTTTGGCAGGAAAAGTATATATTTCAATTTTACTCTCAAGTACTGAATGCCAACCTAATGGAAACATGTTAACATCACTCTCCACATGATCCTGAGATGTTTGACACCTGTTACATCACTCAGGTACTCAAGATAAAAAAGTTGATTTCGCAGTGCATACTGTGCTTTGGCATTGAAGGAAGTATACAATTCAATTTTACTCAAAGGTACTGACTGCAAACCTTATGGAGACATCTTAATATAACTCTCCACATGATCCTGAGATGTTTGGCAGTTCTTATATCACTCAGCTATTGAAGACAAAAAAGTTGATATCTCAATGCATGAAGTGCTTTGGAACTAAAAGTATATATTTCAATTTTACTCTAAATTCCTCAATGCAAACCTTATGGAAACATCCAAACATAACTCTCCACATGATCCTGAGATGTTTGACACCGGTTATATCACTCAGCTATTCAAGACAAAATAGTTGATTTCTCAACGCATGAAGTGCTTTGGAACTTAAAGTATATATTTCAATTTTACTGTAAATTCCTCAATGCAAACCTTATGGAAATATCTAAACATAACTCCCCACATGATCCTGAGATGTTTGACATTTGTTATATCACTCAGGTATTCAAGACAAAAAAGATGATTTCTCTCAGCATGCAATGCTTTGGCACTAAAAGAATATATTTCAATTTTACTCTGAATTACTGAATGCAAACGTTTCGGAAACATGTTAACATCACTCCCCAAATGTTCCTGAGATGTTTGACACCTGTTACATCTCTCAGGTATTCAAGATAAAAAAGTTGATTTCTCAGTGCATACAGTTGTTTGGCATTGAAAGAAGTATACATTTCACTTTTACACAAAGGTACTGACTGCAAGACTTAAGGAGACATCTTAATATAACTCTCCACATTATCCTGAGATGTCTGACAGCTGTTTTTTCACTCAGCTATTCAAGACAAAAGAGTTGATTTCTCAGTGCATGCAATGCTTTGGCAGTAAAAGTATATATTTCAATTTTACTCTAAAGTACTGAATGCAAACCTCATGGAAAAATCATAACATACTCCCCACATGATCCTGAGATGTTTGACACCTGTTACATCACTCAGGTATTCAGGATAAAAAAGTTGATTTCTCAGTGCATACTGTGCTTTGGCATTGAAAGAAGTATACATTCCAATTTGACACAAAGGTACTGACTGCAACCCTTAAGAAGATGTCTTAATATAACTCTCCACATGATTCCGAGATGTCTGACAGCTGTTATATCACTCAGGTATTCAAGACAAAAAAGTTGATTTCTCAGTGCATGGAATGCTTTGGCAGGAAAAGTATATATTTCAATTTTACTCTCAAGTACTGAATGCCAACCTTATGGAAACATGTTAACATCACTCTCCACATGATCCTGAGATGTTTGACACCTGTTACATCACTCAGGTACTCAAGATAAAAAAGTTGATTTCGCAGTGCATACTGTGCTTTGGCATTGAAGG
The DNA here is from genome assembly GCF_030028105.1 of Mobula birostris. Taxonomy (NCBI): domain Eukaryota; kingdom Metazoa; phylum Chordata; class Chondrichthyes; order Myliobatiformes; family Myliobatidae; genus Mobula; species Mobula birostris. Next base: position 70,921,334 of record NC_092386.1, read on the forward strand.
AAGTATACAATTCAATTTTACTCAAAGGTACTGACTGCAAACCTTATGGAGACATCTTAATATAACTCTCCACATGATCCTGAGATGTTTGGCAGTTCTTATATCACTCAGCTATTGAAGACAAAAAAGTTGATATCTCAATGCATGAAGTGCTTTGGAACTAAAAGTATATATTTCAATTTTACTCTAAATTCCTCAATGCAAACCTTATGGAAACATCCAAACATAACTCTCCACATGATCCTGAGATGTTTGACACCGGTTATATCACTCAGGTATTCAAGATAAAAAAGTTGATTTCTCAGTGCATGCTGTGCTTTGGCATTGAAAGAAGTACACACTTCAATTTGACAAAAAAGGTACTGAATGCAAACCTTATGGAGACATCTTAATATAACTCTCCACATGATTCCGAGATGTCTGACAGCTGTTATATCACTCAGGTATTCAAGACAAAAAGTTGATTTCTCATTGCATGCAATGCTTTGGCAGTAAAGTATATATTTCAATTTTACTCTGAAGTACTGAATGCCAACCTTATGGAAACATGTTAACATCACTCTCCACATGATGCTGAGATGTTCGACACCTGTTACATCACTCAGGTACTGAAGATAAAAAAGTTGATTTCTCAGTGCATACTGTGCTTTGGCATTGAAAGAAGTATACACTTCAATTTTACTCAAAGGTACTGACTGGAAACCTTATGGAGACATCTTAATATAACTCTCCACATGATCCTGAGATGTTTGGCAGTTGTTATATCACTCAGGTATTCAAGACAAAAAAGTTGATATCTCAATGCACGAAGTGCTTTGGAACTAAAAGTATATATTTCAATTTTACTCTATATTCCTCAATGCAAACCTTATGGAAACATCTAAACATAACTCCCCACATGATCCTGAGATGTTTGACACCGGTTATATCACTCAGGTATTCAAGATAAAAAAGTTGATTTCTCAGTGCATACTGTGCTTTGGCATTGAAAGAAGTATACACTTCAATTTTACTCAAAGGTACTGACTGCAAACCTTATGGAGACATCTTAATATAACTCTCCACATGATCCTGAGATGTTTGGCAGTTGTTATATCACTCAGCTATTCAAGACAAAAAAGTTGATATCTCAATGCACGAAGTGCTTTGGAACTAAAAGTATATATTTCAATTTTACTCTAAATTCCTCAATGCAAACCTTATGGAAACAACGAAACATAACTCCCCACATGATCCTGAGATGTTTGACACCGGTTATATCACTCAGGTATTCAAGATAAAAAAATTGATTTCTCAGTGCATACTGTGCTTTGGTATTGAAAGAAGTATACACTTCAATTTTACTCAAAGGTACTGACTGCAAACCTTATGGAGACGTCTTAATATAACTCTCCACATGATCCTGAGAAGTTTGGCAGTTGTTATATCACTCAGGTATTCAAGACAAAAAAGTTGATATCTCAATGCACGAAGTGCTTTGGAACTAAAAGTATATATTTCAATTTTACTCTATATTCCTCAATGCAAACCTTATGGAAACATCTAAACATAACTCCCCACATGATCCTGAGATGTTTGACACCGGTTATATCACTCAGGTATTCAAGATAAAAAAGTTGATTTCTCAGTGCATACTGTGGTTTGGCATTGAAAGAAGTATACATTCCAATTTGACACAAAGGTACTGACTGCAAACCTTAAGGAGACATCTTAATATAACTCTCCACATGATTCCGAGATGTCTGACAGCTGTTATATCACTCAGGTATTCAAGACAAAAAAGTTGATTTCTCAGTGCATGCAATGCTTTGGCAGTAAAAGTATATATTTCAATTTTACTCTGAAGTACTGAATGCCAACCTTATGGAAACATGTTAACATTACTCTCCACATGATCCTGAGATGGTTGATACCTGTTACATCACTCAGGTACTCAAGATAAAAAAGTTGATTTCTCAGTGCATACTGTGCTTTGGCATTGAAAGAAGTATACACTTCAATTTTACTCAAAGGTGCTGACTGCAAACCTTATGCAGACATCTTAATATAACTCTCCACATGATCCTGAGATGTTTGGCAGTTGTTATATCACTCAGGTATTCAAGAAAAAAAAGTTGATATCTCAATGCATGAAGTGCTTTTAAACTAAAAGTATATATTTCAATTTTACTCGAAATTCCTCAATGCAAACCTTATGTAAACAACTAAACATAACTCCCCACATGATCCTGAGATGTTTGACACCGGTTATATCACTCAGGTATTAAAGATAAAAAAATTGATTTCTCAGTGCATGCTGTGCTTTGGCACCGAATGAAGCATACATTTCAATTTTACTTAAAGGTACTGACTGCAAACCTTATGGAGTCATCTTAATATAACTCTCCACATGATCCTGAGATGTTTGACAGTTGCTATATCACTCAGCAATTCAAGACAAAAAAGTTGATTTCTCAACGCATTAAGTGCTTTGGAACTAAAAGTATATATTTCAATTTTACTCTAAATTCCTCAATGCAAATCTTATGGAAACATCTAAACATAACTCCCCACATGATCCTGAGATGTTTGACACCGGTTATATCACTCAGGTATTCAAGATAAAAAAGTTGATTTCTCAGTGCATGCTGTGCTTTGGCATTGAAAGAAGTACACACTTCAATTTGACAAAAAAGGTACTGAATGCAAACCTTATGGAGACATCTTAATATAACTCTCCACATGATTCCGAGATGTCTGACAGCTGTTATATCACTCAGGTATTCAAGACAAAAAGTTGATTTCTCAGTGCATGCAATGCTTTGGCAGTAAAAGTATATATTTCAATTTTACTCTGAAGTACTGAATGCCAACCTTATGGAAACATGTTAACATCACTCTCCACATGATCCTGAGATGTTCGACACCTGTTACATCACTCAGGTACTCAAGATAAAAAAGTTGATTTCTCAGTGCATACTGTGCTTTGGCATTGAAAGAAGTATACACTTCAATTTTACTCAAAGGTACTGACTGCAAACCTTATGGAGACATCTTAATATAACTCTCCACATGATCCTGAGATGTTTGGCAGTTGTTATATCACTCAGGTATTCAAGACAAAAAAGTTGATATCTCAATGCACGAAGTGCTTTGGAACTAAAAGTATATATTTTCAATTTTACTCTATATTCCTCGATGCAAACCTTATGGAAAGATCTAAACATAACTCCCCACATGATCCTGCGATGTTTGACACCGGTTAAATCACTCAGGTATTCAAGATAAAAAAGTTGATTTCTCAGTGCATACTGTGGTTTGGCATTGAAAGAAGTATACATTCCAATTTGACACAAAGGTACTGACTGCAAACCTTAATGAGACATCTTAATATAACTCTCCACATGATTCCGAGATGTCTGACAGCTGTTATATCACTCAGGTATTCAAGACAAAAAAGTTGATTTCTCAGTGCATGCAATGCTTTGGCAGTAAAAGTATTTATTTCAATTTTACTCTGAAGTACTGAATGCCAACCTTATGGAAACATGTTAACATCACTCTCCACATGATCCTGAGATGGTTGATACCTGTTACATCACTCAGGTACTCAAGATAAAAAAGTTGATTTCTCAGTGCATACTGTGCTTTGGCATTGAAAGAAGTATACACTTCAATTTTACTCAAAGGTGCTGACTGCAAACCTTATGCAGACATCTTAATATAACTCTCCACATGATCCTGAGATGTCTGGCAGTTGTTTTATCACTCAGCTATTCAAGACAAAAAAGTTGATATCTCAATGCATGAAGTTCTTTGGAACTAAAAGTATATATTTCAATTTTACTCTAAATTCCTGAATGCAAACCTTATGGAAACATCTAAACATAACTCCCCACATGATCCTGAGATGTTTGACATTTGTTATATCACTCAGGTATTCAAGGCAAAAAAGTTGATTTCTCTCAGCATGCAATGCTTTGGCACTAAAAGAATACATTTCAATTTTACTCTGAAGTACTGAATGCAAACCTTATGGAAACATCTAAACATAACTCCCCACATGATCCTGAGATGTTTGACACCGGTTATATCACTCAGGTATTCAAGATAAAAAAGTTGATTTCTCAGTGCATACAGTGCTATGCCATTGAAAGAAGCATACATTTTAATTTTATTCAAAGGTACTGACTGCAAACCTTATGGAGACATCTTAATATAAATCTCGACATGATCCTGAGAAGTTTGACAGCTGTTATATCACTCAGCTATTCAAGACAAAAAAGTTGATTTCTCAGTGCATTCTGTACTTTGGCATTGAAAGAAGTATACACTTCAATTTTACTCAAAGTACTGACTGCAAACCTTCTGGAGACATCTTAATATAACTCTCCACATGATCCTGAGATGTTTGGCAGTTGCTATATCACTCTGCTATTCAAGACAAAACAGTTGATATCTCAATGCATGAAGTGCTTTGGAAGTAAAAGTATATATTTCAATTTTACTCTATATTCCTCAATGCAAACCTTCTGGAAACATCTAAACATAACTCCCCACATGATCCTGAGATGTTTGACACCGGTTATATCACTCAGGTATTCAAGATAAAAAAGTTGATTTCTCAGTGTATACTGTGCTTTGGCACTGAATGAAGCATACATTTCAATTTTACTTAAAGGTACTGACTGCAAACCTTATGGAGTCATCTTAATATAACTCTCCACATGAACCTGAGATGTTTGACACTTGCTATATCACTCAGTTATTCAAGACAAAAAAGTTGATTTCTCAACGCATGAAGTGCTTTGGAACTAAAAGTATATATTTCAATTTTACGCTAAATTCCTCAATGCAAACCTTATGGAAACAACTAAACATAACGCCCCACATGATCCTGAGATGTTTGACACCGGTTATATCACTCAGGTATTCAAGATAAAAAAATTGATTTCTCAGTGCATCCTGTGCTTTGGCATTGAAAGAAGTATACACTTCAATTTTACTCAAAGGTACTGACTGCAAACCTTATGGAGACATCTTAATATAACTCTCCACATGATCCTGAGATGTTTGGCAGTTGTTATATCACTCAGCTATTCAAGACAAAAAAGTTGATATCTCAATGCACGAAGTGCTTTGGAACTACAAATATATATTTCAATGTTACTCTATATTCCTCAATGCAAACCTTCTGGAAACATCTAAACATAACTCCCCACATGATCCTGAGATGTTTGACACCGGTTATATCACTCAGGTATTCAAGATAAAAAAGTTGATTTCTCAGTGCATACTGTGCTTTGGCACTGAATGAAGCATACATTTCAATTTTACTTAAAAGTACTGACTGCAAACCTTATGGAGTCATCTTAATATAACTCTCCACATGATCCTGAGATGTTTGACAGTTGCTATATCACTCAGCTATTCAAGACAAAAAAGTTGATTTCTCAACGCATGAAGTGCTTTGGAACTAAAAGTATATATTTCAATTTTACTCTATATTCCTAATGCAAACCTTATGGAAACATCTAAACATAACTCCCCACATGATCCTGAGATGTTTGACACCGGTTATATCACTCAGGTATTCAAGATAAAAAATGTTGATTTCTTAGTGCATACTGTGCTTTGGCACTGAATGAAGCATACATTTCAATTTTACTTAAAGGTACTGACTGCAAACCTTATGGAGTCATCTTAATATAACTCTCCACATGATCCTGAGATGTTTGACAGTTGCTATATCACTCAGCTATTCAAGACAAAAAAGTTGATTTCTCAACGCATGAAGTGCTTTGGAACTAAAAGTATATATTTCAATTTTACTCTAAATTCCTCAATGCAAACCTTATTGAAACAACTAAACATAACTCCCCACATGATCCTGAGATGTTTGACACCGGTTATATCACTCAGTTATTCAAGATAAAAAAATTGATTTCTCAGTGCATACTGTGCTTTGGCATTGAAAGAAGTATACACTTCAATTTTACTCAAAGGTACTGACTGCAAACCTTATGGAGACATCTTAATATAACTCTCCACATGATCCTGAGATGTTTGGCAGTTGTTATATCACTCAGCTATTTAAGACAAAAAAGTTGATATCTCAATGCATGCAATGCTTTGGCAGTAAAAGTATATATTTCAATTTTACTCTGAAGTACTGAATCCCAACCATATGGAAACATCTAAACATCACTCTCCACATGATTCTGAGATGTTTGACATTTGTTATATCACTCAGGTATTCAAGACAAAAAAGTTGATTTCTCTCAGCATGCAATGCTTTGGCACTAAAAGAATATATTTCAATTTTACTCTGAAGTACTGAATGCAAACGTTATGGAAACATCTAAACATAACTCCCCACATGATCCTGAGATGTTTGACACCGGTTATATCACTCAGGTATTCAAGATAAAAAAGTTGATTTGTCAGTGCATACAGTGCTATGCCATTGAAAGAAGCATACATTTCAATTTTATTCAAAGGTACTGACTGCAAACCTTATGGAGAAATCTTAATATAAATCTCGACATGATCCTGAGAAGTTTGACAGCTGTTATATCACTCAGGTATTCAAGATAAAAAAGTTGATTTCTCAGTGCATACTGTGGTTTGGCATTGAAAGAAGTATACATTCCAATTTGACACAAAGGTACTGACTGGAAACCTTAAGGAGACATCTTAATATAACTCTCCACATGATTCCGAGATGTCTGACAGCTGTTATATCACTCAGGTATTCAAGACAAAAAAGTTGATTTCTCAGTGCATGCAATGCTTTGGCAGTAAAAGTATATATCTCAATTTTACTCTGAAGTACTGAATGCCAACCTTATGGAAACATCTAAACATCACTCTCCACATGATTCTGAGATGTTTGACATTTGTTATATCACTCAGGTATTCAAGACAAAAAAGTTGATTTCTCTCAGCATGCAATGCTTTGGCACTAAAAGAATATATTTCAATTTTACTCTGAAGTACTGAATGCAAACGTTATGGAAACATCTAAACATAACTCCCCACATGATCCTGAGATGTTTGACACCGGTTATATCACTCAGGTATTCAAGATAAAAAAGTTGATTTGTCAGTGCATACAGTGCTATGCCATTGATAGAAGTATACATTTCAATTTTATTCAAAGGTACTGACTGCAAACCTTATGGAGACATCTTAATATAAATCTCGACATGATCCTGAGAAGTTTGACAGCTGTTATATCACTCAGCTATTCAAGACAAAAAAGTTGATTTCTCAGTGCATGCTGTACTTTGGCATTGAAAGAAGTATACACTTCAATTTTACTCAAAGGTACTGACTGCAAACGTTATGGACTCATCTTAATATAACTCTCCGCATGATCCTGAGATGTTTGTCAGTTGTTATATCACTCAGCTATTCAAGACAAAAAAGTTGATGTCTCACAGCATGCAATGCTTTGGCACTAAAAGAATATATTTCAATTTTACTCTGAAGTACTGAATGCAAACATTTTGGAAACATGTTAACATCACTCTCCACAGAATCCTGAGATGTTTGACACCTGTTACATCACTCAGGTACTCAAGATAAAAAAGTTGATTTGTCAGTGCATACTGTGCTTTGTCATTGAAAGAAGCATACATTTTAAATTTACTCAAAGGTACTGACAACAAGCCTTATGGAGACATCTTAATATAACTCTCCACATGATCCTGAGATGTTTGTCACCTTTATATCACTCAAGTATTCAAGACAAAAAAGTTGATTTCCACAGCATGGAATGCTTTGGCACTAAAAGTATATATTTCAATGTCACTCCAAAGTACTGAAATCAAACATTATGGAAACATCTTAACTTAACTCCCCACATGGTCCTGAGATGTTTGACAGTTGCTATATCACTCAGGTATTCAGGATAAAAAAGGTTGATTTCTCAGTGCATACTGTGGTTTGGCATTGAAAGAAGTATACATTCCAATTTGACACAAAGGTACTGGCTGCAAACCTTAAGAAGACTTCTTAATATAACTCTCCACATGATTCCGAGATGTCTGAAAGCTGTTATATCACTCAGGTATTCAAGACAAAAAAGTTGATTTCTCAGTGCATGCAATGCTTTGGCAGTAAAAGTATATATTTCAATTTTACTCTGAAGTACTGAATGCCAACCTTATGGAAACATGTTAACATCACTCTCTACATGATCCTGAGATGTTTGACACCGGTTATATCACTCAGGTATTCAAGATGAAATAGTTGATTTCTCAGTGCATACTGTGCTTTGGTATTGAAAGAAGTATACACTTCAATTTTACTGAAAGGTACTGACTGCAAACCTTATGGAGACATCTTAATATAACTCTCCACAGGATCCTGAGATGTTTGTCAGTTGTTATATCACTCAGCTATTCAAGACAAAAAAGTTGATATCTCAATGCACGAAGTGCTTTGGAACTAAAAGTATATATTTCAATTTTACTCTATATTCCTCAATGCAAACCTTATGGAGACATCTTAATATAAATCTCGACATGATCCTGAGAAGTTTAACAGCTGTTATATCACTCAGCTGTTCAAGACAAAAAAGTTGATATCTCAATGCATGAAGAGCTTTGGAACTAAAAGTATATATTTCCATTTTACTCTATATTCCTCAATGCAAACCTTATGGAAACATCTAAACATAACTCCCCACATGATCCTGAGATGTTTGCCACCGGTTATACCACTCAGGTATTCAAGATTAAAAAGTTGATTTCTCTCAGCATGCAATGCTTTGGCACTAAAAGAATACATTTCAATTTTACTCTGAAGTACTGAATGCAAACCTTTTGGAAACATGTTAACATCATTCCCCAAATGTTCCTGAGATGTTTGACACCTGTTACATCACTCAGGTACTCAAGATAAAAAATGTTGATTTTTCAGTGCATACTGTGCTTTGGCATTGAAATAAGTATACACTTGAATTTTACTCAAAGGGACTGACTGCAAACCTTATGGAGACAGCTTAATATATCTCTCCACATGATCCTGAGAGGTTTGACCGCTGTTATATCACTGACGTATTCAAGACAAAAAAGTTGTTTTCTCAACGCATGAATTGCTTTGGAACTTAAAGTATATATTTCAATTTTACTGTAAATTCCTCAATGCAAACCTTATGGAAATATCGAAACATAACTCCCCACATGATCCTGAGATGTTTGACACCTGTTACATCTCTCAGGTATTCAAGATAAAAAAGTTGATTTCTCAGTGCATACAGTTGTTTGGCATTGAAAGAAGTATACATTTCACTTTTACACAAAGGTACTGACTGCAAGACCTAAGGAGACATCTTAATATAACTCTCCACAGTACCCTGAGATGTCTGACAGCTGTTATATCACTCAGCTATTCAAGAGAAAAGAGTTGATTTCTCAGTGCATGCAATGCTTTGGCACTAAAAGTATATATTTCAATTTTACTCTAAAGTACTGAATGCAAACCTCATGGAAGCATCTTAACATAACTCCCCACATGATCCTGAGATGTTTGACACCTGTTACATCACTCAGGTATTCAGGATAAAAAAGTTGATTTCTCAGTGCATACTGTGCTTTGGCATTGAAAGAAGTATACATTCCAATTTGACACAAAGGTACTGACTGCAAACCTTAAGAAGACATCTTAATATAACTCTCCACATGATTCGGAGATGTCTGACAGCTGTTATATCAGTCAGGTATTCAAGACAAAAAAGTTGATTTCTCAGTGCATGCCATGCTTTGGCAGTAAAAGTATATATTTCCATTTTACTCTGAAATACTGAATGCCAACCTTATGGAAACATGTTAACATCACTCTCCACATGATCCTGAGATGTTTGACACCAGTTATATCACTCAGGTATTCAAGATAAAAAAGTTGATTTCTCAGTGCATGCAGTGCTATGCCATTGAAAGAAGCATACATTTCAATTTTATTCAAAGGTACTGACTGCAAACCTTATGGAGACATCTTAATATAAATCTCGGCATGATCCTGAGATCTTTGACACCTGTTACATCACTCAGGTACGCAAGATAAAAAAGTTGATTTCTCAGTGCATACTGAGCTTTGTCAATGAAAGAAGCATACATTTTAAATTTACTCAAAGGTACTGACAACAAACCTTATGCAGACATCTTAATATAACTCTCCAGATGATCCTGAGATGTTTGTCACCTTTATATCACTCAAGTATTCAAGACAAAAAAGTTGATTTCCACAGCATGCAATGCTTTGGCACTAAAAGTATATATTTCAATGTCACTCCAAAGTACTGAAATCAAACCTTATGGAAACATCTTAACTTAACTCTCCACATGATCCTGAGAGGTTTGACAGTTGCTATATCACTCAGCTATTCAAGACAAAAAAGTTGATTTCTCAACGCATGAAGTGTCTGGAACTAAAAGTATATATTTCAATTTTACTCTAAATTCCTCAATGCAAATCTTATGGAAACATCTAAACATAACTCCCCACATGATCCTGAGATGTTTGACACCGGTTATATCACTCAGGTATTCAAGATAAAAAAGTTGATTTCTCAGTGCATGCTGTGCTTTGGCATTGAAAGAAGTACACACTTCAATTTGACAAAAAAGGTACTGAATGCAAACCTTATGGAGACATCTTAATATAACTCTCCACATGATTCCGAGATGTCTGACAGCTGTTATATCACTCAGGTATTCAAGACAAAAAGTTGATTTCTCAGTGCATGCAATGCTTTGGCAGTAAAAGTATATATTTCAATTTTACTCTGAACTACTGAATGCCAACCTTATGGAAACATGTTAACATCACTCTCCACATGATCCTGAGATGTTCGACACCTGTTACATCACTCAGGTACTCAAGATTAAAAAATTGATTTCTCAGTGCATACTGTGCTTTGGCATTGAATGAAGCATACACTTCAGTTTCACTCAAAGGTACTGACTGCAAACCTTATGGAGACATCTTCATATAACTCTCCACATAATCCTGAGATGTTTGGCAGTTGTTATATCACTCAGGTATTCAAGACAAAAAAGTTGATATCTCGATGCATGAAGTGCTTTGGAACTAAAAGTATACATTTCAATTTTACTCTAAATTCCTGAATGCAAACCTTATGGAAACATCTAAACATAACTCCCCCCATGATCCTGAGATGTTTGACACCGGTTATATCACTCAGGTATTCAAGATAAGAAAGTTGATTTCTCAGTGCATACAGAGCTTTGGCATTGAAAGAAGCATACATTTCAATTTTACTCAAAGGTACTGACTGCAAACCTTATAGAGACATCTTAATATAAATCTCGACATGATCCTGAGAAGTTTGACAGCTGTTATATCACTCAGCTATTCAAGACAAAAAAGTTGTTTTCTCAGTGCATGCTGTACTTTGGCATTGAAAGAAGTATACACTTATACACTTCAATTTTACTCAAAGGTACTGACTGCAAACCTTATGGACTCATCTTAATATAACTCTCCACATGATCCTGAGATGTTTGACAGTTGTTATATCACTCAGCTATTCAAGACAAAAAAGTTGATTTCTCACAGCCTGCAATGCTTTGGCACTAAAAGAATATATTTCAATTTTACTCTGAAGTACTGAATGCCAACCTTATGGAAACATGTTAACATCACTCTCCACATGATCCTGAGATGTTTGACACCTGTTACATCACTTAGGTACTCAAGACAAAAAAGTTGATTTCTCAGTGCATACTGTACTTTGGCATTGAAAGAAGTATACACTTCAATTTTACTCAAAGGTAATGACTGCAAACATTATGGAGACATCTTAATATAACTCTCCACATGATCCTGAGATGTTTGGCACCTTTATATCACTCAAGTATTCAAGACAAAAAAGTTGATTTCCACAGCATGTAACGCTTTGGCACTAAAAGTAAATATTTCAATGTCACTCTAAAGTACTGAAATCAAACCTTATGGAAACATCTTAACTTAACTCTCCACATGATCCTGAGATGTTTGACATTTGCTATATCACTCAGCTATTCAAGACAAAAAAGATGATTTCTCAACGCATGAATTGCTTTGGAACTAAAAGTATATATTTCAATTTTACTCTAAATTCCTCAATGGAAACCTTATGGAAACATCTAAACATCACTCTCCACATGATCCTGAGATGTTTGACACCTGTTACATCACTCAGGTAATCAAGATAAAAAAGTTGATTTCTCAGTGCATACTGTGCTTTGGCATTGAAAGAAGTATACACTTCAATTTTACTCAAAGGTACTGACTGGAAACCTTATGGAGACATCTTAATATAACTCACCACATGATCCTGAGATGTTTGGCAGCTGTTATATCACTCAGCTATTCAAGACAAAAAAGTTGATATCTCAATGCATGAAGCGCTTTCGAACTAAAAGTATATATTTCAATTTTACTCTAAATTCCTCAATGGAAATCTTATGGAAACATCTAAACATAACTCCCCACATGATCCTGAGATGTTTGACACCTGTTACATCACTCAGGTACTCAAGATAAAAAAGTTGATTTCTCAGTGCATACTGTGCTTTGGCATTGAATGAAGCATACATTTCAATTTTACTCAAAGGTCCTGACTGCAAACCTTATGGAGACATCTGAATATAAATCTCGACATGATCCTGAGAAGTTTGACAGCTGTTATATCACTCAGCTATTCATGACAAAAAAGTTGATTTCTCACAGCATGCAATGCTTTGGCACTAAAAGAATATATTTCAATTTTACTCTGAAGTACTGAATGCAAACAATTTGGAAACATGTTAACATCACTCTCCACATGATCCTGAGATGTTTGTCACCTTTATATCACTGAAGTATTCAAGACAAAATAGTTGATTTCCACAGCATGCAATGCTTTGGCACTAAAAGTATATATTTCAATGTCACGCCAAAGTACTGAAATCAAACCTTATGGAAACATCTAAACATAACTCCCCACATGATCCTGAGATGTTTGACACCAGTTACATCACTCAGGTATTCAAAATAAAAAAGTTTATTTCTCAGTGCATACTGTGCTTTGGCATTGAAAGAAGTATACATTCCAATTTGACACAAAGGTACTGACTGCAAACCTTAAGAAGACATCTTAATATAACTCTCCACATGATTCCGAGATGTCTGACAGCTGTTATATCACTCAGGTATTCAAGACAAAAAAGTTGATTTCTTAGTGCATTCAGTGTTTTGGCAGTAAAAGTATATATTTCAATTTTACTCTGAAGTACTGAATGCCAACCTTAAGGAGACATATTAACATCACTCTCCACGTAATCCTGAGATGTTTGACACCTGTTACATCGCTCAGGTACTCAAGATAAAAAAGTTGATTTCTCAGTGCATAGTGTGCTTTGGCATTGAAAGTAGTATACACTACAATTTTACTCAAAGGTACTGACTGCAAACCTTATGGAGACATCTTAATATATCTCTCCACATGATCCTGAGATGCTTGGCAGTTGTTATATCACTCAGCTATTCAAGACAAAAAAGTTGATTTCTCAATGCATGTAGTGCTTTGGAACTAAAAGTATACATTTCAATTTTACTCTACATTCCTTAATGCAAACCTGATGGAAATATCTAAACATAACTCCCCACATGATCCTGAGATTTTTGACACCGGTTATATCACTCAGGTATTCAAGATAAAAAAGTTGATTTCTCAGTGCATACAGTGCTTTGGCATTGAAAGAACCATACATTTCAATTTTACTCAAAGGTACTGACTGCAAACGTTATGGAGACATCTTAATATAACTCTCCACATGATCCTGAGATGTTTGGCAGTTGTTATATCACTCAGCTATTCAAGACAAAAAAGTTGATTTCTCAGTGCATGGTGTACTTTGGCATTGAAAGAAGTATACACTTCAATTTTACTCAAAGGTACTGACTGCAAACCTTATGGACTCATCTTAATATAACTCTCCACATGATCCTGAGATGTTTGACAGTTGTTATATCACTCAGCTATTCAAGATAAAAAAGTTGATTTCTCACAGCATGCAATGCTTTGGCACTAAAAGAAGATATTTCAATTTTACTCTGAAGTACTGAATGCCAACCTTATGGAAACATGTTAACATCATTCTCCACATGATCCTGAGATATTTGACACCTGTTACATCACTCAGGTACTCAAGATAAAAAAGTTGATTTCTCAGTGCATACTGTGCTTTAGCATTGAAAGAAGTATACACTTCAATTTTACTCAAAGGTACTGACTGCAAACCTTATGGAGAGATCTTAACATAAGTCTCCACATGATCCTGAGAAGTTTGACAGCTGTTATATCACTCAGCTATTCAAACAAAAAAGTTGATTTCTCACAACATGCAAGCTTTGGCACTAAAAGAATATATTTCAATTTTACTCTGGAGTACTGAATGCAAACATTTTGGAAACATGTTAACATCACTCTCCACATGATCCTGAGATGTTTGACACCTGTTACATCACTCAGGTACTCAAGATAAAAAAGTTGATTTCTCAGTGCATACTGTGCTTTGGCATTGAAAGAAGTATACATTCCAATTTGACACAGAGGTACTGACTGCAAATCTTAAGGAGACATCTTAATATAACTCTCCACATGATTCCGAGATGTCTGACAGCTGTTATATCACTGAGGTACTCAAGATAAAAAAGTTGATTTCTCTCAGCAGGCAATGCTTTGGCACTAAAAGAATATATTTCAATTTTACTCTGAAGTACTGAATGCAAGCCTTTTGGAAACATGTTAACATCACTCCCCAAATGTTCCTGAGATGTTTGACACCTGTTACATCTCTCAGGTATTCAAGATAAAAAAGTTGATTTCTCAGTGCATAAAGTTTTTTGGCATTGAAAGAAGTATACATTTCTCTTTTACACAAAGGTACTGACAGCAAGACTTAAGGAGACATCTTAATATAACTCTCCACATGATTCCGAGATGTCTGACAGCTGTTATATCACTCAGCTATTCAAGACAAAAGAGTTGATTTCTCAGTGCATGCAATGCTTTGGCACTAAAAGTATAAATTTCAAATTCACTCTGAAGTACTGAATGCCAACCTTATGAAAACATGTGAACATCACTCTCCAGATGACCCTGAGATGTTTGACACCTGTTACATCACTCAGCTACTCAAGATAAAAAAGTTGATTTCTCAGTGCATACTGTGCTTTGGCATTGAAAGAAGTATACACTTCAATTTTACTGAAAGGTACTGACTGCAAACCTTATGGAGACATCTTAATATAACTCTCCACATGATCCTGAGATGTTTGGCAGTTGTTATATCACTCAGCTATTCAAGACAAAAAAGTTGATATCTCAATGCATGAAGTGCTTTGGAACTAAAAGTATACATTTCAATTTTACTCTAAATTCCTGAATGCAAACCTTATGGAAACATCTAAACATAACTCCCCACATGATCCTGAGATGTTTGACAGTTGTTATATCACTCAGCTATTCAAGACAAAAAAGTTGATTTCTCACAGCATGCAAAGATTTGGCACTAAAAGAATATATTTCAATTTTACTCTGAAGTACTGAATGCATTTTGGAAACATGTTAACATCACTCTCCACATGATCCTGAGATGTTTGACACCTGTTACATCACTCAGGTACTCAAGATAAAAACGTTGATTTCCCAGTGCACACTGTGCTTTGTCATTGAAAGAAGCATTAATTTTAAATTTACTCAAAGGTACTGACAACAAACCATATGGAGACATCTTAATATAACTCTCCACATGATCCTGAGATGTTTGTCACCTTTATATCACTCAAGTATTCAAGACAAAAAAGTTGATTTCCACAGCATGCAATGCTTTGGAAATAAAAGTATATATTTCAATGTCACTCCAAAGTACTGAAATCAAACCTTATGGAAACATCTTAACTTAACTCCCCACATGATCCTGAGATGTTTGACAGTTGCTATATTACTCAGCTATTCAAGACAAAAAAGTTGATTTCTCAACGCATGAAGTGCTTTGGAACTATAAGTATATATTTCAATTTTACTCTGAAGTACTGAATGCAAACCTTTTGGAAACATGTTAACATCACTTCCCACGTGATCCTGAGATGTTTGACACCTGTTACATCTCTTAGGTATTCAAGATAAAAAAGTTGATTTCTCAGTGCATACTGTGCTTTGGCATTGAAAGAAGCATACACTTTAATTTGACTCAAAGTTACTGACTGGAAACCTTATGGAGACATCATAATATAACTCTCCAGATGATCTTGAGATGTTTGACACCTGTTATATCACTCAGCTATTCAAGACAAAAAAGTTGATATCTCAACGCATGAAGTGCTTTGGAACTAAAAGTATATATTTCAATTTTACTCTAGATTCCTGAATGCAAACCTTATGGAAACATGTAAACATAACTCGCCACATGATCCTGAGATGTTTCACACCGGTTATATCACTCAGGTATTCAAGATAAGAAAGTTGATTTCTCAGTGCATACAGAGCTTTGGCATTGAAAGAAGCATACATTTCAATTTTACTCAAAGGTACTGACTGCAAACCTTATAGAGACATCTTAATATAAATCTCGACATGATCCTGAGAAGTTTGACAGCTGTTATATCACTCAGCTATTCAAGACAAAAAAGTTGTTTTCTCAGTGCATGCTGTACTTTGGCATTGAAAGAAGTATACACTTATACACTTCAATTTTACTCAAAGGTACTGACTGCAAACCTTATGGACTCATCTTAATATAACTCTCCACATGATCCTGAGATGTTTGACAGTTGTTATATCACTCAGCTATTCAAGACAAAAAAGTTGATTTCTCACAGCCTGCAATGCTTTGGCACTAAAAGAATATATTTCAATTTTACTCTGAAGTACTGAATGCCAACCTTATGGAAACATGTTAACATCACTCTCCACATGATCCTGAGATGTTTGACACCTGTTACATCACTTAGGTACTCAAGACAAAAAAGTTGATTTCTCAGTGCATACTGTACTTTGGCATTGAAAGAAGTATACACTTCAATTTTACTCAAAGGTAATGACTGCAAACATTATGGAGACATCTTAATATAACTCTCCACATGATCCTGAGATGTTTGGCACCTTTATATCACTCAAGTATTCAAGACAAAAAAGTTGATTTCCACAGCATGTAACGCTTTGGCACTAAAAGTAAATATTTCAATGTCACTCTAAAGTACTGAAATCAAACCTTATGGAAACATCTTAACTTAACTCTCCACATGATCCTGAGATGTTTGACATTTGCTATATCACTCAGCTATTCAAGACAAAAAAGATGATTTCTCAACGCATGAATTGCTTTGGAACTAAAAGTATATATTTCAATTTTACTCTAAATTCCTCAATGGAAACCTTATGGAAACATCTAAACATCACTCTCCACATGATCCTGAGATGTTTGACACCTGTTACATCACTCAGGTAATCAAGATAAAAAAGTTGATTTCTCAGTGCATACTGTGCTTTGGCATTGAAAGAAGTATACACTTCAATTTTACTCAAAGGTACTGACTGGAAACCTTATGGAGACATCTTAATATAACTCACCACATGATCCTGAGATGTTTGGCAGCTGTTATATCACTCAGCTATTCAAGACAAAAAAGTTGATATCTCAATGCATGAAGCGCTTTCGAACTAAAAGTATATATTTCAATTTTACTCTAAATTCCTCAATGGAAATCTTATGGAAACATCTAAACATAACTCCCCACATGATCCTGAGATGTTTGACACCTGTTACATCACTCAGGTACTCAAGATAAAAAAGTTGATTTCTCAGTGCATACTGTGCTTTGGCATTGAATGAAGCATACATTTCAATTTTACTCAAAGGTCCTGACTGCAAACCTTATGGAGACATCTGAATATAAATCTCGACATGATCCTGAGAAGTTTGACAGCTGTTATATCACTCAGCTATTCATGACAAAAAAGTTGATTTCTCACAGCATGCAATGCTTTGGCACTAAAAGAATATATTTCAATTTTACTCTGAAGTACTGAATGCAAACAATTTGGAAACATGTTAACATCACTCTCCACATGATCCTGAGATGTTTGTCACCTTTATATCACTGAAGTATTCAAGACAAAATAGTTGATTTCCACAGCATGCAATGCTTTGGCACTAAAAGTATATATTTCAATGTCACGCCAAAGTACTGAAATCAAACCTTATGGAAACATCTAAACATAACTCCCCACATGATCCTGAGATGTTTGACACCAGTTACATCACTCAGGTATTCAAAATAAAAAAGTTTATTTCTCAGTGCATACTGTGCTTTGGCATTGAAAGAAGTATACATTCCAATTTGACACAAAGGTACTGACTGCAAACCTTAAGAAGACATCTTAATATAACTCTCCACATGATTCCGAGATGTCTGACAGCTGTTATATCACTCAGGTATTCAAGACAAAAAAGTTGATTTCTTAGTGCATTCAGTGTTTTGGCAGTAAAAGTATATATTTCAATTTTACTCTGAAGTACTGAATGCCAACCTTAAGGAGACATATTAACATCACTCTCCACGTAATCCTGAGATGTTTGACACCTGTTACATCGCTCAGGTACTCAAGATAAAAAAGTTGATTTCTCAGTGCATAGTGTGCTTTGGCATTGAAAGTAGTATACACTACAATTTTACTCAAAGGTACTGACTGCAAACCTTATGGAGACATCTTAATATATCTCTCCACATGATCCTGAGATGCTTGGCAGTTGTTATATCACTCAGCTATTCAAGACAAAAAAGTTGATTTCTCAATGCATGTAGTGCTTTGGAACTAAAAGTATACATTTCAATTTTACTCTACATTCCTTAATGCAAACCTGATGGAAATATCTAAACATAACTCCCCACATGATCCTGAGATTTTTGACACCGGTTATATCACTCAGGTATTCAAGATAAAAAAGTTGATTTCTCAGTGCATACAGTGCTTTGGCATTGAAAGAACCATACATTTCAATTTTACTCAAAGGTACTGACTGCAAACGTTATGGAGACATCTTAATATAACTCTCCACATGATCCTGAGATGTTTGGCAGTTGTTATATCACTCAGCTATTCAAGACAAAAAAGTTGATTTCTCAGTGCATGGTGTACTTTGGCATTGAAAGAAGTATACACTTCAATTTTACTCAAAGGTACTGACTGCAAACCTTATGGACTCATCTTAATATAACTCTCCACATGATCCTGAGATGTTTGACAGTTGTTATATCACTCAGCTATTCAAGATAAAAAAGTTGATTTCTCACAGCATGCAATGCTTTGGCACTAAAAGAAGATATTTCAATTTTACTCTGAAGTACTGAATGCCAACCTTATGGAAACATGTTAACATCATTCTCCACATGATCCTGAGATATTTGACACCTGTTACATCACTCAGGTACTCAAGATAAAAAAGTTGATTTCTCAGTGCATACTGTGCTTTAGCATTGAAAGAAGTATACACTTCAATTTTACTCAAAGGTACTGACTGCAAACCTTATGGAGAGATCTTAACATAAGTCTCCACATGATCCTGAGAAGTTTGACAGCTGTTATATCACTCAGCTATTCAAACAAAAAAGTTGATTTCTCACAACATGCAAGCTTTGGCACTAAAAGAATATATTTCAATTTTACTCTGGAGTACTGAATGCAAACATTTTGGAAACATGTTAACATCACTCTCCACATGATCCTGAGATGTTTGACACCTGTTACATCACTCAGGTACTCAAGATAAAAAAGTTGATTTCTCAGTGCATACTGTGCTTTGGCATTGAAAGAAGTATACATTCCAATTTGACACAGAGGTACTGACTGCAAATCTTAAGGAGACATCTTAATATAACTCTCCACATGATTCCGAGATGTCTGACAGCTGTTATATCACTGAGGTACTCAAGATAAAAAAGTTGATTTCTCTCAGCAGGCAATGCTTTGGCACTAAAAGAATATATTTCAATTTTACTCTGAAGTACTGAATGCAAGCCTTTTGGAAACATGTTAACATCACTCCCCAAATGTTCCTGAGATGTTTGACACCTGTTACATCTCTCAGGTATTCAAGATAAAAAAGTTGATTTCTCAGTGCATAAAGTTTTTTGGCATTGAAAGAAGTATACATTTCTCTTTTACACAAAGGTACTGACAGCAAGACTTAAGGAGACATCTTAATATAACTCTCCACATGATTCCGAGATGTCTGACAGCTGTTATATCACTCAGCTATTCAAGACAAAAGAGTTGATTTCTCAGTGCATGCAATGCTTTGGCACTAAAAGTATAAATTTCAAATTCACTCTGAAGTACTGAATGCCAACCTTATGAAAACATGTGAACATCACTCTCCAGATGACCCTGAGATGTTTGACACCTGTTACATCACTCAGCTACTCAAGATAAAAAAGTTGATTTCTCAGTGCATACTGTGCTTTGGCATTGAAAGAAGTATACACTTCAATTTTACTGAAAGGTACTGACTGCAAACCTTATGGAGACATCTTAATATAACTCTCCACATGATCCTGAGATGTTTGGCAGTTGTTATATCACTCAGCTATTCAAGACAAAAAAGTTGATATCTCAATGCATGAAGTGCTTTGGAACTAAAAGTATACATTTCAATTTTACTCTAAATTCCTGAATGCAAACCTTATGGAAACATCTAAACATAACTCCCCACATGATCCTGAGATGTTTGACAGTTGTTATATCACTCAGCTATTCAAGACAAAAAAGTTGATTTCTCACAGCATGCAAAGATTTGGCACTAAAAGAATATATTTCAATTTTACTCTGAAGTACTGAATGCATTTTGGAAACATGTTAACATCACTCTCCACATGATCCTGAGATGTTTGACACCTGTTACATCACTCAGGTACTCAAGATAAAAACGTTGATTTCCCAGTGCACACTGTGCTTTGTCATTGAAAGAAGCATTAATTTTAAATTTACTCAAAGGTACTGACAACAAACCATATGGAGACATCTTAATATAACTCTCCACATGATCCTGAGATGTTTGTCACCTTTATATCACTCAAGTATTCAAGACAAAAAAGTTGATTTCCACAGCATGCAATGCTTTGGAAATAAAAGTATATATTTCAATGTCACTCCAAAGTACTGAAATCAAACCTTATGGAAACATCTTAACTTAACTCCCCACATGATCCTGAGATGTTTGACAGTTGCTATATTACTCAGCTATTCAAGACAAAAAAGTTGATTTCTCAACGCATGAAGTGCTTTGGAACTATAAGTATATATTTCAATTTTACTCTGAAGTACTGAATGCAAACCTTTTGGAAACATGTTAACATCACTTCCCACGTGATCCTGAGATGTTTGACACCTGTTACATCTCTTAGGTATTCAAGATAAAAAAGTTGATTTCTCAGTGCATACTGTGCTTTGGCATTGAAAGAAGCATACACTTTAATTTGACTCAAAGTTACTGACTGGAAACCTTATGGAGACATCATAATATAACTCTCCAGATGATCTTGAGATGTTTGACACCTGTTATATCACTCAGCTATTCAAGACAAAAAAGTTGATATCTCAACGCATGAAGTGCTTTGGAACTAAAAGTATATATTTCAATTTTACTCTAGATTCCTGAATGCAAACCTTATGGAAACATGTAAACATAACTCGCCACATGATCCTGAGATGTTTCACACCGGTTATATCACTCAGGTGTTCAAGATAAAAAAGTTGATTTCTCAGTGCGTACTCTGCTTTGGCATTGAAAGAAGTATACATTTCTCTTTTACACAAAGGTACTGACAGCAAGACTTAAGGAGACATCTTAATATAACTCTCCACATGATTCCGAGATGTCTGACAGCTGTTATATCACTCAGCTATTCAAGACAAAAGAGTTGATTTCTCAGTGCATGCAATGCTTTGGCACTAAAAGTATAAATTTCAAATTCACTCTGAAGTACTGAATGCCAACCTTATGAAAACATGTGAACATCACTCTCCAGATGACCCTGAGATGTTTGACACCTGTTACATCACTCAGCTACTCAAGATAAAAAAGTTGATTTCTCAGTGCATACTGTGCTTTGGCATTGAAAGAAGTATACACTTCAATTTTACTGAAAGGTACTGACTGCAAACCTTATGGAGACATCTTAATATAACTCTCCACATGATCCTGAGATGTTTGGCAGTTGTTATATCACTCAGCTATTCAAGACAAAAAAGTTGATATCTCAATGCATGAAGTGCTTTGGAACTAAAAGTATACATTTCAATTTTACTCTAAATTCCTGAATGCAAACCTTATGGAAACATCTAAACATAACTCCCCACATGATCCTGAGATGTTTGACAGTTGTTATATCACTCAGCTATTCAAGACAAAAAAGTTGATTTCTCACAGCATGCAAAGATTTGGCACTAAAAGAATATATTTCAATTTTACTCTGAGGTACTGAATGCATTTTGGAAACATGTTAACATCACTCTCCACATGATCCTGAGATGTTTGACACCTGTTACATCACTCAGGTACTCAAGATAAAAACGTTGATTTCCCAGTGCACACTGTGCTTTGTCATTGAAAGAAGCATTAATTTTAAATTTACTCAAAGGTACTGACAACAAACCATATGGAGACATCTTAATATAACTCTCCACATGATCCTGAGATGTTTGTCACCTTTATATCACTCAAGTATTCAAGACAAAAAAGTTGATTTCCACAGCATGCAATGCTTTGGAAATAAAAGTATATATTTCAATGTCACTCCAAAGTACTGAAATCAAACCTTATGGAAACATCTTAACTTAACTCCCCACATGATCCTGAGATGTTTGACAGTTGCTATATTACTCAGCTATTCAAGACAAAAAAGTTGATTTCTCAACGCAGGAAGTGCTTTGGAACTATAAGTATATATTTCAATTTTACTCTGAAGTACTGAATGCAAACCTTTTGGAAACATGTTAACATCACTCCCCACGTGATCCTGAGATGTTTGACACCTGTTACATCTCTTAGGTATTCAAGATAAAAAAGTTGATTTCTCAGTGCATACTGTGCTTTGGCATTGAAAGAAGCATACACTTTAATTTGACTCAAAGTTACTGACTGGAAACCTTATGGAGACATCATAATATAACTCTCCACATGATCCTGAGATGTTTGGCAGTTGTTATATCACTCAGCTATTCAAGAGAAAAAAGTTGATATCTCAATGCATGAAGCGCTTTGGAACTAAAAGTATTTATTTCAATTTTACTCTAAATTCCTCAATGCAAATCTTATGGAAACATCTAAACATAACTCCCCACATTATCCTGAGATGTTTGACACTGGTTATATCACTCAGGTATTCAAGATAAAATAGTTCATTTCTCAGAGCATACTGTGCTTTGGCATTGAAAGAAGTATACATTCCAATTTGACACAGAGGTACTGACTGCAAATCTGAAGGTGACATCTTAATATAACTCTCCACATGATTCCGAGATGTCTGACAGCTGTTATATCACTCAGGTATTCAAGACAAAAGAGTTGATTTCTCAGTGCATTCAATGCTTTGGCAGTAAAAGTATATATTTCAATTTTACTCTGAAGTACTGAATGCCAACCTTATGGAAACATGTTAACATCACTCTCCACATGATCCTGAGATGTTTGACACCTGTTACATCACTCAGGTACTCAAGATAAAAAAGTTGATTTCTCAGTGCATACTGTGCTTTGGCATTGAAAGAAGCAGACATTTCAATTTTACTCAAAGGTCCTGACTGCAAACCTTATGGAGACATCTTAATATAAATCTCGACATGATCCTGAGAAGTTTGACAGCTCTTATATCACTCAGCTATTCACGACAAAAAAGTTGACTTCTCACAGCATGCAATGCTTTGGCACTAAAAGAATATATTTCAATTTTACTCTGAAGTACTGATTGCAAACATTTTGGAAACATGTTAACATCACTCTCCACATGATCCTGAGATGTTTGACACCTTTTACATCACTCACGTACTCAAGATAAAAAAGTTGATTTCTCAGTGCATACTGTGCTTTGAAATTGAAAGAAGTATACACTTCAATTTTACTCAAAGGTACTGACTGCAAACCTTATGGAGACATCTTAATATAACTCTCCACATGATCCTGAGATGTTTGGCAGTTGTTATATCACTCAGTTATTCAAGACAAAAAAATTGATATCTCAATGCATGAAGTGCTTTGGAACTAAAAGTATACATTTCAATTTTACTCTAAATTCCTGAATGCAAACCTTATGGAAACATCTAAACATAACTCCCCACATGATCCTGAGATGTTTGACACCGTTTATATCACTCAGGTATTCAAGATAAAAAAGTTGATTTCTCAGTGCATACAGTGCTTTGGATTGAAAGAAGCATACATTTCAATTTTACTCAAAGGTGCTGACTGCAAACCTTATGGAGACATCTTAATATAACTCTCCACATGATCCTGAGATGTTTCGCAGTTGTTATATCACTCAGCTATTCAAGACAAAAACATTGATATCTCAATGCATGAAGTGCTTTGGAACTAAAAGTATATATTTCAATTTTACTTTAAATTCCTCAATGCAAACCTTATGGAAACATCTAAACATAACTCCCCACATGATCCGGAGATGTTTGACACCGGTTATATCACTCAGGTATTCAAGATAAAAAAGCTGATTTCTCTCAGCAGGCAATGCTTTGGCAGGAAAAGAATATATTTCAATTTTACTCTGAATTACTGAATGCAAACCTTTCGGAAAGATGTTAACATCACTCCCCAAATGTTCCTGAGATGTTTGACACCTGTTACATCTCTCAGGTATTCAAGATAAAAAAGTTGATTTCTCAGTGCATACAGTTGTTTGGCATTGAAAGAAGTATACATTTCACTTTTACACAAAGGTACTGACTGCAAGACTTAAGGAGACATCTTAATATAACTCTCCACATTATCCTGAGATGTCTGACAGCTGTTATATCACTCAGGTATTCAAGACAAAAGAGTTGATTTCTCAGTGCATTCAATGCTTTGGCAGTAAAAGTATATATTTCAATTTTACTCTGAAGTACTGAATGCCAACCTTATGGAAACATGTTAACATCACTCTCCACATGATCCTGAGACGTTTGACACCTGTTACATCACTCAGGTACTCAAGATAAAAAAGTTGATTTCTCAGTGCATACTGTGCTTTGGCATTGAAAGAAGCAGACATTTCAATTTTACTCAAAGGTCCTGACTGCAAACCTTATGGAGACATCTTAATATAAATCTCGACATGATCCTGAGAAGTTTGACAGCTCTTATATCACTCAGCTATTCACGACAAAAAAGTTGATTTCTCACAGCATGAAATGCTTTGGCACTAAAAGAATATATTTCAATTTTACTCTGAAGTACTGAATGCAAACATTTTGGAAACATGTTAACATCACTCTCCACATGATCCTGAGATGTTTGACACCTGTTACATCACTCAGGTACTCAAGATAAAAAAGTTGATTTCTCAGTGCATACTGTGCTTTGTCATTGAAAGAAGCATACATTTTAAATTTACTCAAAGGTACTGACAACAAACCTTATGCAGACATCTTAATATAACTCTCCACATGATCCTGAGATGTTTGTCACCTTTATATCACTCAAGTATTCAAGACAAAAAAGTTGATTTCCACAGCATGTAATGCTTTGGCACTAAAAGTATATATTTCAATGTCACTCCAAAGTACTGAAATCAAACCTTATGGAAACATCTTAACTTAACTCTCCACATGATCCTGAGATGTTTGACAGTTGCTATATCACTCAGTTATTCAAGACAAAAAAGTTGATTTCTCAACGCATGAAGTGCTTTGGAACTAAAAGAATATATTTCAATTTTACTCTAAATTCCTCAATGCAAACCTTATGGAAACATCTAAACATCACTCTCCACATGATTCCGAGATGACTGACAGCTGTTATATCACTCAGGTATTCAAGACAAAAAAGTTGATCTCTCAGTGCATACAGTGCTTTGGCAATGAAAGAAGCGTACATTTCAATTTTACTCAAAGGTACTGACTGCAAACCTTATGGAGACATCTTAATATAACTCTCTACATGATCCTGAGATGTTTGGCAGTTGTTATATCACTCAGCTATTCAAGACAAAAAAGTTGATATCTCAATGCATGAAGTGCTTTGGAACTAAAAGTATATATTTCAATTTTACTCTAAATTCCTCAATGCAAACCTTATGGAAACATCTTAATATAAATCTCGACATGATCCTGAGAAGTTTGGCAGCTGTTATATCACTCAGGTATTCAAGACAAAAAAGTTGATTTCTCAGTGCATGCTGTACTTTGGCATTGAAAGAAGTATACACTTCAATTTTACTCAAAGGTACTGACTGCAAACCTTAAGAAGACATCTTAATATAACTCTCCACATGATTCCGAGATGTCTGACAGCTGTTATATCACTCAGGTATTCAAAACAAAAAAGTTGATTTCTCAGTGAATGCAATGCTTTGGCAGTAAAAGTATATATTTCAATTTTACTCTGAAGTACTGAATGCCAACCTTATGGAAACATGTTAACATCACTCTCCACATGATCCTGAGATGTTTGACACCTGTTACATCACTCAGGTACTCAAGATAAAAAAGTTGATTTCGCAGTGCATACTGTGCTTTGGCATTGAAGGAAGTATACAATTCAATTTTACTCAAAGGTACTGACTGCAAACCTTATGGAGACATCTTAATATAACTCTCCACATGATCCTGAGATGTTTGCCAGTTCTTATATCACTCAGCTATTGAAGACAAAAAAGTTGATATCTCAATGCATGAAGTGCTTTGGAACTAAAAGTATATATTTCAATTTTACTCTAAATTCCTCAATGCAAACCTTATGGAAATATCCAAACATAACTCCCCACATGATCCTGAGATGCTTGACATTTGTTATATCACTCAGGTATTCAAGACAAAAAAGATGATTTCTCTCAGCATGCAATGCTTTGGCACTAAAAGAATATATTTCAATTTTACTCTGAATTACTGAATGCAAACGTTTCGGAAACATGTTAACATCACTCCCCAAATGTTCCTGAGATGTTTGACACCTGTTACATCTCTCAGGTATTCAAGATAAAAAAGTTGATTTCTCAGTGCATACAGTTGTTTGGCATTGAAAGAAGTATACATTTCACTTTTACACAAAGGTACTGACTGCAAGACTTAAGGAGACATCTTAATATAACTCTCCACATTATCCTGAGATGTCTGACAGCTGTTATATCACTCAGCTATTCAAGACAAAAGAGTTGATTTCTCAGTGCATGCAATGCTTTGGCAGTAAAAGTATATATTTCAATTTTACTCTAAAGTACTGAATGCAAACCTCATGGAAACATCATAACATACTCCCCACATGATCCTGAGATGTTTGACACCTGTTACATCACTCAGGTATTCAGGATAAAAAAGTTGATTTCTCAGTGCATACTGTGCTTTGGCATTGAAAGAAGTATACATTCCAATTTGACACAAAGGTACTGACTGCAACCCTTAAGAAGACGTCTTAATATAACTCTCCACATGATTCCGAGATGTCTGACAGCTGTTATATCACTCAGGTATTCAAGACAAAAAAGTTGATTTCTCAGTGCATGGAATGCTTTGGCAGGAAAAGTATATATTTCAATTTTACTCTCAAGTACTGAATGCCAACCTTATGGAAACATGTTAACATCACTCTCCACATGATCCTGAGATGTTTGACACCTGTTACATCACTCAGGTACTCAAGATAAAAAAGTTGATTTCGCAGTGCATACTGTGCTTTGGCATTGAAGGAAGTATACAATTCAATTTTACTCAAAGGTACTGACTGCAATCCTTATGGAGACATCTTAATATAACTCTCCACATGATCCTGAGATGTTTGGCAGTTCTTATATCACTCAGCTATTGAAGACAAAAAAGTTGATATCTCAATGCATGAAGTGCTTTGGAACTAAAAGTATATATTTCAATTTTACTCTAAATTCCTCAATGCAAACCTTATGGAAACATCCAAACATAACTCTCCACATGATCCTGAGATGTTTGACACCGGTTATATCACTCAGCTATTCAAGACAAAATAGTTGATTTCTCAACGCATGAAGTGCTTTGGAACTTAAAGTATATATTTCAATTTTACTGTAAATTCCTCAATGCAAACCTTATGGAAATATCTAAACATAACTCCCCACATGATCCTGAGATGTTTGACATTTGTTATATCACTCAGGTATTCAAGACAAAAAAGATGATTTCTCTCAGCATGCAATGCTTTGGCACTAAAAGAATATATTTCAATTTTACTCTGAATTACTGAATGCAAACGTTTCGGAAACATGTTAACATCACTCCCCAAATGTTCCTGAGATGTTTGACACCTGTTACATCTCTCAGGTATTCAAGATAAAAACGTTGATTTCTCAGTGCATACAGTTGTTTGGCATTGAAAGAAGTATACATTTCACTTTTACACAAAGGTACTGACTGCAAGACTTAAGGAGACATCTTAATATAACTCTCCACATTATCCTGAGATGTCTGACAGCTGTTTTTTCACTCAGCTATTCAAGACAAAAGAGTTGATTTCTCAGTGCATGCAATGCTTTGGCAGTAAAAGTATATATTTCAATTTTACCCTAAAGTACTGAATGCAAACCTCATGGAAAAATCATAACATACTCCCCACATGATCCTGAGATGTTTGACACCTGTTACATCACTCAGGTATTCAGGATAAAAAAGTTGATTTCTCAGTGCATACTGTGCTTTGGCATTGAAAGAAGTATACATTCCAATTTGACACAAAGGTACTGACTGCAACCCTTAAGAAGACGTCTTAATATAACTCTCCACATGATTCCGAGATGTCTGACAGCTGTTATATCACTCAGGTATTCAAGACAAAAAAGTTGATTTCTCAGTGCATGGAATGCTTTGGCAGGAAAAGTATATATTTCAATTTTACTCTCAAGTACTGAATGCCAACCTTATGGAAACATGTTAACATCACTCTCCACATGATCCTGAGATGTTTGACACCTGTTACATCACTCAGGTACTCAAGATAAAAAAGTTGATTTCGCAGTGCATACTGTGCTTTGGCATTGAAGGAAGTATACAATTCAATTTTACTCAAAGGTACTGACTGCAAACCTTATGGAGACATCTTAATATAACTCTCCACATGATCCTGAGATGTTTGGCAGTTCTTATATCACTCAGCTATTGAAGACAAAAAAGTTGATATCTCAATGCATGAAGTGCTTTGGAACTAAAAGTATATATTTCAATTTTACTCTAAATTCCTCAATGCAAACCTTATGGAAACATCCAAACATAACTCTCCACATGATCCTGAGATGTTTGACACCGGTTATATCACTCAGCTATTCAAGACAAAATAGTTGATTTCTCAACGCATGAAGTGCTTTGGAACTTAAAGTATATATTTCAATTTTACTGTAAATTCCTCAATGCAAACCTTATGGAAATATCTAAACATAACTCCCCACATGATCCTGAGATGTTTGACATTTGTTATATCACTCAGGTATTCAAGACAAAAAAGATGATTTCTCTCAGCATGCAATGCTTTGGCACTAAAAGAATATATTTCAATTTTACTCTGAATTACTGAATGCAAACGTTTCGGAAACATGTTAACATCACTCCCCAAATGTTCCTGAGATGTTTGACACCTGTTACATCTCTCAGGTATTCAAGATAAAAAAGTTGATTTCTCAGTGCATACAGTTGTTTGGCATTGAAAGAAGTATACATTTCACTTTTACACAAAGGTACTGACTGCAAGACTTAAGGAGACATCTTAATATAACTCTCCACATTATCCTGAGATGTCTGACAGCTGTTTTTTCACTCAGCTATTCAAGACAAAAGAGTTGATTTCTCAGTGCATGCAATGCTTTGGCAGTAAAAGTATATATTTCAATTTTACTCTAAAGTACTGAATGCAAACCTCATGGAAAAATCATAACATACTCCCCACATGATCCTGAGATGTTTGACACCTGTTACATCACTCAGGTATTCAGGATAAAAAAGTTGATTTCTCAGTGCATACTGTGCTTTGGCATTGAAAGAAGTATACATTCCAATTTGACACAAAGGTACTGACTGCAACCCTTAAGAAGACGTCTTAATATAACTCTCCACATGATTCCGAGATGTCTGACAGCTGTTATATCACTCAGGTATTCAAGACAAAAAAGTTGATTTCTCAGTGCATGGAATGCTTTGGCAGGAAAAGTATATATTTCAATTTTACTCTCAAGTACTGAATGCCAACCTTATGGAAACATGTTAACATCACTCTCCACATGATCCTGAGATGTTTGACACCTGTTACATCACTCAGGTACTCAAGATAAAAAAGTTGATTTCTCAGTGCATACTGTGCTTTGGCATTGAAGGAAGTATACAATTCAATTTTACTCAAAGGTACTGACTGCAAACCTTATGGAGACATCTTAATATAACTCTCCACATGATCCTGAGATGTTTGGCAGTTCTTATATCACTCAGCTATTGAAGACAAAAAAGTTGATATCTCAATGCATGAAGTGCTTTGGAACTAAAAGTATATATTTCAATTTTACTCTAAATTCCTCAATGCAAACCTTATGGAAACATCCAAACATAACTCTCCACATGATCCTGAGATGTTTGACACCGGTTATATCACTCAGCTATTCAAGACAAAATAGTTGATTTCTCAACGCATGAAGTGCTTTGGAACTTAAAGTATATATTTCAATTTTACTGTAAATTCCTCAATGCAAACCTTACGGAAATATCTAAACATAACTCCCCACATGATCCTGAGATGTTTGACATTTGTTATATCACTCAGGTATTCAAGACAAAAAAGATGATTTCTCTCAGCATGCAATGCTTTGGCACTAAAAGAATATATTTCAATTTTACTCTGAATTACTGAATGCAAACGTTTCGGAAACATGTTAACATCACTCCCCAAATGTTCCTGAGATGTTTGACACCTGTTACATCTCTCAGGTATTCAAGATAAAAAAGTTGATTTCTCAGTGCATACAGTTGTTTGGCATTGAAAGAAGTATACATTTCACTTTTACACAAAGGTACTGACTGCAAGACTTAAGGAGACATCTTAATATAACTCTCCACATTATCCTGAGATGTCTGACAGCTGTTTTTTCACTCAGCTATTCAAGACAAAAGAGTTGATTTCTCAGTGCATGCAATGCTTTGGCAGTAAAAGTATATATTTCAATTTTACTCTAAAGTACTGAATGCAAACCTCATGGAAAAATCATAACATACTCCCCACATGATCCTGAGATGTTTGACACCTGTTACATCACTCAGGTATTCAGGATAAAAAAGTTGATTTCTCAGTGCATACTGTGCTTTGGCATTGAAAGAAGTATACATTCCAATTTGACACAAAGGTACTGACTGCAACCCTTAAGAAGACGTCTTAATATAACTCTCCACATGATTCCGAGATGTCTGACAGCTGTTATATCACTCAGGTATTCAAGACAAAAAAGTTGATTTCTCAGTGCATGGAATGCTTTGGCAGGAAAAGTATATATTTCAATTTTACTCTGAAGTACTGAATGCCAACCTTATGGAAACATGTTAACATCACTCTCCACATGATCCTGAGATGTTTGACACCTGTTACATCACTCAGGTACTCAAGATAAAAAAGTTGATTTCTCAGTGCATACTGTGCTTTGGCATTGAAAGAAGCAGACATTTCAATTTTACTCAAAGGTCCTGACTGCAAACCTTATGGAGACATCTTAATATAAATCTCGACATGATCCTGAGAAGTTTGACAGCTCTTATATCACTCAGCTATTCACGACAAAAAAGTTGATTTCTCACAGCATGCAATGCTTTGGCACTAAAAGAATATATTTCAATTTTACTCTGAAGTACTGAATGCAAACATTTTGGAAACATGTTAACATCACTCTCCACATGATCCTGAGATGTTTGACACCTGTTACATCACTCAGGTACTCAAGATAAAAAAGTTGATTTCTCAGTGCATACTGTACTTTGTCATTGAAAGAAGCATACATTTTAAATTTACTCAAAGGTACTGACAACAAACCTTATGCAGACATCTTAATATAACTCTCCACATGATCCTGAGATGTTTGTCACCTTTATATCAAGTATTCAAGACAAAAAAGTTGATTTCCACAGCATGTAATGCTTTGGCACTAAAAGTATATATTTCAATGTCACTCCAAAGTACTGAAATCAAACCTTATGGAAACATCTTAACTTAACTCTCCACATGATCCTGAGATGTTTGACAGTTGCTATATCACTCAGCTATTCAAGACAAAAAAGTTGATATCTCAATGCATGAAGTGCTTTGGAACTAAAAGTATATATTTCAATTTTACTCTAAATTCCTTAATGCAAACCTTATGGAGACATCTTAATATAAATCTCGACATGATCCTGAGAAGTTTGACAGCTGTTATATCACTCAGGTATTCAAGACAAAAAAGTTGATTTCTCAGTGCATGCTGTACTTTGGCATTGAAAGAAGTATACACTTCAATTTTACTCAAAGGTACTGACTGCAAACCTTAAGAAGACATCTTAATATAGCTCTCCACATGATTCCGAGATGTCTGACAGCTGTTATATCACTCAGGTATTCAAAACAAAAAAGTTGATTTCTCAGTGAATGGAATGCTTTGGCAGTAAAAGTATATATTTCAATTTTACTCTGAAGTGCTGAATGCCAACCTTATGGAAACATGTTAACATCACTCTCCACATGATCCTGAGATGTTTGACACCTGTTACATCACTCAGGTACTCAAGATAAAAAAGTTGATTTCGCAGTGCATACTGTGCTTTGGCATTGAAGGAAGTATACAATTCAATTTTACTCAAAGGTACTGACTGCAAACCTTATGGAGACATCTTAATATAACTCTCCAAATGATCCTGAGATGTTTGCCAGTTCTTATATCACTCAGCTATTGAAGACAAAAAAGTTGATATCTCAATGCATGAAGTGCTTTGGAACTAAAAGTATATATTTCAATTTTACTCTAAATTCCTCAATGCAAACCTTAAGGAAACATCCAAACATAACTCACCACATGATCCTGAGATGTTTGACATTTGAATATATCACTCAGGTATTCAAGACAAAAAAGTTGATTTCTCTCAGCATGCAATGCTTTCGCACTAAAAGAATATATTTCAATTTTACTCTGAATTACTGAATGCAAACCTTTCGGAAACATGTTAACATCACTCCCCAAATGTTCCTGAGATGTTTGACACCTTTTACATCTCTCAGGTATTCAAGATAAAAAAGTTGATTTCTCAGTGCATACTGTGCTTTGGCATTGAAAGAAGTATACATTCCAATTTGACACAAAGGTACTGACTGCAAGACTTAAGGAGACATCTTAATATAACTCTCCACATCATCCTGAGATGTCTGACAGCTGTTGTATCACTCAGCTATTCAAGACAAAAGAGTTGATTTCTCAGTGCATGCAATGCTTTGGCAGTAAAAGTATATATTTCAATTTTACTCTAAAGTACTGAATGCAAACCTCATGGAAACATCATAACATACTCCCCACATGATCCTGAGATGTTTGACACCTGTTACATCACTCAGGTATTCAGGATAAAAAAGTTGATTTCTCAGTGCATACTGTGCTTTGGCATTGAAAGAAGTAACATTCCAATTTGACACAGAGATACTGACTGCAAATCTTAAGGAGACATCTTAATATAACTCTCCACATGATTCCGAGATGTCTGACAGCTGTTATATCACTCAGGTATTCAAGACAAAAAAGTTGATTTCTCAGTGCATGCAATGCTTTGGCGGTAAAAGTATATATTTCAACTTAACTCTGAAGTACTGAATGCCAACCTTATGGATACATATTAACATCACTCTCCACATGATCCTGAGATGTTTGACACCTGTTACATCACTCAGGTACTCAAGATAAAAAAGTTGATTTCTCAGTGCATTCTGTGCTTTGTCATTGAAAGAAGCATGCATTTTAAATTTACTCAAAGGTACTGACAACAAACCTTATGGAGACATCTTAATATAACTCTCCACATGATCCTGAGATGTTTGTCACCTTTATATCACTCAAGTATTCAAGACAAAAAAGTTGATTTCCACAGCATGTAAGGCTTTGGCACTAAAAGTATATATTTCAATGTCACTCCAAAGTACTGAAATCAAACCTTATGGAAACATCTTAACTTAACTCTCCACATGATCCTGAGATGTTTGACAGTAGCTATATCACTCAGCGATTCAAGACAAAAAAGTTGATTTGTCAGCGCATGAAGTGCTTTGGAACTAAAAGTATATATTTCAATTTCACTCTAAATTCCTCAATGCAAACCTTATGGAAACATCTAAACATCACTCTCCACATGATCCTGAGATGTTTGACACCGGTTATATCACTCAGGTATTCAAAATAAAAAAGTTGATTTCTCAGTGCATACAGAGCTTTGGCATTGAAAGAAGCATACATTTCAATTTTACTACAAGGTACTGACTGCAAACCTTATGGAGACATCTTAATATAACTCTCCACATGATCCTGAGATGTTTGGCAGTTGTTATATCACTCAGGTATTCAAGACAAAAAAGTTGATTTCTCTCAGCATGCAATGCTTTGGCACTAAAAGAATATATTTCAAGTTTACTCTGAAGTACTGAATGCAAACTTTTTGGAAACATGTAAAAATCACTCCCCAAATGTTCCTGAGATATTTGACACCTGGTACATCTCTCAGGTATTCAAGATAAAAAAGTTGATTTCTCAGTGCATACAGTTGTTTGGCATTGAAAGCAGTATAGATTTCACTTTTACACAAAGGTACTGACTGCAAGACTTAAGGAGACATCTTAATATAACTCTCCACATTATCCTGAGATGTCTGACAGCTGTTATATCACTCAGGTATTCAAGACAAAAAAGTTGATAGCTCAATGCATAAAGTGGTTTGGAAATAAAAGTATACATTTGAATTTTACTCTAAATTCCTGAATGCAAACCTTATGGAAACATCTAAACACAACTCCCCACATGATCCTGAGATGTTTGACACCGGTTATATCACTCAGGTATTCAAGATAAAAAAGTTGATTCCTTAGTGCATGCAGTGCTTTGGCATTGAAAGAAGCATACATTTCAATTTTACTCAAAGGTACTGACTGCAAACCTTATGGAGACATCTTAATATGAATCCCGACATGATCCTGAGAAGTTTGACAGCTGTTATATCACTCAGCTATTCAAGACAAAAAAGTTGACTTCTCACAGCATGCCATGCTTTGGCACTAAAAGAATATATTTCAATTTTACTCTTAAGTACTGAATGCAATCATTTTGGAAACATGTTAACATCACTCTCCACATGATCCTAAGATGTTTGACACCTGTTACATCACTCAGGTACTCAAGATAAAAAAGTTGATTTCTCAGTGCCTACTGTGCTTTGGCATTGAAAGAAGTATACACTTCAATTTTACTCAGAGGTACTGACTGCAAACCTTATGGAGACATCTTAATATAAGTCTCCACATGATCCTGAGATGTTTGGCAGTTGTTATATCACTCAGCTATTCAAGACAAAAAAGTTGAGATCTCAATGCATGAAGTCCTTTGGAACTGAAAGTATATATTTCAATTTTACTTTAAATTCCTCAATGCAAACCTTATGGAAACATCTAAACATAACTCCCCACATGATCCTGAGATGTTTGACACCGGTTATATCACTCAGGTATTCAAGATAAAAAAGTTGATTTCTCAGTGCATACTGTGCTTTGGCATTGAATGAATCATACATTTCAATTTTACTGAAAGGTCCTGACTGCAAACCTTATGGAGTCATCTTATTATAACTCTCCACATGATCCTGAGATGTTTGACAGTTGTTATATCACTCAGCTATTCAAGAGAAAATAGTTGATTTCTCAATGCATGAAGTGCTTTGGAACTTAAAGTATATATTTCAATTTTATTGTAAATTCCGCAATGCAAACCTTATGGAAATATCTAAACATAACTCCCCACATGATCCTGAGATGTTTGACATTTGTTATATCACTCAGGTATTCAAGACAAAAAAGTTGAATTCTCTCAGCATGCAATGCTTTGGTACTAAAAGAATATATTTCAATTTTACTCTGAAGTACTGAATGCAAACTTTTTGGAAACATGTTAACATCACTCCCCAAATGTTCCTGAGATATTTGACACCTGTTACATCTCTCAGGTATTCAAGATAAAACAGTTGATTTCTCAGTGCATCCAGTTGTTTGGCATTGAAAGAAGTATACATTTCACTTTTACACAAAGGTACTGACTGCAAGACTTAAGGAGACATCGTAATATAACTCTCCACATTATCCTGAGATGTCTGACAGCTGTTATATCACTCAGCTATTCAGGACAAAAGAGTTGATTTCTCAGTGCATGCAATGCTTTGTCACTAAAGTATATATTTCCAATTTTACTCTAAAGTACTGAATGCAAACCTCATGGAAACATCTTAACATAACTCCCCACATGATCCTGAGATGTTTGACACCTGTTACATCACTCAGGTATTCAGGATAAAAAAGTTGATTTCTCAGTGCATACTGTGCTTTGGCATTGAAAGAAGTATACACTTCAATTGTACTCAAAGGTACTGACTGCAAACCTTATGGAGACATCTTAATATAACTCTCCACATGATCCTCAGATGTTTGGCAGTTGTTATATCACTCAGCTATTCAAGACAAAAAAGTTGATATCTCAATGCATGAAGTGCTTTGGAACTAAAAGTATACATTTCAATTTTACTCTAAATTCCTGAATGCAAACCTTATGGAAACATCTAAACATAACTGCGCACATGATCCTGAGATGTTTGACACCGGTTATATCACTCAGGTATTCAAGATAAAAAAGTTGATTTCTCAGTGCACACAGTGCTTTGGTATTGAAAGAAGCATACATTTCAATTTTACTCAAGGGACCTGACTGCAAACATTATGGAGTCATCTTAATATAACTCTGTCATGATCCTGAGATGTTTGACATTTGTTATATCACTCAGGTTTTCAAGACAAAAAAGTTGATTTCTCTCAGCAGGCAATGCTTTGGCACTAAAAGAATATATTTCAATTTTACTCTGAATTACTGAATGCAAACCTTTCGGAAACATGTTAACATCACTCCCCAAATGTTCCTGAGATGTTTGACACCTGTTACATCTCTCAGGTATTCAAGATAAAAAAGTGGATTTCTCAGTACATACTGTGCTTTGGCATTGAAAGAAGTATACATTCCCATTTGACACAAAGGTACTGACTGCAAACCTTAAGAAGATATCTTAATATAACTCTCCACATGATTCCGAGATGTCTGACAGCTGTTATATCACTCAGGTATTCAAGACAAAAAAGTTGATTTCTCAGTGCATGCAATGCTTTGGCAGGAAAAGTATATATTTCAACTTTACTCTGAAGTACTGAATGCCAACTTTATGGAAACATGTTAACATCACTCTCCACATGATCCTGAGATGTTTGACACCTGTTACATCACTCAGGTACTCAAGATAAAAAAGTTGATTTCTCAGTGCATACTGTGCTTTGGCATTGAAAGAAGTATAGATTTCACTTTTACACAAAGCTACTGACTGCAAGACTTAAGGAGACATCTTAATATAACTCTCCACATGATCCTGAGATGTTTGGCAGTTGTTATATCACTCAGCTATTCAAGACAAAAAAGTTGAGATCTCAATGCATGAAGTGCTTTGGAAATAAAAGTATACATTTGAATTTTACTCTAAATTCCTGAATGCAAACCTTATGGAAACATCTAAACATAACTCCCCACATGATCCTGAGATGTTTGACACCGGTTATATCACTCAGGTATTCAAGATAAAAAAGTTGATTCCTCAGTGCATGCAGTGTTTTGGCATTGAAAGAAGCATACATTTCAATTTTACTCAAAGGTACTGACTGCAAACCTTATGGAGACATCTTAATATGAATCCCGACATGATCCTGAGAAGTTTGACAGCTGTTATATCACTCAGCAGTTCAAGACAAAAAAGTTGATTTCTCTCAGCATGCCATGCTTTGGCAGTAAAAGAATATATTTCAATTTTACTCTTAAGTACTGAATGCAATCATTTTGGAAACATGTTAACATCACTCTCCACATGATCCTAAGATGTTTGACACCTGTTACATCACTCAGGTATCAAGATAAAAAAGTTGATTTCTCAGTGCCTACTGTGCTTTGGCATTGAAAGAAGTATACATTTCAATTTTACTCAGAGGTACTGACTGCAAACCTTATGGAGACATCTTAATATAACTCTCCACATGATCCTGAGATGTTTGGCAGTTGTTATATCACTCAGCTATTCAAGACAAAAAAGTTGATATCTCAATGCATGAAGTGCTTTGGAACTAAAACTATACATTTCAATTTTACTCTAAATTCCTCAATGGAAACCTTATGGAAACATCTAAACATAACTCCCCACATGATCCTGAGATGTTTGACACCAGTTATATCACTCAGGTATTCAAGATAAAAAAGTTGATTTCTCAGTGCATACAGTGCTTTGGCATTGAAAGAAGCATACATTTCAATTTTACTCAAAGGTACTGACTGCAATCCTTATGGAGACATCTTAATATAACTCTCCACATGATCCTGAGATGTTTGGCAGTTGTTATATCACTCAGCTATTCAAGATAAAAAAGTTGATATCTCAATGCATGAAGTGCTTTGGAACTAAAAGTATATATTTCAATTTCACTCTAAATTCCTGAATGCAAACCTTATGGAAACATCTAAACATAACTCCGCGCATGATCCTGAGATGTTTGACACCGGTTATATCACTCAGGTATTCAAGATAAAAAAGTTGATTTCTCAGTGCATACTGTGCTTTGGCATTGAGTGAAGCATACATTTCAATTTTACTGAAAGGTCCTGACTGCAAACCTTATGGAGTCATCTTATTATAACTCTCCACATGATCCTGAGATGTTTGACAGTTGTTATATCACTCAGCTATTCAAGAGAAAATAGTTGATTTCTCAACGCATGAAGTGCTTTGGAACTTAAAGTATATATTTCAATTTTACTGTAAATTCCGCAATGCAAACCTTATGGAAATATCTAAAGATAACTCCCCACATGATCCTGAAATGTCTGACAGCTGTTATATCACTCAGGTATTCAAGACAAAAAAGTTGATTTCTCTCAGCAGGCAATGCTTTGGCAGTAAAAGAATATATTTCAACTTTACTCTGAATTACTGAATGCAAACCTTTCGGAAACATGTTAACATCACTCTCCAAATGTTCCTGAGATGTTTGACACCTGTTACATCTCTCAGGTATTCAAGATAAAAAAGTTGATTTCTCTGTGCATACAGTTGTTTGGCATTGAAAGAAGTATACATTTCACTTTTACACAAAGTTACTGACTGCAAGACTTAAGGAGACATCTTAATATAACTCTCCACATTATCCTGAGATGTTTGGCAGTTGTTATATCACTCAGGAATTCAAGACAAAAAAGTTGATATCTCAATGCATGAAGTGCTTTGGAACTAAAAGTATATATTTCAATTTTACTCTAAACTCCTCAATGCAAACCTTATGGAAACATCTAAACATAACTCCCCACATGATCCTGAGATGTTTGTCAGCTTTATATCACTCAAGCATTCAAGACAAAAAAGTTGATTTCCACAGCATGTAATGCTTTGGCACTAAAAGTATATATTTCAATGTCACTCCAAAGTACTGAAATCAAACCTTATGGAAACATCTTAACTTAACTCTCCACATGATCCTGAGATGTTTGACAGTTGCTATATCACTCAGCTATTCAAGACAAAAAAGTTGATTTCTCAACGCATGAAGCGCTTTGGAACTAAAAGTATATATTTCAATTTTACTCTAAAATCCTCAATGCAAACCTTATGGATACATCTAAACATCACTCTCCACATGATCCTGAATTGTTTGACACCTGTTACATCACTCAGGT
The DNA here is from genome assembly GCF_030028105.1 of Mobula birostris. Taxonomy (NCBI): domain Eukaryota; kingdom Metazoa; phylum Chordata; class Chondrichthyes; order Myliobatiformes; family Myliobatidae; genus Mobula; species Mobula birostris. Next base: position 70,961,588 of record NC_092386.1, read on the forward strand.
ATCAAGATAAAAAAGTTGATTTCTCAGTGCATCCTGTGCTTTGGCATTGAAAGAAGTATACATTCCAATTTGACACAGAGATACTGACTGCAAATCTTAAGGTGACATCTTAATATAACTCTCCACATTATCCTGAGATGTCTGACAGCTGTTATATCACTCAGCTATTCAAGACAAGAGAGTTGATTTCTCAGTGCATGCAATGCTTTGGCACTAAAGGTATATATTTCAATTTTACTCTAAAGTACTGAATGCAAACCTCATCGAAACATCATAACATACTCCCCACATGATCCTGAGATGTTTGACACCTGTTACATCACTCAGGTACTCAAGGTAAAAAAGTTGATTTTTCAGTGCATACTGTGCTTTGGCATTGAATGAAGTATACATTGCAATTTGACACAGAGGTACTGACTGCAAATCTTAAGGTGACATCTTAATATAACTCTCCACATGATTCCGAGATGTCTGACAGCTGTTATATCACTCAGCTATTCCAGACAAAAAAGTTGATTTCTCAGTGCATACTGTCCTTTGGCATTGAAAGAAGTATACACTTCAATTTTACTCAAAGGTACTGACTGCAAACCTTATGGAGACATCTTAATATAACTCTCCACATGATCCTGAGATGTTTGGCAGTTGTTGTATGACTCAGCTATTCAAGACAAAAAAGTTGAGATCTCAATGCATGAAGTGCTTTGGAACTAAAAGTATATATTTCAATTTTACTTTAAATTCCTCAATGCAAACCTTATGGAAACATCTAAACATAACTCCCCACATGATCCTGAGATGTTTGACACCGGTTATATCACTCAGGTATTCAAGATAAAAAAGTTGATTTCTCAGTGCATACAGTGCTTTGGCATTGAATGAAGCATACATTTCAATTTTACTGAAAGGTCCTGACTGCAAACCTTATGTAGTCATCTTATTATAACTCTCCACATGATCCTGAGATGTTTGACAGTTGTTATATCACTCAGCTATTCAAGAGAAAATAGTTGATTTCTCAACGCATGAAGTGCTTTGGAACTTAAAGTATATATTTCAATTTTACTCTAAATTCCGCAATGCAAACCTTATGGAAACATCTAAACATAACTCCCCACATGATCCTTAGATGTTTGACACCTGTTACATCACTCAGGTATTCAAGATAAAGAAGTGGATTTCTCAGAGCATACTGTGCTTTGGCATTGAAAGAAGTATACATTCCAATTTGACACAGAGGTACTGACTGCAAATCTTAAGGTGACATCTTAATATAACTCTCCACATGATTCCGAGATGTCTGACAGCTGTTATATCACTCAGCTATTCCAGACAAAAAAGTTGATTTCTCAGTGCATGCAATGCTTTGGCAGTAAAAGTATATATTTCGATTTTACTCTGAAGTACTGAACGCCAACCTTATGGAAACATGTTAACGTCGTTCTCCACAAGATCCTGAGATGTTTGACACCTGTTACATCACTCAGGTACTCAAGATAAAAAAGTTGATTTCTCAGTGCATACTGTGCTTTGGCATTGAAAGAAGTATACACTTCAATTTTACTGAAAGGTACTGACTGCAAACCTTATGGAGACATCTTAATATAACTCTCCACATGATCCTGAGATGTTTGGCAGTTGTTATATCACTCAGCTATTCAAGACAAAAAAGTTGATATCTCAATGCATGAAGTGCTTTGGAAGTAAAAGTATACATTTTAATTTTACTCTATATTCCCGAATGCAAACCTTATGGAAACATCTAAACATAACTCCCCAGATGATCCTGAGATGTTTGACACCGGTTAAATCACTCAGGTATTCAAGATAAAAAAGTTGATTTCTCAGTGCATACAGTGCTTTGGCATTGAAAGAAGTATCCATTCCAATTTGACACAAAGGTACTGACTGCAAACCTGAAGAAGACATCTTAATATAACTCTCCACATGATTCCGAGATGTCTGACAGCTGTTATATCACTCAGGTATTCAAGACAAAAAAGTTGATTTCTCAGTGCATGCAATGCTTTGGCAGTAAAAGTATATATTTCAATTTTACTCTGAAGTACTGAATGCCAACCTTATGGAAATATCTAAACATAACTCCCCACATGATCCTGAGATGTTTGACACCGGTTATATCACTCAGGTATTCAAGATAAAAAAGTTGATTTCTCAGTGCATACAGTGCTTTTGCATTGAAAGAAGCATACATTTCAATTTTACTCAAAGGTACTGACTGCAAACCTTATGGAGACATCTTAATATAAATGTCGACATGATCCTGAGAAGTTTGACAGCTGTTATATCACTCAGGTATTCAAAAGAAAAAAGTTGATTTCTCAGTGCATGCTGTACTTTGGCATTGAAAGAAGTATACACTTCAATTTTACTCAAAGGTACTGACTGCAAACCTTATGGACTCATCTTAATATAACTCTCCACATGATCCTGAGATGTTTGACCGTTGTTATATCACTCAGGTATTCAAGACAAAAAAGTTGATTTCTCACAGCATGCAATGCTTTGGCACTAAAAGAATATATTTCAATTTTACTCTGAAGTACTGAATACAAACTTTATGGAAACATCTAAACATAACTCCCCACATGATCCTGAGATGTTTGACACCGGTTATATCACTCAGGTATTCAAGACAAAAAAGTTGATTTCTCAGTGCATACTGTCCTTTGGCATTGAATGAAGCATACATTTCAATTTTACTCAAAGGTACTGACTGCAAACCTTATGGAGTCATCTTAATATAACTCTCCACATGATCCTGAGATGTTTGACAGTTGTTATATCACTCAGTTATTCAAGACAAAAAAGTTGATTTCTGTACGCATGAAGTGCTTTGGAACTTAAAGTATATATTTCAATTTTACTCTAAATTCCTCTATGCAAACCTTATGGAAATATCTAAACATAACTCCCCACATGATCCTGAGATGTTTGACATTTGTTATATCACTCAGGTATTCAAGACGAAGAAGTTGATTTCTCTCAGCATGCAATGCTTTGGCACTAAAAGAATATATTTCAATTTTACTCTGAAGTACTGAATGCAAACCTTTTGGAAACATGTTAACAGCACTCCCCAAATGTTCCTGAGATGTTTGACACCTGTTACATCACTCAGGTACTCAAGATAAAAAAGTTGATTTCTCAGTGCATACTGTGCTTTGGAATTGAAAGAAGTATACACTTCAATTTTACTCAAAGGTACTGACTGCAAACCTTATGGAGACATCTTAATATAACTCTCCACATGATCCTGAGATGTTTGGCAGTTGTTATATCACTCAGCTATTCAAGACAAAAAAGTTGATATCTCAATGCATGATGTGCTTTGGAACTAAAAGTATACATTTCAATTTTACTCTAAATTCCTGAATGCAAACCTTATGGAAAGATCTAAACATAACTCCCCACATGATCCTGAGATGTTTGACACCGGTTATATCACTCAGGTATTCAAGATAAAAAAGTTGATTCCTCAGTGCATACAGTGCTTCGGCATTGAAAGAAGCATACATTTCAATTTTACTCAAAGGTACTGACCGCGAACCTTATGGAGACATGTTAATATAAATCTCGACATGATCCTGAGAAGTTTGACAGCTGTTATATCACTCAGCTATTCAAGACAAAAAAGTTGACTTCTCACAGCATGCAATTCTTTGGCACTAAAAGAATATATTTCAATTTTACTCTGAAGTACTGATTGCAAACATTTTGGAAACATGTTAACATCACTCTCCACATGATCCTGAGATGTTTGACACCTTTTACATCACTCAGGTACTCAAGATAAAAAAGTTGATTTCTCAGTACGTACTGTGCTTTGACATTGAAAGAAGTATACACTTCAATTTTACTCAAAGGTACTGACTGCAAACCTTATGGAGACATCTTAATATAACTCTCCACATGATCTTGAGATGTTTGGGAGTTGTTACATCACTCAGGTACTCAAGATAAAAAAGTTGATTTCTCAGTGCATGCAATACTTTGGAAGTAAGAGAATATATTTCAATTTTACTCTAAATTCCTGAATGCAAACCTTCTGGAAACATCTAAACATAACTGCGCACATGATCCTGAGATGTTTGACACCGGTTATATCACTCAGGTATTCAAGATAAAAAAGTTGATTTCTCAGTGCATACTGTCCTTTGGCATTGAAAGAAGTATACACTTCAATTTTACTCAAAGGTACTGACTGCAAACCTTATGGAGACATCTTAATATAACTCTCCACATGATACTGAGATGTTTGGCAGTTGTTATATCACTCAGCTATTCAAGAGAAAAAAGTTGATATCTCAGTGCATGAAGTGCTTTGGAACTAAAAGTATATATTTTTTTTTTATTTTAAATTCCTCCATGCAAACCTTATGGAAACATCTAAAAATAACTCCCCACATGATCCTGAGATGTTTGACACCGGTTATATCACTCAGGTATTCAAGATAAAAAAGTTGATTTCTCAGTGCACACTGTGCTTTGGCATTGAATGAAGCATACATTTCAATTTTACTCAAAGGTCCTGACTGTAAACCTTGTGGAGTCATCTTAATATAACTCTCCACATGATCCTGAGATGTTTGACAGTTGTTTTTTCACTCAGCTTTTCAAGACAAAATAGTTGATTTCTCAACGCATGAAGTGGTTTGGAACTTAAAGTATATATTTCAATCTTACTGTAAATTCCGCAATGCAAACCTTATGGAAATATCTAAACATAACTCCCCACATGATCCAGAGATGTTTGACATTTGTTATATCACTCAGGTATTTAAGACAAAAAAGTTGATTTCTCTCAGCAGGCAATGCTTTGGCAGTAAAAGAATATATTTCAATTTTACTCTGAATTACTGAATGCAAACCTTTCGTAAACATGTAAACATCACTCCCCAAATGTTCCTGAGATGTTTGACACCTGTTACATCTCTCAGGTATTCAAGATAAAAAAGTTGATATCTCAGTGCATACAGTTGTTTGGCATTGAAAGAAGTACACATTTCACTTTTACACAAAGGTACTGACTGCAAGACTTAAGGAGACATCTTAATATAACTCTCCACATTATCCTGAGATGTCTGACAGCTGTTATATCACTCAGCTATTCAAGACAAAAAAGTTGATTTCCACAGCATGTAATGCTTTGGCACTAAAAGTATATATTTCAACTTTACTCTGAAGTACTGAATGCCAACCTTATGGAAACATGTTAACATCACTCTCCACATGATCATGAGATGTTTGACACCTGTTACATCACTCAGGTACTCAAGGTAAAAAAGTTGATTTTTTAGTGCATACTGTGCTTTGGCATTGAAAGAAGTATACACTTCAATTTTACTCAAAGGTACTGACTGCAAACCTTATGGAGACATCTTAATATAACTCTCCACATGATCCTGAGATGTTTGGCAGTTGTTATATCACTCAGGTATTCAAGACAAAAAAGTTGATATCTCAAAGCATGAAGTGCTTTGGAACTAAATGTATATATTTCAATTTTACTCTAAATTCCTCAATGCAAACCTTATGGAAACATCTAAACATAACTCCCAACATGATCCTGAGATGTTTGACACTGGTTATATCACTCAGGTATTCAAGATAAAAAAGTGGATTTCTCAGAGCATACTGTGCTTTGGTATTGAAAGAAGTACACATTCCAATTTGACACAGAGGTACTGACTGCAAATCTTAAGGTGACATCTTAATATAACTCTCCACATGATTCTGAGATGTCTGACAGCTGTTATATCACTCAGCTATTCAAGACAAGAGAGTTGATTTCTCAGTGCATGCAATGCTTTGGCACTAAAAGTATATATTTCAATTTTACTCTAAAGTACTGAATGCAAACCTCATCGAAACATCATAACATACTCCCCACATGATCCTGAGATGTTTGACACCTGTTACATCACTCAGGTATTCAGGATAAAAAAGTTGATTTCTCAGTGCATACTGTGATTTGGCATTGAAAGAAGTATACTTTCCAATTTGACACAAAGGTACTGACTGCAAACCTTAAGAAGACATCTTAATATAACTCTCCACATGATTCCGAGATGTCTGACAGCTGTTATATCACTCAAGTATTCAAGACAAAAAAGTTGATTTCTAAGTGCATGTAGTGCTTTGGCAGTAAAAGTATATATTTCAATTTTACTCTGAAGTACTGAATGCCAACCTTATGGAAACATGTTAACATCACTCTCCACATGATCCTGAGATGTTTGACACCTGTTACATCACTCAGGTACTCAAGATAAAAAAGTTGATTTCTCAGTGCATACTGTGCTTTGGCATTGAAAGAAGTATACACTTCAATTTTACTCAAAGGTACTGACTGCAAACCTTATGGACTCATCTTAATATAACTCTCCACATGATCCTGAGATGTTTGACAGTTGTTATATCACTCAGGAATTCAAGACAAAAAAGTTGATATCTCACAGCATGCAATGCTTTGGCACTGAAAGAATATATTTCAATTTTACTCTGAAGTACTGAATGCAAACATTTTGGAAACATGTTAACATCACTCTCCACATGATCCTGAGATGTTTGACACCTGTTACATCACTCAGGTATCAAGATAAAAAAGTTGATTTCTCAGTGCCTACTGTGCTTTGGCATTGAAAGAAGTATACATTTCAATTTTACTCAGAGGTACTGACTGCAAACCTTATGGAGACATCTTAATATAACTCTCCACATGATCCTGAGATGTTTGGCAGTTGTTATATCACTCAGCTATTCAAGACAAAAAAGTTGATATCTCAATGCATGAAGTGCTTTGGAACTAAAACTATACATTTCAATTTTACTCTAAATTCCTCAATGGAAACCTTATGGAAACATCTAAACATAACTCCCCACATGATCCTGAGATGTTTGACACCAGTTATATCACTCAGGTATTCAAGATAAAAAAGTTGATTTCTCAGTGCATACAGTGCTTTGGCATTGAAAGAAGCATACATTTCAATTTTACTCAAAGGTACTGACTGCAATCCTTATGGAGACATCTTAATATAACTCTCCACATGATCCTGAGATGTTTGGCAGTTGTTATATCACTCAGCTATTCAAGATAAAAAAGTTGATATCTCAATGCATGAAGTGCTTTGGAACTAAAAGTATATATTTCAATTTCACTCTAAATTCCTGAATGCAAACCTTATGGAAACATCTAAACATAACTCCGCACATGATCCTGAGATGTTTGACACCGGTTATATCACTCAGGTATTCAAGATAAAAAAGTTGATTTCTCAGTGCATACTGTGCTTTGGCATTGAGTGAAGCATACATTTCAATTTTACTGAAAGGTCCTGACTGCAAACCTTATGGAGTCATCTTATTATAACTCTCCACATGATCCTGAGATGTTTGACAGTTGTTATATCACTCAGCTATTCAAGAGAAAATAGTTGATTTCTCAACGCATGAAGTGCTTTGGAACTTAAAGTATATATTTCAATTTTACTGTAAATTCCGCGATGCAAACCTTATGGAAATATCTAAACATAACTCCCCACATGATCCTGAGATGTCTGACAGCTGTTATATCACTCAGGTATTCAAGACAAAAAAGTTGATTTCTCTCAGCAGGCAATGCTTTGGCAGTAAAAGAATATATTTCAACTTTACTCTGAATTACTGAATGCAAACCTTTCGGAAACATGTTAACATCACTCTCCAAATGTTCCTGAGATGTTTGACACCTGTTACATCTCTCAGGTATTCAAGATAAAAAAGTTGATTTCTCTGTGCATACAGTTGTTTGGCATTGAAAGAAGTATACATTTCACTTTTACACAAAGTTACTGACTGCAAGACTTAAGGAGACATCTTAATATAACTCTCCACATTATCCTGAGATGTTTGGCAGTTGTTATATCACTCAGGAATTCAAGACAAAAAAGTTGATATCTCAATGCATGAAGTGCTTTGGAACTAAAAGTATATATTTCAATTTTACTCTAAACTCCTCAATGCAAACCTTATGGAAACATCTAAACATAACTCCCCACATGATCCTGAGATGTTTGTCAGCTTTATATCACTCAAGCATTCAAGACAAAAAAGTTGATTTCCACAGCATGTAATGCTTTGGCACTAAAAGTATATATTTCAATGTCACTCCAAAGTACTGAAATCAAACCTTATGGAAACATCTTAATTTAACTCTCCACATGATCCTGAATTGTTTGACACCTGTTACATCACTCAGGTATCAAGATAAAAAAGTTGATTTCTCAGTGCATCCTGTGCTTTGGCATTGAAAGAAGTCTACATTCCAATTTGACACAGAGATACTGACTGCAAATGTTAAGGAGACATCTTAATATAACTCTCCACATGATTCCGAGATGTCTGACAGCTGTTATATCACTCAGGTATTCAAGACAAAAAAGTTGATTTCTCATTGCATGCAATGCTTTGGCGGTAAAAGTATATATTTCAACTTTACTCTGAAGTACTGAATGCCAACCTTATGGAAACATGTTAACATCACTCTCCACATGATCCTGAGATGTTTGACACCTGTTACATCACTCAGGTACTCAAGATAAAAAAGTTGATTTCTCAGTGCATACTGTGCTTTGGCATTGAAAGAAGTATACACTTCAATCTTACTCAAAGGCACTGTCTGCAAACCTTATGGAGACATCTTAATATAACTCTCCACATTATCCTGAGATGTCTGACAGCTGTTATATCACTCAGCTATTCAAGACAAGAGAGTTGATTTCTCAGTGCATGCAATGCTTTGGCACTAAAGGTATATATTTCAATTTTACTCTAAAGTACTGAATGCAAACCTCATCGAAACATCATAACATACTCCCCACATGATCCTGAGATGTTTGACACCTGTTACATCACTCAGGTACTCAAGGTAAAAAAGTTGATTTTTCAGTGCATACTGTGCTTTGGCATTGAATGAAGTATACATTCCAATTTGACACAGAGGTACTGACTGCAAATCTTAAGGTGACATCTTAATATAACTCTCCACTGATTCCGAGATGTCTGACAGCTGTTATATCACTCAGCTATTCCAGACAAAAAAGTTGATTTCTCAGTGCATACTGTCCTTTGGCATTGAAAGAAGTATACACTTCAATTTTACTCAAAGGTACTGACTGCAAACCTTATGGAGACATCTTAATATAACTCTCCACATGATCCTGAGATGTTTGGCAGTTGTTGTATCACTCAGCTATTCAAGACAAAAAAGTTGAGATCTCAATGCATGAAGTGCTTTGGAACTAAAAGTATATATTTCAATTTTACTTTAAATTCCTCAATGCAAACCTTATGGAAACATCTAAACATAACTCCCCACATGATCCTGAGATGTTTGACACCGGTTATATCACTCAGGTATTCAAGATAAAAAAGTTGATTTCTCAGTGCATACTGTGCTTTGGCATTGAATGAAGCATACATTTCAATTTTACTGAAAGGTCCTGACTGCAAACCTTATGGAGTCATCTTATTATAACTCTCCACATGATCCTGAGATGTTTGACAGTTGTTATATCACTCAGCTATTCAAGAGAAAATAGTTGATTTCTCAACGCATGAAGTGCTTTGGAACTTAAAGTATATATTTCAATTTTACTCTAAATTCCGCAATGCAAACCTTATGGAAATATCTAACCATAACTCCCCACATGATCCTGAGATGTTTGACACCTGTTACATCACTCAGGTATTCAGGATAAAAAAGTTGATTTCTCAGTGCATACTGTGCTTTGGCATTGAAAGAAGTATACATTTCACTTTTACACAAAGGTACTGACTGCAAGACTTAAGGAGACATCGTAATATAACTCTCCACATTATCCTGAGATGTCTGACAGCTGTTATATCACTCAGCTACTCAAGACAAAAGAGTTGATTTCTCAGTGCATGCAATGCTTTGGCACTAAAGTATATATTTCCAATTTTACTCTAAAGTACTGAATGCAAACCTCATGGAAACATCTTAACATAACTCCCCACATGATCCTGAGATGTTTGACACCTGTTACATCACTCAGGTATTCAGGATAAAAAAGTTGATTTCTCAGTGCATACTGTGCTTTGGCATTGAAAGAAGTATACATTCCAATTTGACACAAAGGTACTAACTGCAAACCTTAAGAAGACATCTTAATATAACTCTCCACATGATTCCGAGATGTCTGACAGCTGTTATATCACTTAGGTATTCAAGACAAAAAAGTTGATTTCTCAGTGCATGCAATGCTTTGGCACTGAAAGTATATATTTCAACTTTACTCTGAAGTATTGAATGCCAACCTTATGGAAACATGTTAACATCACTCTCCACATGATCCTGAGATGTTTGACACCTGTTACATCACTCAGGTACTCAAGATAAAAAAGTTGATTTCTCAGTGCATACTGTGCTTTGGCATTGAAAGAAGTATACACTTTAATTTTACTCAAAGGTACTGACTGGAAACCTTCTGGAGAAATCTTAATATAACTCTCCACATGATCCTGAGATGTTTGGCAGTTGTTATATCAATCAGCTATTCAAGACAAAAAAGTTGATATCTCAATGCATGAAGCGCTTTGGAACTAAAAGTATACATTTCAATTTTACTCTAAATTCCTGAATGCAAACCTTATGGAAACATCTAAACATAACTCCCCACATGATCCTGAGATGTTTGACATTTGTTATATCACTCAGGTATTCAAGACAAAAATGTTGATTTCTCTCAGCATGCAATGCTTTGCACTAAAAGAATATATTTCAATTTTACTCTGAAGTACTGAATGCAAACTTTTTGGAAACATGTTACCATCACTCTCCACATGATCCTGACATGTTTGACACCTGTTACATCACTCAGGTACTCAAGGTAAAAAACTTGATTTTTCAGTGCATACTGTGCTTTGGCATTGAAAGAAGTATACACTTCAATTTTACAGAAAGGTACTGACTGCAAACCTTATGGAGACATCTTAATATAAATCTCGACATGATCCTGGGAAGTTTGACAGCTGTTATATCACTCAGCTATTCAAGACAAAAAAGTTGATTCCTCAGTGCATGCTGTACTTTGGCATTGAAAGATGTATACACTTCAATTTTACTCAAACGTACTGACTGCAAACCTTATGGAGACATCTTAATATAACTCTCCACATGATCCTGAGATGTTTGGCAGTTGTTATATCAGTCAGCTATTCAAGACAAAAAAGTTGATATCTCAATGCATGAAGCGCTTTGGAACTAAAAGTATATATTTCAATTTTACTCTAAATTCCTCAATGCAAATCTTATGGAAACATCTAAACATAACTCCCCACATGATCCTTAGATGTTTGACACTGGTTATATCACTCAGGTATTCAAGATAAAAAAGTGGATTTCTCAGAGCATACTGTGCTTTGGCATTGAAAGAAGTATACATTCCAATTTGACACAGAGGTACTGACTGCAAATCTTAAGGTGACATCTTAATATAACTCTCCACATGATTCCGAGATGTCTGACAGCTGTTATATCACTCAGCTATTCCAGACAAAAAAGTTGATTTCTCAGTGCATGCAATGCTTTGGCAGTAAAAGTATATATTTCGATTTTACTCTGAAGTACTGAACGCCAACCTTATGGAAACATGTTAACGTCGTTCTCCACATGATCCTGAGATGTTTGACACCTGTTACATCACTCAGGTACTCAAGATAAAAAAGTTGATTTCTCAGTGCATACTGTGCTTTGGCATTGAAAGAAGTATACACTTCAATTTTACTGAAAGGTACTGACTGCAAACCTTATGGAGACATCTTAATATAACTCTCCACATGATCCTGAGATGTTTGGCAGTTGTTATATCACTCAGCTATTCAAGACAAAAAAGTTGATATCTCAATGCATGAAGTGCTTTGGAAGTAAAAGTATACATTTTAATTTTACTCTATATTCCCGAATGCAAACCTTATGGAAACATCTAAACATAACTCCCCAGATGATCCTGAGATGTTTGACACCGGTTAAATCACTCAGGTATTCAAGATAAAAAAGTTGATTTCTCAGTGCATACAGTGCTTTGGCATTGAAAGAAGTATCCATTCCAATTTGACACAAAGGTACTGACTGCAAACCTGAAGAAGACATCTTAATATAACTCTCCACATGATTCCGAGATGTCTGACAGCTGTTATATCACTCAGGTATTCAAGACAAAAAAGTTGATTTCTCAGTGCATGCAATGCTTTGGCAGTAAAAGTATATATTTCAATTTTACTCTGAAGTACTGAATGCCAACCTTATGGAAATATCTAAACATAACTCCCCACATGATCCTGAGATGTTTGACACCGGTTATATCACTCAAGTATTCAAGATAAAAAAGTTGATTTCTCAGTGCATACAGTGCTTTTGCATTGAAAGAAGCATACATTTCAATTTTACTCAAAGGTACTGACTGCAAACCTTATGGAGACATCTTAATATAAATGTCGACATGATCCTGAGAAGTTTGACAGCTGTTATATGACTCAGGTATTCAAAACAAAAAAGTTGATTTCTCAGTGCATGCTGTACTTTGGCATTGAAAGAAGTATACACTTCAATTTTACTCAAAGGTACTGACTGCAAACCTTATGGACTCATCTTAATATAACTCTCCACATGATCCTGAGATGTTTGACCGTTGTTATATCACTCAGGTATTCAAGACAAAAAAGTTGATTTCTCTCAGCATGCAATGCTTTGGCACTAAAAGAATATATTTCAATTTTACTCTGAAGTACTGAATGCAAACCTTTTGGAAACATGTTAACAGCACTCCCCAAATGTTCCTGAGATGTTTGACACCTGTTACATCACTCAGGTATCAAGATAAAAAAGTTGATTTCTCAGTGCATACAGTGCTTTGGAATTGAAAGAAGTATACACTTCAATTTTACTCAAAGGTACTGACTGCAAACCTTATGGAGACATCTTAATATAACTCTCCACATGATCCTGAGATGTTTGGCAGTTGTTATATCACTCAGCTATTCAAGACAAAAAAGTTGATATCTCAATGCATGATGTGCTTTGGAACTAAAAGTATACATTTCAATTTTACTCTAAATTCCTGAATGCAAACCTTATGGAAAGATCTAAACATAACTCCCCACATGATCCTGAGATGTTTGACACCGGTTATATCACTCAGGTATTCAAGATAAAAAAGTTGATTCCTCAGTGCATACAGTGCTTCGGCATTGAAAGAAGCATACATTTCAATTTTACTCAAAGGTACTGACCGCGAACCTTATGGAGACATGTTAATATAAATCTCGACATGATCCTGAGAAGTTTGACAGCTGTTATATCACTCAGCTATTCAAGACAAAAAAGTTGACTTCTCACAGCATGCAATTCTTTGGCACTAAAAGAATATATTTCAATTTTACTCTGAAGTACTGATTGCAAACATTTTGGAAACATGTTAACATCACTCTCCACATGATCCTGAGATGTTTGACACCTTTTACATCACTCAGGTACTCAAGATAAAAAAGTTGATTTCTCAGTGCGTACTGTGCTTTGGCATTGAAAGAAGTATACACTTCAATTTTACTCAAAGGTACTGACTGCAAACCTTATGGAGACATCTTAATATAACTCTCCACATGATCTTGAGATGTTTGGGAGTTGTTACATCACTCAGGTACTCAAGATAAAAAAGTTGATTTCTCAGTGCATGCAATACTTTGGAAGTAAAAGAATATATTTCAATTTTACTCTAAATTCCTGAATTCAAACCTTCTGGAAACATCTAAACATAACTGCGCACATGATCCTGAGATGTTTGACACCGGTTATATCACTCAGGTATTCAAGATAAAAAAGTTGATTTCTCAGTGCATACTGTCCTTTGGCATTGAAAGAAGTATACACTTCAATTTTACTCAAAGGTACTGACTGCAAACCTTATGGAGACATCTTAATATAACTCTCCACATGATACTGAGATGTTTGGCAGTTGTTATATCACTCAGCTATTCAGGAGAAAAAAGTTGATATCTCAGTGCATGAAGTGCTTTGGAACTAAAAGTATATATTTTTTTTTTATTTTAAATTCCTCCATGCAAACCTTATGGAAACATCTAAAAATAACTCCCCACATGATCCTGAGATGTTTGACACCGGTTATATCACTCAGGTATTCAAGATAAAAAAGTTGATTTCTCAGTGCATACTGTGCTTTGGCATTGAATGAAGCATACATTTCAATTTTACTCAAAGGTCCTGACTGTAAACCTTGTGGAGTCATCTTAATATAACTCTCCACATGATCCTGAGATGTTTGACAGTTGTTTTTTCACTCAGCTTTTCAAGACAAAATAGTTGATTTCTCAACGCATGAAGTGGTTTGGAACTTAAAGTATATATTTCAATCTTACTGTAAATTCCGCAATGCAAACCTTATGGAAATATCTAAACATAACTCCCCACATGATCCAGAGATGTTTGACATTTGTTATATCACTCAGGTATTTAAGACAAAAAAGTTGATTTCTCTCAGCAGGCAATGCTTTGGCAGTAAAAGAATATATTTCAATTTTACTCTGAATTACTGAATGCAAACCTTTCGTAAACATGTAAACATCACTCCCCAAATGTTCCTGAGATGTTTGACACCTGTTACATCTCTCAGGTATTCAAGATAAAAAAGTTGATATCTCAGTGCATACAGTTGTTTGGCATTGAAAGAAGTACACATTTCACTTTTACACAAAGGTACTGACTGCAAGACTTAAGGAGACATCTTAATATAACTCTCCACATTATCCTGAGATGTCTGACAGCTGTTATATCACTCAGCTATTCAAGACAAAAGAGTTGATTTCTCAGTGCATTCAATGCTTTGGCAGTAAAAGTATATATTTCAATTTTACTCTGAAGTACTGAATGCCAACCTTATGGAAACATGTTAACATCACTCTCCACATGATCCTGAGATGTTTGACACCTGTTACATTACTCAGGTACTCAAGATAAAAAAGTTGATTTCTCAGTGCATACTGTGCTTTGGCATTGAAAGAAGTATACACTTCAATTTTACTCAAAGGTACTGACTGCAAACCTTATGGAGACATCTTAATATAACTCTCCACATGATTCCGAGATGTCTGACAGCTGTTACATCACTAAGGTATTCAAGACAAAAAAGTTGATTTCTCAGTGCATGCACTGCTTTGGCAGTAAAAGTATATATTTCAATTTTACTCTGAAGTACTGAATGCCAACCTTATTGAAACATGTTAACATCACTCTCCACATGATCATGAGATGTTTGACACCTGTTACATCACTCAGGTACTCAAGGTAAAAAAGTTGATTTTTTAGTGCATACTGTGCTTTGGCATTGAAAGAAGTATACACTTCAATTTTACTCAAAGGTACTGACTGCAAACCTTATGGAGACATCTTAATATAACTCTCCACATGATCCTGAGATGTTTGGCAGTTGTTATATCACTCAGGTATTCAAGACAAAAAAGTTGATATCTCAAAGCATGAAGTGCTTTGGAACTAAATGTATATATTTCAATTTTACTCTAAATTCCTCAATGCAAACCTTATGGAAACATCTAAACATAACTCCCAACATGATCCTGAGATGTTTGACACTGGTTATATCGCTCAGGTATTCAAGATAAAAAAGTGGATTTCTCAGAGCATACTGTGCTTTGGTATTGAAAGAAGTACACATTCCAATTTGACACAGAGGTACTGACTGCAAATCTTAAGGTGACATCTTAATATAACTCTCCACATGATTCCGAGATGTCTGACAGCTGTTATATCACTCAGCTATTCAAGACAAGAGAGTTGATTTCTCAGTGCATGCAATGCTTTGGCACTAAAAGTATATATTTCAATTTTACTCTAAAGTACTGAATGCAAACCTCATCGAAACATCATAACATACTCCCCACATGATCCTGAGATGTTTGACACCTGTTACATCACTAAGTATTCAGGATAAAAAAGTTGATTTCTCAGTGCATACTGTGATTTGGCATTGAAAGAAGTATACTTTCCAATTTGACACAAAGGTACTGACTGCAAACCTTAAGAAGACATCTTAATATAACTCTCCACATGATTCCGAGATGTCTGACAGCTGTTATATCACTCAAGTATTCAAGACAAAAAAGTTGATTTCTAAGTGCATGTAGTGCTTTGGCAGTAAAAGTATATATTTCAATTTTACTCTGAAGTACTGAATGCCAACCATATGGAAACATGTTAACATCACTCTCCACATGATCCTGAGATGTTTGACACCTGTTACATCACTCAGGTACTCAAGATAAAAAAGTTGATTTCTCAGTGCATACTGTGCTTTGGCATTGAAAGAAGTATACACTTCAATTTTACTCAAAGGTACTGACTGCAAACCTTATGGACTCATCTTAATATAACTCTCCACATGATCCTGAGATGTTTGACAGTTGTTATATCACTCAGGTATTCAAGACAAAAAAGTTGATATCTCACAGCATGCAATGCTTTGGCACTGAAAGAATATATTTCAATTTTACTCTGAAGTACTGAATGCAAACATTTTGGAAACATGTTAACATCACTCTCCACATGATCCTGAGATGTTTGACACCTGTTACATCACTCAGGTACTCAAGGTAAAAAAGTTGATTTTTCAGTGCATACTGTGCTTTGGCATTGAAAGAAGTATACACTTCAATTTTACTGAAAGGTACTGACTGCAAACCTTATGGAGACATCTTAATATAACTCTCCACATGATCCTGAGATGTTAGGCAGTTGTTATATCACTCAGGTATTCAAGACAAAATAGTTGATATCCCAAAGCTTGAAGTGCTTTGGAACTAAATGTATATATTTCAATTTTACTCTAAATTCCTCAATGCAAACCTTATGGAAACATCTAAACATAACTCCCAACATGATCCTGAGATGTTTGACACCGGTTATATCACTCATGTATTCAAGATAAAAAAAGTTGATTTCTCAGTGCATACTTTGCTTTGGCATTGAATGAAACATACATTTCAATTTTACTCAAAAGTACTGACTGCAGACCTTATGGAGTCATCTTAATATAACTCTCCGCATGATCCTGAGATGTTTGACAGTTGTTATATCACTCAGCTATTCAAGACAAAAAAGTTGATATCTCAATGCATGAAGTGCTTTGGAACTAAAAGTATACATTTCAATTTTACTCTAAATTCCTGAATGCAAACCTTATGGAAACATCTAAACATAACTCCCCACATGATCCTGAGATGTTTAACACCGGTTATATCACTCAGGTATTCAAGATAAAAAAGTTGATTTGTCAGTGCATACAGTGCTTTGGCATTGAAAGAAGCATACATTTCAATTTTACTCGAAGGTACTGACTGCAAACCTTATGGAGACATCTTAATATAAATCTCGACATGATCCTGAAAAGTTTGACAGCTGTTATATCACTCAGTTATTCAAGACAAAAAAGTTTATTTCACAGTGCATGCTGTACTTTGGCATTGAAAGAAGTATACACTTCAATTTTACTCAAAGGTACTGACTGCAAACCTTATGGAGACATCTTAATATAACTCTCCACATGATCCTGAGATGTTTGGCAGTTGTTATATCACTCAGCAATTCAAGACAAAAAAGTTGATATCTCAAAGCATGAAGCGCTTTGGAACTAAAAGTATATATTTCAATTTTACTCTATATTCCTCAATGCAAATCTTATGGAAACATCTAAACATAACTCCCCACATGATCCTGAGATGTTTGACACTGGTTATATCACTCAGGTATTCAAGATAAAAAAGTGGATTTCTCAGAGCATACTGTGCTTTGGCATTGAAAGAAGTATACATTCCAATTTGACACAGAGGTACTGACTGCAAATCTTAAGGTGATATCTTAATATAACTCTCCACATGATTCCGAGATGTCTGACAGCTGTTATATCACTCAGCTATTCCAGACAAAAAAGTTGATTTCTCAGTGCATGCAATGCTTTGGCAGTAAAAGTATATATTTCGATTTTACTCTGAAGTACTGAATGCCAACCTTATGGAAACATGTTAACGTCATTCTCCACATGATCCTGAGATGTTTGACACCTGTTACATCACTCAGGTACTCAAGATAAAAAAGTTGATTTCTCAGTGCATACTGTGCTTTGGCATTGAAAGAAGTATACACTTCAATTTTACTGAAAGGTACTGACTGCAAACCTTATGGAGACATCTTAATATAACTCTCCACATGATCCTGAGATGTTTGGCACTTGTTATATCACTCAGCTATTCAAGACAAAAAAGTTGATATCTCAATGCATGAAGTGCTTTGGAACTAAAAGTATACATTTTAATTTTACTCTATATTCCTGAATGCAAACCTTATGGAAACATCTAAACATAACTCCCAACATGATCCTGAGATGTTTGACACCGGTTATATCACTCATGTATTCAAGATAAAAAAAGTTGATTTCTCAGTGCATACTGTGCTTTGGCATTGAATGAAACATACATTTCAATTTTACTCAAAAGTACTGACTGCAGACCTTATGGAGTCATCTTAATATAACTCTCCGCATGATCCTGAGATGTTTGACAGTTGTTATATCACTCAGCTATTCAAGACAAAAAATTTGATATCTCAATGCATGAAGTGCTTTGGAACTAAAAGTATACATTTCAATTTTACTCTAAATTCCTGAATGCAAACCTTATGGAAACATCTAAACATAACTCCCCACATGATCCTGAGATGTTTAACACCGGTTATATCACTCAGGTATTCAAGATAAAAAAGTTGATTTGTCAGTGCATACAGTGCTTTGGCATTGAAAGAAGCATACATTTCAATTTTACTCAAAGGTACTGACTGCAAACCTTATTGAGACATCTTAATATAAATGTCGACATGATCCTGAGAAGTATGACAGCTGTTATATCACTCAGGTATTCAAAACAAAAAAGTTGATTTCTCAGTGCATGCTGTACTTTGGCATTGAAAGAAGTATACACTTCAATTTTACTCAAAGGTACTGACTGCAAACCTTATGGACTCATCTTAATATAACTCTCCACATGATCCTGAGATGTTTGACAGTTGTTATATCACTCAGCTATTCAAGACAAAAAAGTTGATTTCTCACAGCATGCAATGCTTTGGCACTAAAAGAATATATTTCAATTTTACTCTGAAGTACTGAATGCAAACCTTATGGAAACATCTAAACATAACTCCCCACATGATCCTGAGATGTTTGACACCGGTTATATCACTCAGGTATTCAAGACAAAAAAGTTGATTTCTCAGTGCATACTGTGCTTTGGCATTGAATGAAGCATACATTTCAATTTTACTCAAAGGTACTGACTGCAAACCTTATGGACTCATCTTAATATAACTCTCCACATGATCCTGAGATGTTTGGCAGTTGTTATATCCCTCAGGTATTCAAGACAAAAAAGTTGATATCTCAAAGCATGAAGTGCTTTGGAACTAAATGTATATATTTCAATTTTGCTCTAAATTCCTCAATGCAAACCTTATGGAAACATCTAAACATAACTCCCCACATGATCCTGAGATGTTTGACACCGGTTATATCACTCATGTATTCAAGATAAAAAAAGTTGATTTCTCAGTGCATACTGTGCTTTGGCATTGAATGAAACATACATTTCAATTTTACTCAAAGGTAGTGACTGCAAACCTTATGGACTCATCATAATATAACTCTCCACATGATCCTGAGATGTTTGACAGGTGTTATATCACTCAGCTATTCAAGACAAAAAAGTTGATTTCTCACAGCATGCAATGCTTTGGAACTAAAAGAATATATTTCAATTTTATTCTGAAGTACTGAATGCAAACCTTATGGAAACATCTAAACATAACTCCCGACATGATCCTGAGATGTTTGACACCGGTTATATCACTCAGGTATTCAAGACAAAAAAGTTGATTTCTCAGTGCATACTGTGCTTTGGCATTGAATGAAGCATACATTTCAATTTTACTCAAAGGTACTGACTGCAAACCTTATGGAGTCATCTTAATATAACTCTCCACATGATCCTGAGATGTTTGACAGTTGTTATATCACTCAGTTATTCAAGACAAAAAAGTTGATTTCTCAACGCATGAAGTGCTTTGGAACTTAAAGTATATATTTCAATTTTACTCTAAATTCCTCTATGCAAACCTTATGGAAATATCTAAACATAACTCCCCACATGATCCTGAGATGTTTGACATTTGTTATATCACTCAGGTATTCAAGACGAAGAAGTTGATTTCTCTCAGCATGCAATGCTTTGGCACTAAAAGAATATATTTCAATTTTACTCTGAAGTACTGAATGCAAACCTTTTGGAAACATGTTAACATCACTCCCCAAATGTTCCTGAGATGTTTGACACCTGTTACATCACTCAGGTACTCAAGATAAAAAAGTTGATTTCTCAGTGCATACTGTGCTTTGGAATTGAAAGAAGTATACACTTCAATTTTACTGAAAGGTACTGACTGCAAACCTTATGGAGACATCTTAATATAACTCTCCACATGATCCTGAGATATTTGGCAGTTGTTATATCACTCAGCTATTCAAGACTAAAAAGTTGATATCTCAATGCATGATGTGCTTTGGAACTAAAAGTATACATTTCAATTTTATTCTAAATTCCTGAATGCAAACCTTATGGAAAGATCTAAACATAACTCCCCACATGATCCTGAGATGTTTGACACCGGTTATATCACTCAGGTATTCAAGATAAAAAAGTTGATTTCTCAGTGCATACTGTGCTTTGGCATTGAAAGAAGTATACACTTCAATTTTACTGAAAGGTACTGACTGCAAACCTTATGGAGACATCTTAATATAACTCTCCACATGATCCTGAGATGTTTGGCAGTTGTTATATCACTCAGCTATTCAAGACAAAAAAGTTGATATCTCAATGCATGAAGTGCTTTGGAACTAAAAGTATACATTTTAATTTTACTCTATATTCCTGAATGCAAACCTTATGGAAACATCTAAACATAACTCCCCAGATGATCCTGAGATGTTTGACACCGGTTAAATCACTCAGGTATTCAAGATAAAAAAGTTGATTTCTCAGTGCATACAGTGCTTTGGCATTGAAAGAAGTATCCATTCCAATTTGACACAAAGGTACTGACTGCAAACCTTAAGAAGACATCTTAATATAACTCTCCACATGATTCCGAGATGTCTGACAACTGTTATATCACTCAGGTATGCAAGACAAAAAAGTTGATTTCTCACAGCATGCAATGCTTTGGCACTAAAAGAATATATTTCAATTTTACTCTGAAGTACTGAATGCAAACCTTATGGAAACATCTCAACATAACTCCCCACATGATCCTGAGATGTTTGACACCAGTTATATCACTCAGGTATTCAAGACAAAAAAGTTGATTTCTCAATGCATACTGTGCTTTGGCATTGAATGAAGCATACATTTCAATTTTACTCAAAGGTACTGACAGCAAACCTTATGGACTCATCTTAATATAACTCTCCACATGATCCTGAGATGTTTGACAGTTGTTATATCACTCAGGTATTCAAGACAAAAAAGTTGATATCTCACAGCATGCAATGCTTTGGCACAAAAAGAATATATTTCGATTTTACTCTGAAGTACTGAATGCCAACCTTATGGAAACATGTTAACGTCATTCTCCACATGATCCTGAGATGTTTGACACCTGTTACATCACTCAGGTACTCAAGATAAAAAAGTTGATTTCTCAGTGCATACTGTGCTTTGGCATTGAAAGAAGTATACACTTCAATTTTACTGAAAGGTACTGACTGCAAACCTTATGGAGACATCTTAATATAACTCTCCACATGATCCTGAGATGTTTGGCACTTGTTATATCACTCAGCTATTCAAGACAAAAAAGTTGATATCTCAATGCATGAAGTGCTTTGGAACTAAAAGTATACATTTTAATTTTACTCTATATTCCTGAATGCAAACCTTATGGAAACATCTAAACATAACTCCCAACATGATCCTGAGATGTTTGACACCGGTTATATCACTCATGTATTCAAGATAAAAAAAGTTGATTTCTCAGTGCATACTGTGATTTGGCATTGAATGAAACATACATTTCAATTTTACTCAAAAGTACTGACTGCAAACCTTATGGAGACATCTTAATATAAATCTCGACATGATCCTGAAAAGTTTGACAGCTGTTATATCACTCAGTTATTCAAGACAAAAAAGTTGATTTCACAGTGCATGCTGTACTTTGGCATTGAAAGAAGTATACACTTCAATTTTACTCAAAGGTACTGACTGCAAACCTTATGGAGACATCTTAATATAACTCTCCACATGATCCTGAGATGTTTGGCAGTTGTTATATCACTCAGCAATTCAAGACAAAAAAGTTGATATCTCAAAGCATGAAGCGCTTTGGAACTAAAAGTATATATTTCAATTTTACTCTATATTCCTCAATGCAAATCTTATGGAAACATCTAAACATAACTCCCCACATGATCCTGAGATGTTTGACACTGGTTATATCACTCAGGTATTCAAGATAAAAAAGTGGATTTCTCAGAGCATACTGTGCTTTGGCATTGAAAGAAGTATACATTCCAATTTGACACAGAGGTACTGACTGCAAATCTTAAGGTGATATCTTAATATAACTCTCCACATGATTCCGAGATGTCTGACAGCTGTTATATCACTCAGCTATTCCAGACAAAAAAGTTGATTTCTCAGTGCATGCAATGCTTTGGCAGTAAAAGTATATATTTCGATTTTACTCTGAAGTACTGAATGCCAACCTTATGGAAACATGTTAACGTCATTCTCCACATGATCCTGAGATGTTTGACACCTGTTACATCACTCAGGTACTCAAGATAAAAAAGTTGATTTCTCAGTGCATACTGTGCTTTGGCATTGAAAGAAGTATACACTTCAATTTTACTGAAAGGTACTGACTGCAAACCTTATGGAGACATCTTAATATAACTCTCCACATGATCCTGAGATGTTTGGCACTTGTTATATCACTCAGCTATTCAAGACAAAAAAGTTGATATCTCAATGCATGAAGTGCTTTGGAACTAAAAGTATACATTTTAATTTTACTCTATATTCCTGAATGCAAACCTTATGGAAACATCTAAACATAACTCCCCAGATGATCCTGAGATGTTTGACACCGGTTAAATCACTCAGGTATTCAAGATAAAAAAGTTGATTTCTCAGTGCATACAGTGCTTTGGCATTGAAAGAAGTATCCATTCCAATTTGACACCAAGGTACTGACTGCAAACCTTAAGAAGACATCTTAATATAACTCTCCACATGATTCCGAGATGTCTGACAGCTGTTATATCACTTAGGTATGCAAGACAAAAAAGTTGATTTCTCAGTGCATGCAATGCTTTGGCAGCAAAAGTATATATTTCAATTTTACTCTGAAGTACTGAATGCCAACCTTATGGAAACATCTAAACATAACTCCCCACATGATCCTGAGATGTTTGACACCGGTTATATCACTCAGGTATTCAAGATAAAAAAGTTGATTTCTCAGTGCATACTGTGCTTTGGCATTGAATGAAGCATACATTTCAATTTTACTCAAAGGTACTGACTGCAAACCTTATTGAGACATGTTAATATAAATGTCGACATGATCCTGAGAAGTATGACAGCTGTTATATCACTCAGGTATTCAAAACAAAAAAGTTGATTTCTCAGTGCATGCTGTACTTTGGCATTGAAAGAAGTATACACTTCAATTTTACTCAAAGGTACTGACTGCAAACCTTATGGACTCATCTTAATATAACTCTCCACATGATCCTGAGATGTTTGACAGTTGTTATATCACTCAGCTATTCAAGACAAAAAAGTTGATTTCTCACAGCATGCAATGCTTTGGCACTAAAAGAATATATTTCAATTTTACTCTGAAGTACTGAATGCAAACCTTATGGAAACATCTAAACATAACTCCCCACATGATCCTGAGATGTTTGACACCGGTTATATCACTCAGGTATTCAAGACAAAAAAGTTGATTTCTCAGTGCATACTGTGCTTTGGCATTGAATGAAGCATACATTTCAATTTTACTCAAAGGTACTGACTGCAAACCTTATGGACTCATCTTAATATAACTCTCCACATGATCCTGAGATGTTTGGCAGTTGTTATATCCGTCAGGTATTCAAGACAAAAAAGTTGATATCTCAAAGCATGAAGTGCTTTGGAACTAAATGTATATATTTCAATTTTACTCTAAATTCCTCAATGCAAACCTTATGGAAACATCTAAACATAACTCCCCACATGATCCTGAGATGTTTGACACCGGTTATATCACTCATGTATTCAAGATAAAAAAAGTTGATTTCTCAGTGCATACTGTGCTTTGGCATTGAATGAAACATACATTTCAATTTTACTCAAAGGTACTGACTGCAAACCTTATGGACTCATCTTAATATAACTCTCCACATGATCCTGAGATGTTTGACAGTTGTTATATCACTCAGCTATTCAAGACAAAAAAGTTGATTTCTCACAGCATGCAATGCTTTGGCACTAAAAGAATATATTTCAATTTTACTCTGAAGTACTGAATGCAAACCTTATGGAAACATCTAAACATAACTCCCGACATGATCCTGAGATGTTTGACACCGGTTATATCACTCAGGTATTCAAGACAAAAAAGTTGATTTCTCAGTGCATACTGTGCTTTGGCATTGAATGAAGCATACATTTCAATTTTACTCAAAGGTACTGACTGCAAACCTTATGGACTCATCTTAATATAACTCTCCACATGATCCTGAGATGTTTGGCAGTTGTTATATCCGTCAGGTATTCAAGACAAAAAAGTTGATATCTCAAAGCATGAAGTGCTTTGGAACTAAATGTATATATTTCAATTTTACTCTAAATTCCTCAATGCAAACCTTATGGAAACATCTAAACATTACTCCCCACATGATCCTGAGATGTTTGACACCGGTTATATCACTCATGTATTCAAGATAAAAAAAGTTGATTTCTCAGTGCATACTGTGCTTTGGCATTGAATGAAACATACATTTCAATTTTACTCAAAGGTACTGACTGCAAACCTTATGGACTCATCATAATATAACTCTCCACATGATCCTGAGATGTTTGACAGGTGTTATATCACTCAGCTATTCAAGACAAAAAAGTTGATTTCTCACAGCATGCAATGCTTTGGAACTAAAAGAATATATTTCAATTTTATTCTGAAGTACTGAATGCAAACCTTATGGAAACATCTAAACATAACTCCCGACATGATCCTGAGATGTTTGACACCGGTTATATCACTCAGGTATTCAAGACAAAAAAGTTGATTTCTCAGTGCATACTGTGCTTTGGCATTGAATGAAGCATACATTTCAATTTTACTCAAAGGTACTGACTGCAAACCTTATGGAGTCATCTTAATATAACTCTCCACATGATCCTGAGATGTTTGACAGTTGTTATATCACTCAGTTATTCAAGACAAAAAAGTTGATTTCTCAACGCATGAAGTGCTTTGGAACTTAAAGTATATATTTCAATTTTACTCTAAATTCCTCTATGCAAACCTTATGGAAATATCTAAACATAACTCCCCACATGATCCTGAGATGTTTGACATTTGTTATATCACTCAGGTATTCAAGACGAAGAAGTTGATTTCTCTCAGCATGCAATGCTTTGGCACTAAAAGAATATATTTCAATTTTACTCTGAAGTACTGAATGCAAACCTTTTGGAAACATGTTAACATCACTCCCCAAATGTTCCTGAGATGTTTGACACCTGTTACATCACTCAGGTACTCAAGATAAAAAAGTTGATTTCTCAGTGCATACTGTGCTTTGGAATTGAAAGAAGTATACACTTCAATTTTACTGAAAGGTACTGACTGCAAACCTTATGGAGACATCTTAATATAACTCTCCACATGATCCTGAGATATTTGGCAGTTGTTATATCACTCAGCTATTCAAGACTAAAAAGTTGATATCTCAATGCATGATGTGCTTTGGAACTAAAAGTATACATTTCAATTTTATTCTAAATTCCTGAATGCAAAACTTATGGAAAGATCTAAACATAACTCCCCACATGATCCTGAGATGTTTGACACCGGTTATATCACTCAGGTATTCAAGATAAAAAAGTTGATTTCTCAGTGCATACTGTGCTTTGGCATTGAAAGAAGTATACACTTAAATTTTACTGAAAGGTACTGACTGCAAACCTTATGGAGACATCTTAATATAACTCTCCACATGATCCTGAGATGTTTGGCAGTTGTTATATCACTCAGCTATTCAAGACAAAAAAGTTGATATCTCAATGCATGAAGTGCTTTGGAACTAAAAGTATACATTTTAATTTTACTCTATATTCCTGAATGCAAACCTTATGGAAACATCTAAACATAACTCCCCAGATGATCCTGAGATGTTTGACACCGGTTAAATCACTCAGGTATTCAAGATAAAAAAGTTGATTTCTCAGTGCATACAGTGCTTTGGCATTGAAAGAAGTATCCATTCCAATTTGACACAAAGGTACTGACTGCAAACCTTAAGAAGACATCTTAATATAACTCTCCACATGATTCCGAGATGTCTGACAACTGTTATATCACTCAGGTATGCAAGACAAAAAAGTTGATTTCTCACAGCATGCAATGCTTTGGCACTAAAAGAATATATTTCAATTTTACTCTGAAGTACTGAATGCAAACCTTATGGAAACATCTCAACATAACTCCCCACATGATCCTGAGATGTTTGACACCAGTTATATCACTCAGGTATTCAAGACAAAAAAGTTGATTTCTCAATGCATACTGTGCTTTGGCATTGAATGAAGCATACATTTCAATTTTACTCAAAGGTACTGACAGCAAACCTTATGGACTCATCTTAATATAACTCTCCACATGATCCTGAGATGTTTGACAGTTGTTATATCACTCAGGTATTCAAGACAAAAAAGTTGATATCTCACAGCATGCAATGCTTTGGCACAAAAAGAATATATTTCAATTTTACTCTGAAGTACTGAATGCAAACATTTTGGAAACATGTTAACATCACTCTCCACATGATCCTGAGATGTTTGACACCTGTTACATCACTCAGGTACTCAAGGTAAAAAAGTTGATTTTTCAGTGCATACTGTGCTTTGGCATTGAAAGAAGTATACACTTCAATTTTACTGAAAGGTACTGACTGCAAACCTTATGGAGACATCTTAAGATAACTCTCCACATGATCCTGAGATGTTTGGCAGTTGTTATATCACTCAGGTATTCAAGAGAAAAAAGTTGATATCTCAAAGCATGAAGTGCTTTGGAACTAAAAGAATATATTTCAATTTTACTCTAAATTCCTCAATGCAAACCTTATGGAAACATCTAAACATAACTCCCAACATGATCCTGAGATGTTTGACACTGGTTATATCACTCATGTATTCAAGATAAAAAAAGTTGATTTCTCAGTGCATACTTTGCTTTGGCATTGAATGAAACATACATTTCAATTTTACTCAAAAGTACTGACTGCAGACCTTATGGAGTCATCTTAATATAACTCTCCGCATGATCCTGAGATGTTTGACAGTTGTTATATCACTCAGCTATTCAAGACAAAAAAGTTGATATCTCAATGCATGAAGTGCTTTGGAACTAAAAGTATACATTTCAATTTTACTCTAAATTCCTGAATGCAAACCTTATGGAAACATCTAAACATAACTCCCCACATGATCCTGAGATGTTTAACACCGGTTATATCACTCAGGTATTCAAGATAAAAAAGTTGATTTGTCAGTGCATACAGTGCTTTGGCATTGAAAGAAGCATACATTTCAATTTTACTCGAAGGTACTGACTGCAAACCTTATGGAGCATCTTAATATAAATCTCGACATGATCCTGAAAAGTTTGACAGCTGTTATATCACTCAGTTATTCAAGACAAAAAAGTTGATTTCACAGTGCATGCTGTACTTTGGCATTGAAAGAAGTATACACTTCAATTTTACTCAAAGGTACTGACTGCAAACCTTATGGAGACATCTTAATATAACTCTCCACATGATCCTGAGATGTTTGGCAGTTGTTATATCACTCAGCAATTCAAGACAAAAAAGTTGATATCTCAAAGCATGAAGCGCTTTGGAACTAAAAGTATATATTTCAATTTTACTCTATATTCCTCAATGCAAATCTTATGGAAACATCTAAACATAACTCCCCACATGATCCTGAGATGTTTGACACTGGTTATATCACTCAGGTATTCCAGATAAAAAAGTGGATTTCTCAGAGCATACTGTGCTTTGGCATTGAAAGAAGTATACATTCCAATTTGACACAGAGGTACTGACTGCAAATCTTAAGGTGATATCTTAATATAACTCTCCACATGATTCCGAGATGTCTGACAGCTGTTATATCACTCAGCTATTCCAGACAAAAAAGTTGATTTCTCAGTGCATGCAATGCTTTGGCAGTAAAAGTATATATTTCGATTTTACTCTGAAGTACTGAATGCCAACCTTATGGAAACATGTTAACGTCATTCTCCACATGATCCTGAGATGTTTGACACCTGTTACATCACTCAGGTACTCAAGATAAAAAAGTTGATTTCTCAGTGCATACTGTGCTTTGGCATTGAAAGAAGTATACACTTCAATTTTACTGAAAGGTACTGACTGCAAACCTTATGGAGACATCTTAATATAACTCTCCACATGATCCTGAGATGTTTGGCACTTGTTATATCACTCAGCTATTCAAGACAAAAAAGTTGATATCTCAATGCATGAAGTGCTTTGGAACTAAAAGTATACATTTTAATTTTACTCTATATTCCTGAATGCAAACCTTATGGAAACATCTAAACATAACTCCCCAGATGATCCTGAGATGTTTGACACCGGTTAAATCACTCAGGTATTCAAGATAAAAAAGTTGATTTCTCAGTGCATACAGTGCTTTGGCATTGAAAGAAGTATCCATTCCAATTTGACACAAAGGTACTGACTGCAAACCTTAAGAAGACATCTTAATATAACTCTCCACATGATTCCGAGATGTCTGACAGCTGTTATATCACTTAGGTATGCAAGACAAAAAAGTTGATTTCTCAGTGCATGCAATGCTTTGGCAGCAAAAGTATATATTTCAATTTTACTCTGAAGTACTGAATGCCAACCTTATGGAAACATCTAAACATAACTCCCCACATGATCCTGAGATGTTTGACACCGGTTATATCACTCAGGTATTCAAGATAAAAAAGTTGATTTCTCAGTGCATACTGTGCTTTGGCATTGAATGAAGCATACATTTCAATTTTACTCAAAGGTACTGACTGCAAACCTTATTGAGACATGTTAATATAAATGTCGACATGATCCTGAGAAGTATGACAGCTGTTATATCACTCAGGTATTCAAAACAAAAAAGTTGATTTCTCAGTGCATGCTGTACTTTGGCATTGAAAGAAGTATACACTTCAATTTTACTCAAAGGTACTGACTGCAAACCTTATGGACTCATCTTAATATAACTCTCCACATGATCCTGAGATGTTTGACAGTTGTTATATCACTCAGCTATTCAAGACAAAAAAGTTGATTTCTCACAGCATGCAATGCTTTGGCACTAAAAGAATATATTTCAATTTTACTCTGAAGTACTGAATGCAAACCTTATGGAAACATCTAAACATAACTCCCCACATGATCCTGAGATGTTTGACACCGGTTATATCACTCAGGTATTCAAGACAAAAAAGTTGATTTCTCAGTGCATACTGTGCTTTGGCATTGAATGAAGCATACATTTCAATTTTACTCAAAGGTACTGACTGCAAACCTTATGGAGTCATCTTAATATAACTCTCCACATGATCCTGAGATGTTTGACAGTTGTTATATCACTCAGTTATTCAAGACAAAAAAGTTGATTTCTCAACGCATGAAGTGCTTTGGAACTTAAAGTATATATTTCAATTTTACTCTAAATTCCTCTATGCAAACCTTATGGAAATATCTAAACATAACTCCCCACATGATCCTGAGATGTTTGACATTTGTTATATCACTCAGGTATTCAAGACGAAGAAGTTGATTTGTCTCAGCATGCAATGCTTTGGCACTAAAAGAATATATTTCAATTTTACTCTGAAGTACTGAATGCAAACCTTTTGGAAACATGTTAACATCACTCCCCAAATGTTCCTGAGATGTTTGACACCTGTTACATCACTCAGGTACTCAAGATAAAAAAGTTGATTTCTCAGTGCATACTGTGCTTTGGAATTGAAAGAAGTATACACTTCAATTTTACTGAAAGGTACTGACTGCAACCTTATGGAGACATCTTAATATAACTCTCCACATGATCCTGAGATATTTGGCAGTTGTTATATCACTCAGCTATTCAAGACTAAAAAGTTGATATCTCAATGCATGATATGCTTTGGAACTAAAAGTATACATTTCAATTTTATTCTAAATTCCTGAATGCAAACCTTATGGAAAGATCTAAACATAACTCCCCACATGATCCTGAGATGTTTGACACCGGTTATATCACTCAGGTATTCAAGATAAAAAAGTTGATTTCTCAGTGCATACTGTGCTTTGGCATTGAAAGAAGTATACACTTCAATTTTACTGAAAGGTACTGACTGCAAACCTTATGGAGACATCTTAATATAACTCTCCACATGATCCTGAGATGTTTGGCAGTTGTTATATCACTCAGCTATTCAAGACAAAAAAGTTGATATCTCAATGCATGAAGTGCTTTGGAACTAAAAGTATACATTTTAATTTTACTCTATATTCCTGAATGCAAACCTTATGGAAACATCTAAACATAACTCCCCAGATGATCCTGAGATGTTTGACACCGGTTAAATCACTCAGGTATTCAAGATAAAAAAGTTGATTTCTCAGTGCATACAGTGCTTTGGCATTGAAAGAAGTATCCATTCCAATTTGACACAAAGGTACTGACTGCAAACCTTAAGAAGACATCTTAATATAACTCTCCACATGATTCCGAGATGTCTGACAACTGTTATATCACTCAGGTATGCAAGACAAAAAAGTTGATTTCTCACAGCATGCAATGCTTTGGCACTAAAAGAATATATTTCAATTTTACTCTGAAGTACTGAATGCAAACCTGATGGAAACATCTCAACATAACTCCCCACATGATCCTGAGATGTTTGACACCAGTTATATCACTCAGGTATTCAAGACAAAAAAGTTGATTTCTCAATGCATACTGTGCTTTGGCATTGAATGAAGCATACATTTCAATTTTACTCAAAGGTACTGACAGCAAACCTTATGGACTCATCTTAATATAACTCTCCACATGATCCTGAGATGTTTGACAGTTGTTATATCACTCAGGTATTCAAGACAAAAAAGTTGATATCTCACAACATGCAATGCTTTGGCACAAAAAGAATATATTTCAATTTTACTCTGAAGTACTGAATGCAAACATTTTGGAAACATGTTAACATCACTCTCCACATGATCCTGAGATGTTTGACACCTGTTACATCACTCAGGTACTCAAGGTAAAAAAGTTGATTTTTCAGTGCATACTGTGCTTTGGCATTGAAAGAAGTATACACTTCAATTTTACTGAAAGGTACTGACTGCAAACCTTATGGAGACATCTTAAGATAACTCTCCACATGATCCTGAGATGTTTGGCAGTTGTTATATCACTCAGGTATTCAAGAGAAAAAAGTTGATATCTCAAAGCATGAAGTGCTTTGGAACTAAAAGAATATATTTCAATTTTACTCTGAAGTACTGAATGCAAACCTTATGGAAACATCTAAACATAACTCCCGACATGATCCTGAGATGTTTGACACCGGTTATATCACTCAGGTATTCAAGACAAAAAAGTTGATTTCTCAGTGCATACTGTGCTTTGGCATTGAATGAAGCATACATTTCAATTTTACTCAAAGGTACTGACTGCAAACCTTATGGAGTCATCTTAATATAACTCTCCACATGATCCTGAGATGTTTGACAGTTGTTATATCACTCAGTTGTTCAAGACAAAAAAGTTGATTTCTCAACGCATGAAGTGCTTTGGAACTTAAAGTATATATTTCAATTTTACTCTAAATTCCTCTATGCAAACCTTATGGAAATATCTAAACATAACTCCCCACATGATCCTGAGATGTTTGACATTTGTTATATCACTCAGGTATTCAAGACGAAGAAGTTGATTTCTCTCAGCATGCAATGCTTTGGCACTAAAAGAATATATTTCAATTTTACTCTGAAGTACTGAATGCAAACCTTTTGGAAACATGTTAACATCACTCCCCAAATGTTCCTGAGATGTTTGACACCTGTTACATCACTCAGGTACTCAAGATAAAAAAGTTGATTTCTCAGTGCGTACTGTTCTTTGGCATTGAAAGAAGTATACACTTCAATTTTACTCAAAGGTACTGACTGCAAACCTTATGGAGACATCTTAATATAACTCTCCACATGATCTTGAGATGTTTGGGAGTTGTTATATCACTCAGTTATTCAAGACAAAAAAGTTGATATCTCAATGCATGAAGTGCTTTGGAACTAAAAGTATATATTTCAATTTTACTCTGAAGTACTGAATGCAAACCTTATGGAAACATCTAAACATAACTCCCGACATGATCCTGAGATGTTTGACACCGGTTATATCACTCAGGTATTCAAGACAAAAAAGTTGATTTCTCAGTGCATACTGCGCTTTGGCATTGAATGAAGCATACATTTCAATTTTACTCAAAGGTACTGACTGCAAACCTTATGGAGTCATCTTAATATAACTCTCCACATGATCCTGAGATGTTTGACAGTTGTTATATCACTCAGTTATTCAAGACAAAAAAGTTGATTTCTCAACGCATGAAGTGCTTTGGAACTTAAAGTATATATTTCAATTTTACTCTAAATTCCTGTATGCAAACCTTATGGAAATATCTAAACATAACTCCCCACATGATCCTGAGATGTTTGACATTTGTTATATCACTCAGGTATTTAAGACAAAAAAGTTGATTTCTCTCAGCAGGCAATGCTTTGGCAGTAAAAGAATATATTTCAATTTTACTCTGAATTACTGAATGCAAACCTTTCGGAAACATGTTAACATCACTCCCCAAATGACCCTGAGATGTTTGACACCTGTTACATCTCTCAGGTATTCAAGATAAAAAAGTTGATTTCTCAGTGCATACAGTTGTTTGGCATTGAAAGAAGTATACATTTCACTTTTACACAAAGGTACTGACTGCAAGACTTAAGGAGACATCTTAATATAACTGTCCACATTATCCTGAGATGTCTGACAGCTGTTATATCACTCAGCTATTCAAGACAAAAGAGTTGATATCTCAGTGCATTCAATGCTTTGGCAGTAAAAGTATATATTTCAATTTTACTCCGAAGTACTGAATGCCAACCTTATGGAAGCATGTTAACATCACTCTCCACATGATCCTGAGATGTTTGACACCTGTTACATTATCAGGTACTCAAGATAAAAAAGTTGATTTCTCAGTGTATACTGTGCTTTGGCATTGAAAGAAGTATACACTTCAATTTTACTCAAAGGTACTGACTGCAAACCTTATGGAGACATCTTAATATAACTCTCCACATGATTCCGAGATGTCTGACAGCTGTTATATCACTAAGGTATTCAAGACAAAAAAGTTGATTTCTCAGTGCATGCACTGCTTTGGCAGTAAAAGTATATATTTCAATTTTACTCTGAAGTACTGAATGCCAACCTTATTGAAACATGTTAACATCACTCTCCACATGATCCTGAGATGTTTGACACCTGTTACATCTCTCAGGTATTCAAGATAAAAAAGTTGATTTCTCAGTGCATACAGTGCTTTGGCATTGAAAGAAGCATACATTTCAATTTTACTCAAAGGTACTGACTGCAAACCTTATGGAGGCATCTTAATATAACTCTCCACATGATCCTGAGATGTTTGTCACCTTTATATCACTCAAGTATTGAAGACAAAAAAGTTGATTTCCACAGCATGTAATGCTTTGGCACTAAAAGTATATATTTCAACTTTACTCTGAAGTACTGAATGCCAACCTTATGGAAACATGTTAACTTAACTCTCCACATGATCCTGAGATGTTTGACAGTTGCTATATCACTCAGCTATTCAAGACAAAATAGTTGATTTCTCAACGCATGAAGTGCTTTGGAACTAAAAGTATATATTTCAATTTTACTCTAAATTCCTCAATGCAAACCTTATGGAAACATCTAAACATCACTCTCCACATGATCCTGAGATGTTTGACACCTGTTACATCACTCAGGTATTCAAGATAAAAAAGTTGATTTCTCAGTGCATACTGTGCTTTGTCATTGAAAGAAGTATACACTTCAATTTTACTCAAAGGTACTGACTGCAAACCTTATGGAGACATCTTAATATAACTCTCCACATGATCCTGAGATATTTGGCAGTTGTTATATCACTCAGCTATTCAAGACAAACAAGTTGATATCTCAATGCATGAAGCGCTTTGGAACTAAAAGTATATATTTCAATTTTACTCTAAATTCCTGAATGCAAATCTTATGGAAACATCTAAACATAACTCCCCACATGATCCTGAGATGTTTGACACCGGTTATATCACTCATGTATTCAAGATAAAAAAATTGATTTCTCAGTGCATACTGTGCTTTGGCATTGAATGAAGCATACATTTCAATTTTACTCAAAGGTACTGACTGCAAACCTTATGGAGTCATCTTAATATAACTCTCCACATGATCCTGAGATGTTTGACAGTTGTTATATCACTCAGCTATTCAAGACAAAAAAGTTGATTTCTCAATGCATGAAGTGCTTTGGAACTTAAAGTATATATTTCAATTTTACTCTAAATTCCTCAATGCAAACCTTATGGAAACATCTAAACATCACTCTCCACATGATCCTGAGATGTTTGACACCTGTTACATCACTCAGGTATTCAAGATAAAAAAGTTGATTTCTCAGTGCATACTGTGCTTTGTCATTGAAAGAAGTATACACTTCAATTTTACTCAAAGGTACTGACTGCAAACCTTATGGAGACATCTTAATATAACTCTCCACATGATCCTGAGATGTTTGGCAGTTGTTATATCACTCAGCTATTCAAGACAAACAAGTTGATATCTCAATGCATGAAGCGCTTTGGAACTAAAAGTATATATTTCAATTTTACTCTAAATTCCTCAATGCAAATCTTATGGAAACATCTAAACATAACTCCCCACATGATCCTGAGATGTTTGACACCGGTTATATCACTCAGGTATTCAAGATAAAAAATATTGATTTCTCAGTGCATACTCTGCTTTGGCATTGAATGAAGCATACATTTCAATTTTACTCAAAGGTACTGACTGCAAACCTTATGGAGTCATCTTAATATAACTCTCCACATGATCCTGAGATGTTTGACAGTTGTTATATCACTCAGCTATTCAAGACAAAAAAGTTGATTTCTCAATGCATGAAGTGCTTTGGAACTTAAAGTATATATTTCAATTTTACTCTAAATTCCTCAATGCAAACCTTATGGAAATATCTAAACATAACTCCCCACATGATCCTGAGATGTTTGACATTTGTTATATCACTCAGGTATTCAAGACAAATAGTTGATTTCTCTCAGCATGCAATGCTTTGGAACTAAAAGAATATATTTCAATTTTACTCTGAAGTACTGAATGCAAACTTTTTGGAAACATGTTAACATCACTCCCCAAATGTTCCTGAGATGTTTGACGCGTGTTACATCTCTCAGGTATTGAAGATAAAACAGTTGATTTCTCAGTGCATACAGTTGTTTGGCATTGAAAGAAGTATACATTTCACTTTTACACAAAGGTACTGACTGCAAGACTTAAGGAGACATCGTAATATAACTCTCCACATTATCCTGAGATGTCTGACAGCTGTTATATCACTCAGCTACTCAAGACAAAAGAGTTGATTTCTCAGTGCATGCAATGCTTTGGCACTAAAGTATATATTTCCAATTTTACTGTAAAGTACTGAATGCAATCCTCATGGAAACATCTTAACATAACTCCCCACATGATCCTGAGATGTTTGACACCTGTTACATCACTCAGGTATTCAGGATAAAAAAGTTGATTTCTCAGTGCATACTGTGCTTTGGCATTGAAAGAAGTATACATTCCAATTTGACACAAAGGTACTAACTGCAAACCTTAAGAAGACATCTTAATATAACTCTCCACATGATTCCGAGATGTCTGACAGCTGTTATATCACTTAGGTATTCAAGAAAAAAAAGTTGATTTCTCAGTGCATGCAATGCTTTGGCACTAAAAGTATATATTTCAACTTTACTCTGAAGTACTGAATGCCAACCTTATGGAAACATGTTAACATCACTCTCCACATGATCCTGAGATGTTTGACACCTGTTACATCACTCAGGTACTCAAGATAAAAAAGTTGATTTCTCAGTGCATTCTGTGCTTTGGCATTGAAAGAAGTATGCACTTCAATTTTACTCAAAGGTACTGACTGGAAACCTTCTGGAGAAATCTTAATATAACTCTCCACATGATCCTGAGATGTTTGGCAGTTGTTATATCAATCAGCTATTCAAGACAAAAAAGTTGATATCTCAATGCATGAAGCGCTTTGGAACTAAAAGTATACATTTCAATTTTACTCTAAATTCCTGAATGCAAACCTTATGGAAACATCTAAACATAACTCCCCACATGATCCTGAGATTTTTGACATTTGTTATATCACTCAGGTATTCAAGACAAAAATGTTGATTTCTCTCAGCATGGAATGCTTTGCACTAAAAGAATATATTTCAATTTTACTCTGAAGTACTGAATGCAAACTTTTTGGAAACATGTTACCATCACTCTCCACATGATCCTGACATGTTTGACACCTGTTACATCACTCAGGTACTCAAGGTAAAAAACTTGATTTTTCAGTGCATACTGTGCTTTGGCATTGAAAGAAGTATACACTTCAATTTTACAGAAAGGTACTGACTGCAAACCTTATGGAGACATCTTAATATAAATCTCGACATGATCCTGAGAAGTTTGACAGCTGTTATATCACTCAGCTATTCAAGACAAAAAAGTTGATTTCTCAGTGCATGCTGTACTTTGGCATTGAAAGAAGTATACACTTCAATTTTACTCAAAGGTACTGACTGCAAACCTTATGGAGACATCTTAATATAACTCTCCACATGATCCTGAGATGTTTGGCAGTTGTTATATCACTCAGCTATTCAAGACAAAAAAGTTGATATCTCAATGCATGAAGCGCTTTGGAACTAAAAGTATATATTTCAATTTTACTCTAAATTCCTCAATGCAAATCTTATGGAAACATCTAAACATAACTCCCCACATGATCCTTAGATGTTTGACACTGGTTATATCACTCAGGTATTCAAGATAAAAAAGTGGATTTCTCAGAGCATACTGTGCTTTGGCTTTGAAAGAAGTATACATTCCAATTTGACACAGAGGTACTGACTGCAAATCTTAAGGTGACATCTTAATATAACTCTCCACATGATTCCGAGATGTCTGACAGCTGTTATATCACTCAGCTATTCCAGACAAAAAAGTTGATTTCTCAGTGCATGCAATGCTTTGGCAGTAAAAGTATATATTTCGATTTTACTCTGAAGTACTGAACGCCAACCTTATGGAAACATGTTAACGTCATTCTCCACATGATCCTGAGATGTTTGACACCTGTTACATCACTCATGTACTCAAGATAAAAAAGTTGATTTCTCAGTGCATACTGTGCTTTGGCATTGAAAGAAGTATACACTTCAATTTTACTGAAAGGTACTGACTACAAACCTTATGGAGACATCTAAACATAACTCCCCAGATGATCCTGAGATGTTTGACACCGGTTATATCACTCAGCTATTCAAGACAAAAAAGTTGATATCTCAATGCATGATGTGCTTTGGAACTAAAAGTATACATTACAATTTTACTCTAAATTCCTCAATGCAAACCTTATGGAAATATCTAAACATAACTCCCCACATGATCCTGAGATGTTTGACACCGGTTATATCACTCAGGTATTCAAGATAAAAAAGTTGATTTCTCAGTGCATACAGTGCTTTTGCATTGAAAGAAGCATACATTTCAATTTTACTCAAAGGTACTGACTGCAAACCTTATGGAGACATCTTAATATAAATGTCGACATGATCCTGAGAAGTTTGACAGCTGTTATATCACTCAGGTATTCAAGACAAAAAAGTTGACTTCTCACAGCATGCAATTCTTTGGCACTAAAAGAATATATTTCAATTTTACTCTGAAGTACTGATTGCAAACATTTTGGAAACATGTTAACATCACTCTCCACATGATCCTGAGATGTTTGACACCTTTTACATCACTCAGGTACTCAAGATAAATAAGTTGATTTCTCAGTGCGTACTGTGCTTTGGCATTGAAAGAAGTATACACTTCAATTTTACTCAAAGGTACTGACTGCAAACGTTATGGAGACATCTTAATATAACTCTCCACGTGATCTTGAGATGTTTGGGAGTTGTTACATCACTCAGGTACTCAAGATAAAAAAGTTGATTTCTCAGTGCATGCAATACTTTGGAAGTAAAAGAATATATTTCAATTTTACTCTAAATTCCTGAATGCAAACCTTCTGGAAACATCTAAGCATAACTCCGCACATGATGCTGAGATGTTTGACACCGGTTATATCACTCAGGTATTCAAGATAAAAAAGTTGATTTCTCAGTGCATACTGTCCTTTGGCATTGAAAGAAGTATACACTTCAATTTTACTCAAAGGTACTGACTGCAAACCTTATGGAGACATCTTAATATAACTCTCCACATGATCCTGAGATGTTTGGCAGTTGTTATATCACTCAGCTATTCAAGAGAAAAAAGTTGATATCTCAGTGCATGAAGTGCTTTGGAACTAAAAGTATATATTTTTTTTTTATTTTAAATTCCTCCATGCAAACCTTATGGAAACATCTAAAAATAACTCCCCACATGATCCTGAGATGTTTGACACCGGTTATATCACTCAGGTATTCAAGATAAAAAAGTTGATTTCTCAGTGCATACTGTGCTTTGGCATTGAATGAAGCATACATTTCAATTTTACTCAAAGGTCCTGACTGTAAACCTTGTGGAGTCATCTTAATATAACTCTCCACATGATCCTGAGATGTTTGACAGTTGTTTTTTCACTCAGCTTTTCAAGACAAAATAGTTGATTTCTCAACGCATGAAGTGCTTTGGAACTTAAAGTATATATTTCAATCTTACTGTAAATTCCGCAATGCAAA
This sequence comes from Mobula birostris, assembly GCF_030028105.1. NCBI lineage: Eukaryota > Metazoa > Chordata > Chondrichthyes > Myliobatiformes > Myliobatidae > Mobula > Mobula birostris. Next base: position 71,001,220 of record NC_092386.1, read on the forward strand.
CCTTATGGAAATATCTAAACATAACTCCCCACATGATCCAGAGATGTTTGACATTTGTTATATCACTCAGGTATTTAAGACAAAAAAGTTGATTTCTCTCAGCAGGCAATGCTTTGGCAGTAAAAGAATTTATTTCAATTTTACTCTGAATTACTGAATGCAAACCTTTCGTAAACATGTAAACATCACTCCCCAAATGTTCCTGAGATGTTTGACACCTGTTACATCTCTCAGGTATTCAAGATAAAAAAGTTGATTTCTCAGTGCATACTGTGCTTTGGCATTGAAAGAAGTATACACTTCAATTTTACTCAAAGGTACTGACTGCAAACCTTATGGAGACATCTTAATATAACTCTCAACATGATTCCGAGATGTCTGACAGCTGTTACATCACTAAGGTATTCAAGACAAAAAAGTTGATTTCTCAGTGCATGCACTGCTTTGGCAGTAAAAGTATATATTTCAATTTTACTCTGAAGTACTGAATGCCAACCTTATTGAAACATGTTAACATCACTCTCCACATGATCCTGAGATGTTTGACACCTGTTACATCTCTCAGGTATTCAAGATAAAAAAGTTGATTTCTCAGTGCATACAGTGCTTTGGCATGGAACGAAGCATACATTTCAATTTTACTCAAAGGTACTGACTGCAAACCTTATGGAGACATCTTAATATAACTCTCCACATGATCCTGAGATGTTTGTCACCTTTATATCACTCAAGTATTCAAGACAAAAAAGTTGATTTCCACAGCATGTCATGCTTTGGCACTAAAAGTATATATTTCAACTTTACTCTGAAGTACTGAATGCCAACCTTATGAAAACATGTTAACATCACTCTCCACATGATCCTGAGGTGTTTGACACCTGTTACATCACTCAGGTACTCAAGATAAAAAAGTTGATTTCTCAGTGCATACTCTGCTTTGGCATTGAAAGAAGTATACACTTCAATTTTACTCAAAGGTAATGTCTGCAAACCTTATGGAGACATCTTAATATAACTCTCCACATTATCCTGAGATGTCTGACGGCTGTTATATCACTCAGCTATTCAAGACAAGAGAGTTGATTTCTCAGTGCATGCAAAGCTTTGGCACTAAAAGTATATATTTCAATTTTACTCTAAAGTACTGAATGCAAACCTCATCGAAACATCATAACATACTCCCCACATGATCCTGAGATGTTTGACACCTGTTACATCACTCAGGTACTCAAGGTAAAAAAGTTGATTTTTTAGTGCATACTGTGCTTTGGCATTGAAAGAAGTATACACTTCAATTTTACTCAAAGGTACTGACTGCAAACCTTATGGAGACATCTTAATATAACTCTCCACATGATCCTGAGATGTTTGGCAGTTGTTATATCACTCAGGTATTCAAGACAAAAAAGTTGATATCTCAAAGCATGAAGTGCTTTGGAACTAAATGTATATATTTCAATTTTACTCTAAATTCCTCAATGCAAATCTTATGGAAACATCTAAACATAACTCCCCACATGATCCTGAGATGTTTGACACTGGTTATATCACTCAGGTATTCAAGATAAAAAAGTGGATTTCTCAGAGCATACTGTGCTTTGGGATTGAAAGAAGTATACATTCCAATTTGACACATAGGTACTGACTGCAAATCTTAAGGTGACATCTTAATATAACTCTCCACATGATTCCGAGATGTCTGACAGCTTTTATATCACTCAGCTATTCCAGACAAAAAAGTTGATTTCTCAGTGCATCCTGTCCTTTGGCATTGAAAGAAGTATACAGTTCAATTTTACTCAAAGGTACTGACTGCAAACCTTATGGAGACATCTTAATATAACTCTCCACATGATCCTGAGATGTTTGGTAGTTGTTATATCACTCAGCTATTCAAGACAAAAAAGTTGAGATCTCAATGCATAAAGTGCTTTGGAACTAAAAGTATATATTTCAATTTTATTTTAAATTCCTCAATGCAAACCTTATGGAAACATCTAAACATAACTCCCCACATGATCCTGAGATGTTTGACACCGGTTATATCACTCAGGTATTCAAGATAAAAAATGTTGATTTCTCAGTGCATACTGTGCTTTGGCATTGAATGAAGCATACATTTCAATTTTACTGAAAGGTCCTGACTGCAAACCTTATGGAGTCATCTTATTATAACTCTCCACATTATCCTGAGATGTTTGACAGTTGTTATATCACTCAGCTATTCAAGAGAAAATTGTTGATTTCTCAACGCATGAAGTGCTTTGGAACTTAAAGTATATATTTCAATTTTACTCTAAATTCCGCAATGCAAGCCTTATGGAAATATCTAAACATAACTCCCCACATGATCCTGAGATGTCTGACAGCTGTTATATCACTCAGGTATTGAAGATAAAAAAGTGGATTTCTCAGAGCTTACTGTGCTTTGGCATTGAAAGAAGTACACATTCCAATTTGACACAGAGGTACTGACTGCAAATCTTAAGGTGACATCTTAATATAACTCTCCACATGATTCCGAGATGTCTGACAGCTGTTATATCACTCAGCTATTCAAGACAAGAGAGTTGATTTCTCAGTGCATGCAATGCTTTGGCACTAAAAGTATATATTTCAATTTTACTCTAAAGTACTGAATGCAAACCTCATCGAAACATCATAACATACTCCCCACATGATCCTGAGATGTTTGACACCTGTTACATCACTCAGGTATTCAGGATAAAAAAGTTGATTTCTCAGTGCATACTGTGCTTTGGCATTGAAAGAAGTATACTTTCCAATTTGACACAAAGGTACTGACTGCAAACCTTAAGAAGACATCTTAATATAACTCTCCACATGATTCCGAGATGTCTGACAGCTGTTATATCACTCAAGTATTCAAGACAAAAAGTTGATTTCTAAGTGCATGTAGTGCTTTGGCAGTAAAAGTATATATTTCAATTTTACTCTGAAGTACTGAATGCCAACCTTATGGAAACATGTTAACATCACTCTCCACATGATCCTGAGATGTTTGACACCTGTTACATCACTCAGGTACTCAAGATAAAAAAGTTGATTTCTCAGTGCATACTGTGCTTTGGCATTGAAAGAAGTATACACTTCAATTTTACTCAAAGGTACTGACTGCAAACCTTATGGACTCATCTTAATATAACTCTCCACATGATCCTGAGATGTTTGACAGTTGTTATATCACTCAGGTATTCAAGACAAAAAAGTTGATATCTCAGTGCATACTGTGCTTTGGCATTGAATGAAACATACATTTCAATTTTACTCAAAGGTACTGACTGCAGACCTTATGGAGTCATCTTAATATAACTCTCCGCATGATCCTGAGATGTTTGACAGTTGTTATATCACTCAGCTATTCAAGACAAAAAAGTTGATATCTCAATGCATGAAGTGCTTTGGAACTAAAAGTATACATTTCAATTTTACTCTAAATTCCTGAATGCAAACCTTATGGAAACATCTAAACATAACTCCCCACATGATCCTGAGATGTTTGACACCGGTTATATCACTCAGGTATTCAAGATAAAAAAGTTGATTTGTCAGTGCATACAGTGCTTTGGCATTGAAAGAAGCATACATTTCAAATTTACTCGAAGGTACTGACTGCAAACCTTATGGAGAGATCTTAATATAAATCTCGACATGATCCTGAGAAGTTTGACAGCTGTTATATCACTCAGCTATTCAAGACAAAAAAGCTGATTTCTCAGTGCATGCTGTACTTTGGCATTGAAAGAAGTATACACTTCAATTTTACTCAAAGGTACTGACTGCAAACCTTATGGAGACATCTTAATATAACTTTCCACATGATCCTGAGATGTTTGGCAGTTGTTATATCACTCAGCTATTCAAGACAAAAAAGTTGATATCTCAAAGCATGAAGCGCTTTGGAACTAAAAGTATACATTTCAATTTTACTCTAAATTCCTCAATGCAAATCTTATGGAAACATCTAAACATAACTCCCCACATGATCCTGAGATGTTTTGACACTGGTTATATCACTCAGGTATTCAAGATAAAAAAGTGGATTTCTCAGAGCATACTGTGCTTTGGCATTGAAAGAAGTATACATTCTAATTTGACACAGAGGTACTGACTGCAAATCTTAAGGTGACATCTTAATATAACTCTCCACATGATTCCGAGATGTCTGACAGCTGTTATATCACTCAGCTATTCCAGACAAAAAAGTTGATTTCTCAGTGCATGCAATGCTTTGGTAGTAAAAGTATATATTTCGATTTTACTCTGAAGTACTGAATGCCAACCTTATGGAAACATGTTAACGTCATTCTCCACATGATCCTGAGATGTTTGACACCTGTTACATCACTCAGGTACTCAAGATAAAAAAGTTGATTTCTCAGTGCATACTGTGCTTTGGCATTGAAAGAAGTATACACTTCAATTTTACTGAAAGGTACTGACTGCAAACCTTATGGAGACATCTTAATATAACTCTCCACATGATCCTGAGATGTTTGGCAGTTGTTATATCACTCAGCTATTCAAGACAAAAAAGTTGATATCTCAATGCATGAAGTGCTTTGGAACTAAATGTATATATTTCAATTTTACTCTAAATTCCTCAATGCAAACCTTATGGAAACATCTAAACATAACTCCCAACATGATCCTGAGATGTTTGACACCGGTTATATCACTCATGTATTCAAGATAAAAAAAGTTGATTTCTCAGTGCATAGTGTGCTTTGGCATTGAATGAAACATACATTTCAATTTTACTCAAAGGTACTGACTGCAGACCTTATGGAGTCATCTTAATATAACTCTCCGCATGATCCTGAGATGTTTGACAGTTGTTATATCACTCAGCTATTCAAGACAAAAAAGTTGATAGCTCAATGCATGAAGTGCTTTGGAACTAAAAGTATACATTTCAATTTTACTCTAAATTCCTGAATGCAAACCTTATGAAAACATCTAAACATAACTCCCCACATGATCCTGAGATGTTTGACACCGGTTATATCACTCAGGTATTCAAGATAAAAAAGTTGATTTGTCAGTGCATACAGTGCTTTGGCATTGAAAGAAGCATACATTTCAAATTTACTCGAAGGTACTGACTGCAAACCTTATGGAGACATCTTAATATAAATCTCGACATGATCCTGAGAAGTTTGACAGCTGTTATATCACTCAGCTATTCAAGACAAAAAAGTTGATTTCTCAGTGCATGCTGTACTTTGGCATTGAAAGAAGTATACACTTCAATTTTACTCAAAGGTACTGACTGCAAACCTTATGGAGACATCTTAATATAACTCTCCACATGATCCTGAGATGTTTGGCAGTTGGTATATCACTCAGCTATTCAAGACAAAAAAGTTGATATCTCAAAGCATGAAGCGCTTTGGAACTAAAAGTATACATTTCAATTTCACTCTAAATTCCTCAATGCAAATCTTATGGAAACATCTAAACATAACTCCCCACATGATCCTGAGATGTTTGACACTGGTTATATCACTCAGGTATTCAAGATAAAAAAGTGGATTTCTCAGAGCATATTGTGCTTTGGCATTGAAAGAAGTATACATTCTAATTTGACACAGAGGTACTGACTGCAAATCTTAAGGTGACATCTTAATATAACTCTCCACATGATTCCGAGATGTCTGACAGCTGTTATATCACTCAGCTATTCCAGACAAAAAAGTTGATTTCTCAGTGCATGCAATGCTTTGGTAGTAAAAGTATATATTTCGATTTTACTCTGAAGTACTGAATGCCAACCTTATGGAAACATGTTAACGTCATTCTCCACATGATCCTGAGATGTTTGACACCTGTTACATCACTCAGGTACTCAAGATAAAAAAGTTGATTTCTCAGTGCATACTGTGCTTTGGCATTGAAAGAAGTATACACTTCAATTTTACTGAAAGGTACTGACTGCAAACCTTATGGAGACATCTTAATATAACTCTCCACATGATCCTGAGATGTTTGGCAGTTGTTATATCACTCAGCTATTCAAGACAAAAAAGTTGATATCTCAATGCATGAAGTGCTTTGGAACTAAAAGTATACATTTTAATTTTACTCTATATTCCTGAATGCAAACCTTATGGAAACATCTAAACATAACTCCCCAGATGATCCTGAGATGTTTGACACCGGTTAAATCACTCAGGTATTCAAGATAAAAAAGTTGATTTCTCAGTGCATACAGTGCTTTGGCATTGAAAGAAGTATCCATTCCAATTTGACACAAAGGTACTGACTGCAAACCTTAAGAAGACATCTTAATATAACTCTCCACATGATCCCGAGATGTCTGACAGCTGCTATATCACTCAGGTATTCAAGACAAAAAAGTTGATTTCTCAGTGCATGCAATGCTTTGGCAGTAAAAGTATATATTTCAATTTTACTCTGAAGTACTGAATGCCAACCTCATGGAAACATCTAAACATAACTCCCCACATGATCCTGAGATGTTTGACACCGGTTATATCACTCAGGTATTCAAGATAAAAAAGTTGATTTCTCAGTGCATACAGTGCTTTTGCATTGAAAGAAGCATACATTTCAATTTTACGCAAAGGTACTGACTGCAAACCTTATGGACTCATCTTAATATAACTCTCCACATGATCCTGAGATGTTTGACAGTTGTTATATCACTCAGGTATTCAAAACAAAAAAGTTGATTTCTCAGTGCATGCTGTACTTTGGCATTGAAAGAAGTATACACTTCAATTTTACTCAAAGGTACTGACTGCAAACCTTATGGACTCATCTTAATATAACTCTCCACATGATCCTGAGATGTTTGACAGTTGTTATATCACTCAGCTATTCAAGACAAAAAAGTTGATTTCTCACAGCATGCAATGCTTTGGCACTAAAAGAATATATTTCAATTTTACTCTGAAGTACTGAATGCAAACATTTTGGAAACATGTTAACATCACTCTCCACATGATCCTGAGATGTTTGACACCTGTTACATCACTCAGGTACTCAAGGTAAAAAAGTTGATTTTTCAGTGCATACTGTGCTTTGACATTGAAAGAAGAATACATTTCAATTTTACTCAAAGGTACTGACAGCAAACCTTGTGGAGACATCTTAATATAACTCTCCACATCATCCTGAAATGTTTCACAGATGTTATATCACTCAGGAATTCAAGACAAAAATGTTGATTTCTCACAGCACGCAATGCTTTGGCACTAAAGAATATATTTCAATTTTACTCTGAAATATTGAATGCAAACCTTTTGGAAACATGTTAACATCACTCCCCACATGATCCTGAGATGTTTGACACCTATTACATCACTCAGGTGTTCAAGATAAAGAAGTTGATATCTCTGTGCATACTGTGCTTTGGCATTGAAAGAAGTATCCACTTCAATTTTACTCATAGGTACTCACTGCAAACCTTATGGAGACATCTTAATATAACTCTCCACATGATCCTGAGATTTTTGACACCTGTTATATCACTCAGCTATTCAAGACAAAAAAGTTGATATCTCAACGCATGAAGTGCTTTGGAACTAAAAGTATATATTTCAATTTTACTCTAAATTCCTGAATGCAAACCTTATGGAAACATCTAAACATAACTCCCCACATGATCCTGAGATGTTTGACACCGGTTATATCACTCAGGTATTCAATACAAAAAAGTTGATTTCTCAGTGCATGCTGTACTTTGACATTGAAAGAAGTATACATTCCAATTTTACTCAAAGGCACTGACTGCAAACCTTAAGGAGACATCTTAATATAATTCTCCACATGATCCTGAGATGTTTGTCACCTTTGTATCACTCAGGTATGCAAGACAAAAAAGTTGATTTCCACAGCATGCAATGCTTTGGCACTAAAAGTATATATTTCAATGTCTCTCCAAAGAACTGAAAACAAACCTTATGGAAACATCTTAACATAACTCCGCACATGGTCCAGAGATGTTTGACACCTGTTATATCACTCAGCTATTCAAGACAAAAAAGTTGATTTTTCAGAGCATGAATTGCTATGGAACTAAAAGTATATATTTCAATTTTACTCTGAAGTACTGAAAGCAAACCTTATGGAAACATGTTAACGTAACTCCCCACATGATCCTGAGATGTTTGACACTTGTTACATCATTTAGGTATTCAAGATTAAGAAGTTGATTTCTCAGAGCATACAGCGTTTTGGCATTAAAGGAAGCATACATTTCAATTTTACTCATAGGTACTGACTGCAAACCTTAAGGAGACATCTTAATATAACTCTCCACATGATCCTGAGATGTCTGACAGTTGTTATATCACTCAGCTATTCAAGACCAAAAAGTTGATTTCTCAGTGTATGCAATACTTTGGCAGTGAATGTATATATTTCAATTTTACTCTGAAGTACTGAATACCAACCTTATGGAAACATGTTAACATCACTGTCCACATGATCCTGAGATGTTTGACACCTGTTACATCGTTCAGGTATTCAAGATAAGAAAGTTGATTTCTCAGTGCATGCTGTGCTTTGACATTGAAGAAGTATACATTTCAATTTTACTCAAAGGTACTGACTGCAAACCTTATGCAGACATCTTAATATTACCCTCCATATGATCCTGAGATGTTTGACACCTTTATATCACTCAGGTATTCAAGAAAAAAAAGTTGATTTCTCACAGCACGAAATGCTTTGGCACTAAAAGAATATATTTCAATTTTACTCTGAAGTATTGAATGCAAACCTTTTGGAAACATGTTAACATCACTCCCCACATGATCCTGAGATGTTTGACACCTATTACATCACTCAGGTATTCAAGATAAAAAAGTTGATTTCTCAGTGCACACTGTGCTTTGGCATTGAAAGAAGTATACACTTCAATTTTACTCAAAGGTACTGACTGCAAACCTGATGGAGTCATCTTAATATAACTCTCCACATGATCCTGAGATGTTTGACACCTGTTATATCACTCAGCAATTCAAGACAAAAAAGTTGGTATCTCAACGCATGAAGTTCTTTGGAACTAAAAGTATATATTTCAATTTTACTCTAAATTCCTGAATGCAAACCTAATGGAAACATCTAAACATAACTCCCCAGATGATCCTGAGATGTTTGACACCTTCATATCACTCAGGTATTCAAGATAAAAAAGTGATTTCTCAGTGCATATTGCGCTTTGGCATTGAAAGATGTATACATTTCAATTTAACTCTAAGGTACTGACTGCAAACCTTATGGATACATCTTAATATAACTCTCCACATGATACTGAGATGTTTGTCACCTTTATATCACTCAGGTATTCAAGACAAAAAAGTTGATTTCCACAGCATGCAATGCTTTGGCACTAAAAGCATATATTTCAATGTCACTCCAAAGTACTGAATTCAAACTTATGGAAACATCTTAACATATCTCCCCACATGATCCTGAGATGTTTGACACCTGTTATATCACTCAGGTATTCAAGATAAAAATGTTGATTTCTCATTGCATGCTGTACTTTGGCATTGAAAGAAGTATACATTTCAATTTTACTCAAAGGTACTGACTGCAAACCTTATGGAGACATCTTAATATAACTCTCCACATGATCCTGAGATGTTTGACAGTTGCTATATCACTCAGCTATTCAAGACACAAAAGTTGATTTCTGAACGCATGAAGTGCTTTGGAACTAAAAGTATATATTTCAATTTTACTCTAAATTCCTGAATGCAAACCTTATGGAAACATATAAACGTAACTCCCCACATGATCCTGAGATGTTTGACACCGGTTATATCACTCAGGTATTGAAGATGAAAAAGTTGATTTCTCAGTGCGTACTCTGCTTTGGCGTTGAAAGAAGTATACATTTCAATTATACTCAAAGGTACTGACAGCAAACCTTATGCAGACAGCTTAATATTACCCTCCACATGATCCTGAGATGTTTGACAGCTGTTATATCACTCAGCTATTCAAAACACAAAAGTTGATTTCTCAGTGCATGCAATGCTTTGGCAGTGAAAGTATATATTTCAATTTTACTCTGAAGTACTGAATGCAAACCTTATGGAAACATGTTAACATCACTCTCCACATGATCCTGAGATGTTTGACACCTGTTACATCGTTCTGGTATTCAAGATAAAAAAGTTGATTTCTCAGTGCATACTGTGCTTTGACATTGAAAGAAGCATACATTTCAATTTTACTCAAAGGTACTGAGAGCAAACCTTATGGATACGTCTTAATATAACTCTCCACGTGATACTGAGATGTTTGTCACCTTTATATCACTCAGGTATTCAAGACAAAAAAGTTGATTTCCACAGCATGCAATGCTTTGGCACTAAAAGCATATATTTCAATGTCACTCCGAAGAACTGAAATCAAACCTTATGGAAACATCTTAATATAACTCTCCACATGATCCTGAGATGTTTGACACCTGTTATATCACTCAGCTATTCAAGACAAAAAAGTTGATATCTCAACGCATGAAGTGCTTTGGAACTAAAAGTATATATTTCAATGTCTCTCCAAAGAACTGAAAACAAACCTTATGGAAACATCTTAACATCACTCCGCACATGGTCCTGAGATGTTTGACACCTGTTATATCACTCAGGTATTCAAAACAAAAAAGTTGATTTCTCAGTGCATGCTGTACTTTGGCATTGAAAGAAGTATACACTTCAATTTTACTCAAAGGTACTGACTGCAAACCTTATGGACTCATCTTAATATAACTCTCCACATGATCCTGAGATGTTTGACAGTTGTTATATCACTCAGGTATTCAAAACAAAAAAGTTGATTTCTCAGTGCATGCTGCACTTTGGCATTGAAAGAAGTATACACTTCAATTTTACTCAAAGGTACTGACTGCAAACCTTATGGACTCATCTTAATATAACTCTCCACATGATCCTGAGATGTTTGACAGTTGTTATATCACTCAGGTATTCAAGACAAAAAAGTTGATTTCTCACAGCATGCAATGCTTTGGCACTAAAAGAATATATTTCAATTTTACTCTGAAGTACTGAATGCAAACATTTTGGAAACATGTTAACATCACTCTCCACATGATCCTGAGATGTTTGACACCTGTTACATCACTCAGGTACTCAAGGTAAAAAAGTTGATTTTTCAGTGCATACTGTGCTTTGACATTGAAAGAAGAATACATTTCAATTTTACTCAAAGGTACTGACAGCAAACCTTGTGGAGACATCTTAATATAACTCTCCACATCATCCTGAAATGTTTCACAGATGTTATATCACTCAGGAATTCAAGACAAAAATGTTGATTTCTCACAGCACGCAATGCTTTGGCACTAAAGAATATATTTCAATTTTACTCTGAAATATTGAATGCAAACCTTTTGGAAACATGTTAACATCACTCCCCACATGATCCTGAGATGTTTGACACCTATTACATCACTCAGGTGTTCAAGATAAAGAAGTTGATATCTCTGTGCATACTGTGCTTTGGCATTGAAAGAAGTATCCACTTCAATTTTACTCATAGGTACTCACTGCAAACCTTATGGAGACATCTTAATATAACTCTCCACATGATCCTGAGATTTTTGACACCTGTTATATCACTCAGCTATTCAAGACAAAAAAGTTGATATCTCAACGCATGAAGTGCTTTGGAACTAAAAGTATATATTTCAATTTTACTCTAAATTCCTGAATGCAAACCTTATGGAAACATCTAAACATAACTCCCCACATGATCCTGAGATGTTTGACACCGGTTATATCACTCAGGTATTCAATACAAAAAAGTTGATTTCTCAGTGCATGCAATGCTTTGGCACTAAAAGTATATATTTCAATTTTACTCTAAAGTACTGAATGCAAACCTCATCGAAACATCATAACATACTCCCCACATGATCCTGAGATGTTTGACACCTGTTACATCACTCAGGTATTCAGGATAAAAAAGTTGATTTCTCAGTGCATACTGTGCTTTGGCATTGAAAGAAGTATACTTTCCAATTTGACACAAAGGTACTGACTGCAAACCTTAAGAAGACATCTTAATATAACTCTCCACATGATTCCGAGATGTCTGACAGCTGTTATATCACTCAAGTATTCAAGACAAAAAGTTGATTTCTAAGTGCATGTAGTGCTTTGGCAGTAAAAGTATATATTTCAATTTTACTCTGAAGTACTGAATGCCAACCTTATGGAAACATGTTAACATCACTCTCCACATGATCCTGAGATGTTTGACACCTGTTACATCACTCAGGTACTCAAGATAAAAAAGTTGATTTCTCAGTGCATACTGTGCTTTGGCATTGAAAGAAGTATACACTTCAATTTTACTCAAAGGTACTGACTGCAAACCTTATGGACTCATCTTAATATAACTCTCCACATGATCCTGAGATGTTTGACAGTTGTTATATCACTCAGGTATTCAAGACAAAAAAGTTGATATCTCAGTGCATACTGTGCTTTGGCATTGAATGAAACATACATTTCAATTTTACTCAAAGGTACTGACTGCAGACCTTATGGAGTCATCTTAATATAACTCTCCGCATGATCCTGAGATGTTTGACAGTTGTTATATCACTCAGCTATTCAAGACAAAAAAGTTGATATCTCAATGCATGAAGTGCTTTGGAACTAAAAGTATACATTTCAATTTTACTCTAAATTCCTGAATGCAAACCTTATGGAAACATCTAAACATAACTCCCCACATGATCCTGAGATGTTTGACACCGGTTATATCACTCAGGTATTCAAGATAAAAAAGTTGATTTGTCAGTGCATACAGTGCTTTGGCATTGAAAGAAGCATACATTTCAAATTTACTCGAAGGTACTGACTGCAAACCTTATGGAGAGATCTTAATATAAATCTCGACATGATCCTGAGAAGTTTGACAGCTGTTATATCACTCAGCTATTCAAGACAAAAAAGCTGATTTCTCAGTGCATGCTGTACTTTGGCATTGAAAGAAGTATACACTTCAATTTTACTCAAAGGTACTGACTGCAAACCTTATGGAGACATCTTAATATAACTTTCCACATGATCCTGAGATGTTTGGCAGTTGTTATATCACTCAGCTATTCAAGACAAAAAAGTTGATATCTCAAAGCATGAAGCGCTTTGGAACTAAAAGTATACATTTCAATTTTACTCTAAATTCCTCAATGCAAATCTTATGGAAACATCTAAACATAACTCCCCACATGATCCTGAGATGTTTGACACTGGTTATATCACTCAGGTATTCAAGATAAAAAAGTGGATTTCTCAGAGCATACTGTGCTTTGGCATTGAAAGAAGTATACATTCTAATTTGACACAGAGGTACTGACTGCAAATCTTAAGGTGACATCTTAATATAACTCTCCACATGATTCCGAGATGTCTGACAGCTGTTATATCACTCAGCTATTCCAGACAAAAAAGTTGATTTCTCAGTGCATGCAATGCTTTGGTAGTAAAAGTATATATTTCGATTTTACTCTGAAGTACTGAATGCCAACCTTATGGAAACATGTTAACGTCATTCTCCACATGATCCTGAGATGTTTGACACCTGTTACATCACTCAGGTACTCAAGATAAAAAAGTTGATTTCTCAGTGCATACTGTGCTTTGGCATTGAAAGAAGTATACACTTCAATTTTACTGAAAGGTACTGACTGCAAACCTTATGGAGACATCTTAATATAACTCTCCACATGATCCTGAGATGTTTGGCAGTTGTTATATCACTCAGCTATTCAAGACAAAAAAGTTGATATCTCAATGCATGAAGTGCTTTGGAACTAAATGTATATATTTCAATTTTACTCTAAATTCCTCAATGCAAACCTTATGGAAACATCTAAACATAACTCCCAACATGATCCTGAGATGTTTGACACCGGTTATATCACTCATGTATTCAAGATAAAAAAAGTTGATTTCTCAGTGCATAGTGTGCTTTGGCATTGAATGAAACATACATTTCAATTTTACTCAAAGGTACTGACTGCAGACCTTATGGAGTCATCTTAATATAACTCTCCGCATGATCCTGAGATGTTTGACAGTTGTTATATCACTCAGCTATTCAAGACAAAAAAGTTGATAGCTCAATGCATGAAGTGCTTTGGAACTAAAAGTATACATTTCAATTTTACTCTAAATTCCTGAATGCAAACCTTATGAAAACATCTAAACATAACTCCCCACATGATCCTGAGATGTTTGACACCGGTTATATCACTCAGGTATTCAAGATAAAAAAGTTGATTTGTCAGTGCATACAGTGCTTTGGCATTGAAAGAAGCATACATTTCAAATTTACTCGAAGGTACTGACTGCAAACCTTATGGAGACATCTTAATATAAATCTCGACATGATCCTGAGAAGTTTGACAGCTGTTATATCACTCAGCTATTCAAGACAAAAAAGTTGATTTCTCAGTGCATGCTGTACTTTGGCATTGAAAGAAGTATACACTTCAATTTTACTCAAAGGTACTGACTGCAAACCTTATGGAGACATCTTAATATAACTCTCCACATGATCCTGAGATGTTTGGCAGTTGTTATATCACTCAGCTATTCAAGACAAAAAAGTTGATATCTCAAAGCATGAAGCGCTTTGGAACTAAAAGTATACATTTCAATTTTACTCTAAATTCCTCAATGCAAATCTTATGGAAACATCTAAACATAACTCCCCACATGATCCTGAGATGTTTGACACTGGTTATATCACTCAGGTATTCAAGATAAAAAAGTGGATTTCTCAGAGCATATTGTGCTTTGGCATTGAAAGAAGTATACATTCTAATTTGACACAGAGGTACTGACTGCAAATCTTAAGGTGACATCTTAATATAACTCTCCACATGATTCCGAGATGTCTGACAGCTGTTATATCACTCAGCTATTCCAGACAAAAAAGTTGATTTCTCAGTGCATGCAATGCTTTGGTAGTAAAAGTATATATTTCGATTTTACTCTGAAGTACTGAATGCCAACCTTATGGAAACATGTTAACGTCATTCTCCACATGATCCTGAGATGTTTGACACCTGTTACATCACTCAGGTACTCAAGATAAAAAAGTTGATTTCTCAGTGCATACTGTGCTTTGGCATTGAAAGAAGTATACACTTCAATTTTACTGAAAGGTACTGACTGCAAACCTTATGGAGACATCTTAATATAACTCTCCACATGATCCTGAGATGTTTGGCAGTTGTTATATCACTCAGCTATTCAAGACAAAAAAGTTGATATCTCAATGCATGAAGTGCTTTGGAACTAAAAGTATACATTTTAATTTTACTCTATATTCCTGAATGCAAACCTTATGGAAACATCTAAACATAACTCCCCAGATGATCCTGAGATGTTTGACACCGGTTAAATCACTCAGGTATTCAAGATAAAAAAGTTGATTTCTCAGTGCATACAGTGCTTTGGCATTGAAAGAAGTATCCATTCCAATTTGACACAAAGGTACTGACTGCAAACCTTAAGAAGACATCTTAATATAACTCTCCACATGATCCCGAGATGTCTGACAGCTGTTATATCACTCAGGTATTCAAGACAAAAAAGTTGATTTCTCAGTGCATGCAATGCTTTGGCAGTAAAAGTATATATTTCAATTTTACTCTGAAGTACTGAATGCCAACCTCATGGAAACATCTAAACATAACTCCCCACATGATCCTGAGATGTTTGACACCGGTTATATCACTCAGGTATTCAAGATAAAAAAGTTGATTTCTCAGTGCATACAGTGCTTTTGCATTGAAAGAAGCATACATTTCAATTTTACGCAAAGGTACTGACTGCAAACCTTATGGACTCATCTTAATATAACTCTCCACATGATCCTGAGATGTTTGACAGTTGTTATATCACTCAGGTATTCAAAACAAAAAAGTTGATTTCTCAGTGCATGCTGTACTTTGGCATTGAAAGAAGTATACACTTCAATTTTACTCAAAGGTACTGACTGCAAACCTTATGGACTCATCTTAATATAACTCTCCACATGATCCTGAGATGTTTGACAGTTGTTATATCACTCAGCTATTCAAGACAAAAAAGTTGATTTCTCACAGCATGCAATGCTTTGGCACTAAAAGAATATATTTCAATTTTACTCTGAAGTACTGAATGCAAACATTTTGGAAACATGTTAACATCACTCTCCACATGATCCTGAGATGTTTGACACCTGTTACATCACTCAGGTACTCAAGGTAAAAAAGTTGATTTTTCAGTGCATACTGTGCTTTGACATTGAAAGAAGAATACATTTCAATTTTACTCAAAGGTACTGACAGCAAACCTTGTGGAGACATCTTAATATAACTCTCCACATCATCCTGAAATGTTTCACAGATGTTATATCACTCAGGAATTCAAGACAAAAATGTTGATTTCTCACAGCACGCAATGCTTTGGCACTAAAGAATATATTTCAATTTTACTCTGAAATATTGAATGCAAACCTTTTGGAAACATGTTAACATCACTCCCCACATGATCCTGAGATGTTTGACACCTATTACATCACTCAGGTGTTCAAGATAAAGAAGTTGATATCTCTGTGCATACTGTGCTTTGGCATTGAAAGAAGTATCCACTTCAATTTTACTCATAGGTACTCACTGCAAACCTTATGGAGACATCTTAATATAACTCTCCACATGATCCTGAGATTTTTGACACCTGTTATATCACTCAGCTATTCAAGACAAAAAAGTTGATATCTCAACGCATGAAGTGCTTTGGAACTAAAAGTATATATTTCAATTTTACTCTAAATTCCTGAATGCAAACCTTATGGAAACATCTAAACATAACTCCCCACATGATCCTGAGATGTTTGACACCGGTTATATCACTCAGGTATTCAATACAAAAAAGTTGATTTCTCAGTGCATGCTGTACTTTGACATTGAAAGAAGTATACATTCCAATTTTACTCAAAGGCACTGACTGCAAACCTTAAGGAGACATCTTAATATAATTCTCCACATGATCCTGAGATGTTTGTCACCTTTGTATCACTCAGGTATGCAAGACAAAAAAGTTGATTTCCACAGCATGCAATGCTTTGGCACTAAAAGTATATATTTCAATGTCTCTCCAAAGAACTGAAAACAAACCTTATGGAAACATCTTAACATAACTCCGCACATGGTCCAGAGATGTTTGACACCTGTTATATCACTCAGCTATTCAAGACAAAAAAGTTGATTTTTCAGAGCATGAATTGCTATGGAACTAAAAGTATATATTTCAATTTTACTCTGAAGTACTGAAAGCAAACCTTATGGAAACATGTTAACGTAACTCCCCACATGATCCTGAGATGTTTGACACTTGTTACATCATTTAGGTATTCAAGATTAAGAAGTTGATTTCTCAGAGCATACAGCGTTTTGGCATTAAAGGAAGCATACATTTCAATTTTACTCATAGGTACTGACTGCAAACCTTAAGGAGACATCTTAATATAACTCTCCACATGATCCTGAGATGTCTGACAGTTGTTATATCACTCAGCTATTCAAGACCAAAAAGTTGATTTCTCAGTGTATGCAATACTTTGGCAGTGAATGTATATATTTCAATTTTACTCTGAAGTACTGAATACCAACCTTATGGAAACATGTTAACATCACTGTCCACATGATCCTGAGATGTTTGACACCTGTTACATCGTTCAGGTATTCAAGATAAGAAAGTTGATTTCTCAGTGCATGCTGTGCTTTGACATTGAAGAAGTATACATTTCAATTTTACTCAAAGGTACTGACTGCAAACCTTATGCAGACATCTTAATATTACCCTCCATATGATCCTGAGATGTTTGACACCTTTATATCACTCAGGTATTCAAGAAAAAAAAGTTGATTTCTCACAGCACGAAATGCTTTGGCACTAAAAGAATATATTTCAATTTTACTCTGAAGTATTGAATGCAAACCTTTTGGAAACATGTTAACATCACTCCCCACATGATCCTGAGATGTTTGACACCTATTACATCACTCAGGTATTCAAGATAAAAAAGTTGATTTCTCAGTGCACACTGTGCTTTGGCATTGAAAGAAGTATACACTTCAATTTTACTCAAAGGTACTGACTGCAAACCTGATGGAGTCATCTTAATATAACTCTCCACATGATCCTGAGATGTTTGACACCTGTTATATCACTCAGCAATTCAAGACAAAAAAGTTGGTATCTCAACGCATGAAGTTCTTTGGAACTAAAAGTATATATTTCAATTTTACTCTAAATTCCTGAATGCAAACCTAATGGAAACATCTAAACATAACTCCCCAGATGATCCTGAGATGTTTGACACCTTCATATCACTCAGGTATTCAAGATAAAAAAGTGATTTCTCAGTGCATATTGCGCTTTGGCATTGAAAGATGTATACATTTCAATTTAACTCTAAGGTACTGACTGCAAACCTTATGGATACATCTTAATATAACTCTCCACATGATACTGAGATGTTTGTCACCTTTATATCACTCAGGTATTCAAGACAAAAAAGTTGATTTCCACAGCATGCAATGCTTTGGCACTAAAAGCATATATTTCAATGTCACTCCAAAGTACTGAATTCAAACTTATGGAAACATCTTAACATATCTCCCCACATGATCCTGAGATGTTTGACACCTGTTATATCACTCAGGTATTCAAGATAAAAATGTTGATTTCTCATTGCATGCTGTACTTTGGCATTGAAAGAAGTATACATTTCAATTTTACTCAAAGGTACTGACTGCAAACCTTATGGAGACATCTTAATATAACTCTCCACATGATCCTGAGATGTTTGACAGTTGCTATATCACTCAGCTATTCAAGACACAAAAGTTGATTTCTGAACGCATGAAGTGCTTTGGAACTAAAAGTATATATTTCAATTTTACTCTAAATTCCTGAATGCAAACCTTATGGAAACATATAAACGTAACTCCCCACATGATCCTGAGATGTTTGACACCGGTTATATCACTCAGGTATTGAAGATGAAAAAGTTGATTTCTCAGTGCGTACTCTGCTTTGGCGTTGAAAGAAGTATACATTTCAATTATACTCAAAGGTACTGACAGCAAACCTTATGCAGACAGCTTAATATTACCCTCCACATGATCCTGAGATGTTTGACAGCTGTTATATCACTCAGCTATTCAAAACACAAAAGTTGATTTCTCAGTGCATGCAATGCTTTGGCAGTGAAAGTATATATTTCAATTTTACTCTGAAGTACTGAATGCAAACCTTATGGAAACATGTTAACATCACTCTCCACATGATCCTGAGATGTTTGACACCTGTTACATCGTTCTGGTATTCAAGATAAAAAAGTTGATTTCTCAGTGCATACTGTGCTTTGACATTGAAAGAAGCATACATTTCAATTTTACTCAAAGGTACTGAGAGCAAACCTTATGGATACGTCTTAATATAACTCTCCACGTGATACTGAGATGTTTGTCACCTTTATATCACTCAGGTATTCAAGACAAAAAAGTTGATTTCCACAGCATGCAATGCTTTGGCACTAAAAGCATATATTTCAATGTCACTCCGAAGAACTGAAATCAAACCTTATGGAAACATCTTAATATAACTCTCCACATGATCCTGAGATGTTTGACACCTGTTATATCACTCAGCTATTCAAGACAAAAAAGTTGATATCTCAACGCATGAAGTGCTTTGGAACTAAAAGTATATATTTCAATGTCTCTCCAAAGAACTGAAAACAAACCTTATGGAAACATCTTAACATCACTCCGCACATGGTCCTGAGATGTTTGACACCTGTTATATCACTCAGGTATTCAAAACAAAAAAGTTGATTTCTCAGTGCATGCTGTACTTTGGCATTGAAAGAAGTATACACTTCAATTTTACTCAAAGGTACTGACTGCAAACCTTATGGACTCATCTTAATATAACTCTCCACATGATCCTGAGATGTTTGACAGTTGTTATATCACTCAGGTATTCAAAACAAAAAAGTTGATTTCTCAGTGCATGCTGTACTTTGGCATTGAAAGAAGTATACACTTCAATTTTACTCAAAGGTACTGACTGCAAACCTCATGGACTCATCTTAATATAACTCTCCACATGATCCTGAGATGTTTGACAGTTGTTATATCACTCAGGTATTCAAGACAAAAAAGTTGATTTCTCACAGCATGCAATGCTTTGGCACTAAAAGAATATATTTCAATTTTACTCTGAAATATTGAATGCAAACCTTTTGGAAACATGTTAACATCACTCCCCACATGATCCTGAGATGTTTGACACCTATTACATCACTCAGGTGTTCAAGATAAAGAAGTTGATATCTCTGTGCATACTGTGCTTTGGCATTGAAAGAAGTATCCACTTCAATTTTACTCATAGGTACTCACTGCAAACCTTATGGAGACATCTTAATATAACTCTCCACATGATCCTGAGATTTTTGACACCTGTTATATCACTCAGCTATTCAAGACAAAAAAGTTGATATCTCAACGCATGAAGTGCTTTGGAACTAAAAGTATATATTTCAATTTTACTCTAAATTCCTGAATGCAAACCTTATGGAAACATCTAAACATAACTCCCCACATGATCCTGAGATGTTTGACACCGGTTATATCACTCAGGTATTCAATACAAAAAAGTTGATTTCTCAGTGCATGCTGTACTTTGACATTGAAAGAAGTATACATTCCAATTTTACTCAAAGGCACTGACTGCAAACCTTAAGGAGACATCTTAATATAATTCTCCACATGATCCTGAGATGTTTGTCACCTTTGTATCACTCAGGTATGCAAGACAAAAAAGTTGATTTCCACAGCATGCAATGCTTTGGCACTAAAAGTATATATTTCAATGTCTCTCCAAAGAACTGAAAACAAACCTTATGGAAACATCTTAACATAACTCCGCACATGGTCCAGAGATGTTATATCACTCAGCTATTCAAGACAAAAAAGTTGATTTTTCAGAGCATGAATTGCTATGGAACTAAAAGTATATATTTCAATTTTACTCTGAAGTACTGAAAGCAAACCTTATGGAAACATGTTAACATAACTCCCCACATGATCCTGAGATGTTTGACACTTGTTACATCATTTAGGTATTCAAGATTAAGAAGTTGATTTCTCAGAGCATACAGCGTTTTGGCATTAAAGGAAGCATACATTTCAATTTTACTCATAGGTACTGACTGCAAACCTTAAGGAGACATCTTAATATAACTCTCCACATGATCCTGAGATGTCTGACAGTTGTTATATCACTCAGCTATTCAAGACCAAAAAGTTGATTTCTCAGTGCATGCAATACTTTGGCACTAAAAGTATATATTTCAATTTTACTCTGAAGTACTGAATGCAAACCTTATGGAAACATGTTAACATCACTCCCCACATGATCCTGAGATGTTTGACACCTGTTACATCACTCAGGTATTCAAGCTATAAAAGTGGATTTCTCAGTGCATACTGTGCTTTGGCATTGAAGAAGTATACATTTCAATTTTACTCAAAGGTACTGAATGCAAACTTTATGCAGACATCTTAATATTACCCTCCACATGATCCTGAGATGTTTGACACCTTTATATCACTCAGGTATTCAAGAGAAAAAAGTTGATTTCTCAGTGTATGCAATACTTTGGCAGTGAATGTATATATTTCAATTTTACTCTGAAGTACTGAATACCAACCTTATGGAAACATGTTAACATCACTGTCCACATGATCCTGAGATGTTTGACACCTGTTACATCGTTCAGGTATTCAAGATAAGAAAGTTGATTTCTCAGTGCATGCTGTGCTTTGACATTGAAGAAGTATACATTTCAATTTTACTCAAAGGTACTGACTGCAAACCTTATGCAGACATCTTAATATTACCCTCCATATGATCCTGAGATGTTTGACACCTTTATATCACTCAGGTATTCAAGAAAAAAAAGTTGATTTCTCACAGCACGAAATGCTTTGGCACTAAAAGAATATATTTCAATTTTACTCTGAAGTATTGAATGCAAACCTTTTGGAAACATGTTAACATCACTCCCCACATGATCCTGAGATGTTTGACACCTATTACATCACTCAGGTATTCAAGATAAAAAAGTTGATTTCTCAGTGCACACTGTGCTTTGGCATTGAAAGAAGTATACACTTCAATTTTACTCAAAGGTACTGACTGCAAACCTGATGGAGTCATCTTAATATAACTCTCCACATGATCCTGAGATGTTTGACACCTGTTATATCACTCAGCAATTCAAGACAAAAAAGTTGGTATCTCAACGCATGAAGTTCTTTGGAACTAAAAGTATATATTTCAATTTTACTCTAAATTCCTGAATGCAAACCTAATGGAAACATCTAAACATAACTCCCCAGATGATCCTGAGATGTTTGACACCTTCATATCACTCAGGTATTCAAGATAAAAAAGTGATTTCTCAGTGCATATTGCGCTTTGGCATTGAAAGATGTATACATGTCAATTTAACTCTAAGGTACTGACTGCAAACCTTATGGATACATCTTAATATAACTCTCCACATGATACTGAGATGTTTGTCACCTTTATATCACTCAGGTATTCAAGACAAAAAAGTTGATTTCCACAGCATGCAATGCTTTGGCACTAAAAGCATATATTTCAATGTCACTCCAAAGTACTGAATTCAAACTTATGGAAACATCTTAACATATCTCCCCACATGATCCTGAGATGTTTGACACCTGTTTATCACTCAGGTATTCAAGATAAAAAAGTTGATTTCTCATTGCATGCTGTACTTTGGCATTGAAAGAAGTATACATTTCAATTTTACTCAAAGGTACTGACTGCAAACCTTATGGAGACATCTTAATATAACTCTCCACATGATCCTGAGATGTTTGACAGTTGCTATATCACTCAGCTATTCAAGACACAAAAGTTGATTTCTGAACGCATGAAGTGCTTTGGAACTAAAAGTATATATTTCAATTTTACTCTAAATTCCTGAATGCAAACCTTATGGAAACATATAAACGTAACTCCCCACATGATCCTGAGATGTTTGACACCGGTTATATCACTCAGGTATTGAAGATGAAAAAGTTGATTTCTCAGTGCGTACTCTGCTTTGGCGTTGAAAGAAGTATACATTTCAATTATACTCAAAGGTACTGACAGCAAACCTTATGCAGACAGCTTAATATTACCCTCCACATGATCCTGAGATGTTTGACAGCTGTTATATCACTCAGCTATTCAAAACACAAAAGTTGATTTCTCAGTGCATGCAATGCTTTGGCAGTGAAAGTATATATTTCAATTTTACTCTGAAGTACTGAATGCAAACCTTATGGAAACATGTTAACATCACTCTCCACATGATCCTGAGATGTTTGACACCTGTTACATCGTTCTGGTATTCAAGATAAAAAAGTTGATTTCTCAGTGCATACTGTGCTTTGACATTGAAAGAAGCATACATTTCAATTTTACTCAAAGGTACTGAGAGCAAACCTTATGGATACGTCTTAATATAACTCTCCACGTGATACTGAGATGTTTGTCACCTTTATATCACTCAGGTATTCAAGACAAAAAAGTTGATTTCCACAGCATGCAATGCTTTGGCACTAAAAGCATATATTTCAATGTCACTCCGAAGAACTGAAATCAAACCTTATGGAAACATCTTAATATAACTCTCCACATGATCCTGAGATGTTTGACACCTGTTATATCACTCAGCTATTCAAGACAAAAAAGTTGATATCTCAACGCATGAAGTGCTTTGGAACTAAAAGTATATATTTCAATGTCTCTCCAAAGAACTGAAAACAAACCTTATGGAAACATCTTAACATCACTCCGCACATGGTCCTGAGATGTTTGACACCTGTTATATCACTCAGCTATTCAAGACAAAAAAGTTGATTTTTCAGAGCATGAATTGCTATGGAACTAAAAGTATATATTTCAATTTCACTCTGAAGTACTGAAAGCAAACCTTATGGAAACATGTTAACATAACTCCCCACATGATCCTGAGATGTTTGACACTTGTTACATCATTCAGGTATTCAAGATTAAAAAGTTGATTTCTCAGAGCATACAGCGTTTTGGCATTAAAGGAAGCATACATTTCAATTTTACTCAAAGGTACTGACTGCAAACCTTAAGGAGCCATCTTGATATAACTCTCCACATGATCCTGAGATGTCTGACAGTTGTTATATCACTCAGTTATTCAAGACAAGAAAGTTGATTTCTCAGTGCTTGCAATACTTTGGCACTAAAAGTATATATTTCAATTTTACTCTGAAGTACTGAATGCAAACCTTATGGAAACATGTTAACATCACTCCCCACATGATCCTGAGATGTTTGACACCTGTTACATCACTCAGGTATTCAAGCTATAAAAGTGGATTTCTCAGTGCATACTGTGCTTTGGCATTGAAGAAGTATACATTTCAATTTTACTCAAAGGTACTGTGGCAAACTTTATGCAGACATCTTAATATTACCCTCCACATGATCCTGAGATGTTTGACACCTTTATATCACTCAGGCATTCAAGAGAAAATAGTTGATTTCTGAGAGCATGCAATGCTTTGGCACTAAAAGTATATATTTCAATGTTACTCCAAAGTACTGAATGCAAACCTTATGGAAACATGATAACATCACTCCCCAAATATTCCTGAGATGTTTGACACCTGTTACATCTCTATGGTATTCAAGATAAAAAAAGTTGATTTCTCAGTGCATACAGTGGTTTGGCATTGAAAGAAGTATACATTTCACTTTTACACAAAGGTACTGACTGCAAGCCTTAAGGAGACATCTTAATATAACTCTCTACAAATTCCTGAGATGTTTGCAGCTGTTATATCACTCAGCTATTCAAGACAAAAAAGTTGATTTCTCAGTGTATGCAATACTTTGGCAGTGAATGTATATATTTCAATTTTACTCTGAAGTACTGAATACCAACCTTATGGAAACATGTTAACATCACTCTCCACATGATCCTGAGATGTTTGACACCTGTTACATCGTTCAGGTATTCAAGATAAGAAAGTTGATTTCTCAGTGCATGCTGTGCTTTGACATTGAGGAAGTATACATTTCAATTTTACTCAAAGGTACTGACTGCAAACCTTATGCAGACATCTTAATATTACCCTCCATATGATCCTGAGATGTTTGACACCTTTATATCACTCAGGTATTCAAGAAAAAAAAGTTGATTTCTCACAGCACGCAATGCTTTGCCACTAAAAGAATATATTTCAATTTTACTCTGAAGTATTGAATGCAAACCTTTTGGAAACATGTTAACATCACTCCCCACATGATCCTGAGATGTTTGACACCTATTACATCACTCAGGTATTCAAGATAAAAAAGTTGTTTTCTCAGTGCGTACTCTGCTTTGGCGTTGAAAGAAGTATACATTTCAATTTTACTCAAATACTGACAGCAAAGCTTATGGAGACATCTTAATATAACTCTCCACATCATCCTGAGATGTTTGACAGCTGTTATATCACTCCGCTATTCAAGACTAAATAGTTGATTTCTCACAGCATGCAATGCTCCGGAAGTAAAAGTATATATTTCAATTTTACTCTGAAGTACTGAATGCAAACCTTTTGGAAAGATGTTAACATCACTCTCCACATGATCCTGAGATGTTTGACACCTGTTACATCATTCAGGTATTCAAGATAAAAAAATGATTTCTCAGTGCATACTGTGCTTTGGCATTGAAAGAAGCATACATTTCAATTTTACTCAGAGGTACTGACAACAAACCTTATGGAGACATCTTAATATTACCCGCCACATGATCCTGAGATGTTTGACAACTGTTATATCACTCAGCTATTCAAAACAAAAAAGTTGATTTCTCAGTGCAGGCAATTCTTTGGCAGTGAAAGTATATATTTCAATTTTACTCTGAAGTACTGAATACCAACCTCATGAAAACATGTTAACATCACTCTCCACATGATTGTGAGATGTTTGACACCTGTTACATCATTCAGGTATTCAAGATAAAAAAGTTGATTTCTCAGTGCATACTGTGCTTTGGCATTGAAAGAAGCATGCATTTCAATTTTACTCAAATTTACTGACAGCAAACCTTATGCATACATTTTAATATAACTCTCCACATGATCCTGAGATGTTTGACACTTTTATATCACTCAGGTATTCAAGATAAAAAAGTTGATTTCTCAGTGCATACAGTGGTTTGGCATTGAAAGAAGTATACATTTCAATTTTACTCAAAGGTACTGACTGCAAACCTTATGCAGATATCTTAATACAACTCTCCATATGATCCTGAGATGTTTGACAGGTGTTCTATCACTCAGCTACTCAAGACAAAACAGTTGATTTCCTAGTGCATGCAATGCTTTGACACTAGACGTATATATTTCAATTTTACTCTAAAGTACTGAATGCAAACCTTATGGAAACATCTTAACCTAACTCCCCTCATGATCCTGAGATGTTTGACACCTGTTACATCACTCAGGTATTCAAGATTAAAAAGTTGATTTCTCAGTGCATACAGTGGTTTGGCATTGAAAGAAGTGTACATTTCAAATTTACACAAAGGTACTGACAGCAATCCTTATGGAAACATCTTACTATAACTCTCCACATGATCCTGAGATGTCTGACAGCTGTTATATCACTCAGCTATTCAAGACAAAAAAGTTGATTTCTCAGTGCATGCAATGCTTTGGCACTAAAAGTATATATTTCAATTTTACTCTAAATTCCTGAATACAAAGCTTATGGAATCATATTAACATAACTCCCCGCATAATCCTGAGATGTTTGACACCTGTTATATCACTCACATATTCAAGATAAAAAAGGTTGATTTCGCAGTGCGTACTCTGCCTTCGCGTTGAAAGAAGTATACATTTCAATTTTACTTCAAGGTACTGAATGCAAACCTTATGGAAACATCTTAACATAATTCGCCACATGATCCTGAGATGTTTGACACCTGTTATATCACTCAGGTATTCAAGATAAAAAAGGTTGATTTCGCAGTGCATACTCTGCTTTCTCGTTGAAAGAAGTATGCATTTCAATTTTACTCAAAGGTACTGACTGCAAACCTTATGGAGACATCCCAATATAACTCTCCACATGACCCTGAGATGTTTGACAGTTGTTATATCACTCAGCTATTCAAGACAAAAAATTGATTTCTCAGAGCATGAAGTGCTTTGGAACTAAAAGCATATAATTCAATTTTACTCTGAAGTACTGAATTCAAACCTTATGGAAACATGTTAACATAACTCCCCACATGATCCTGAGATGTTTGATACCGGTTATATCACTCAGGTATTCAAGATAAATAAGTTGATTTCTCAGTGCGTACTCTGCTTTGGCGTTGAAAGAAGTATACATTTCAATTATACTCAAAGGTACTGACAGCAATCCTTATGCAGACATCTTAATATAACTCTCCACATCATCCTGAGATGTTTGACAGCTGTTATGTCACTCAGCTATTCAAGACAAAATAGCTGATTTCACACAGCATGCAATGCTCCGGCATTAAAAGTATATATTTCAATTTTACTCTGAAGTACTGAATGCAAACCTTATGGAAACATGTTAACCTCACTCTCCACATGATCCTGAGATGTTTGACACCTGTTACATCGTTCAGGTATTCAAGATAAAAAAGTTGATTTCTCAGTGCATACTGTGCTTTGACATTGAAAGAAGCATACATTTCCATTTTACTCAAAGGTACTGACAGCAAACCTTATGGAGACATCATAATATAACTCTCCATATGATCCTTAGATGTTTGTCACCTTTCTATCACTCAGGTATTCAAGACAAAAAAGTTGATTTCCACAGCATGCAATGCTTTGGCACTAAATGCATATATTTCAATGTGACTCCAAAGAACTGAAATCAAACCTTACGGAAACATCTTAACATAACTCCCCACATGATCCTGAGGTGTTTGACACCTGTTATATCACTCAGGTATTCAAGATAAAAAAGTTGATTTCTCAGTGCATGCTGTTCTTTGGCATTGAAGGAAGTATACATTTCAATTTTACTCAAAGGTACTGACTGCAAACCTTATGGAGAAATCTTAATATAACTCTCCACATGATCCTGAGCTGTTTGATAGTTGTTATATCAATCAGCTATTCAAGACAAAAAAATTCATTTCTGAACACATGAAGTGCTTTAGAACTAAAAGTATATATTTCAATTTTACTCTAAATTCCTGAATGCAAACCTTATGGAAACATCTAAACATAACTCCCCACACGATCCTGAGATGTTTGACACCGGTTATATCACTCAGGTATTCAAGATAAAAAAGTTGATTTCTCAGTGCGTACTCTGCTTTGGCGTTGAAAGAAGTATACATTTCAATTTTACTCAAAGGTAGTGACAGCCAACCTTATGGAGACATTTTAATATAACTCTCCACATGATCATGAGATGTTTGTCACCTTTATATCACTCAGGTATTCAAGATAAAAAACTTGATTTCTCAGTGCATACAGTGGTTTGGCATTGAAAGAAGTATACATTTCACCTTTACACAAATTACTGACAGCAAAGCTTATGTGACATCTTAGTATAACTCTCCAGATGATCCTGAGATGTTTGACAGTTGTTATATCACTCAGTTATTCAAGACAAAAAATTTGATTTCTCACAGCATGCAATGCTTCCGCACTAAAAGAATATATTTCAATTTTACTCTGAAGTACTGAATGCAAACCTTTTGGAAACATGTTAACATCACTCCCCAAATGTTCCTGAGATGTTTGACACCTATTACGTTACTCAGGTATTCAAGATAAAAAAATGATTTCTCAGTGCATACTGTGCTTTGGCATTGAAAGAAGCATACATTTCAATTTTACTCAAAGGTACTGACAGCAAACCTTATGGAGACATTTTAACATAACTCTCCACATGATCCTGAGATGTTTGTCACCTTTATATGACTCAGGTATTCAAGACAAAAAAGTTGATTTCCACTGCATGCAATGCTTTGGCACTAAAAGTATATATTTCAATGTCACTCCAAAGTACTGAAATCAAACCTTATGGAAACATCTTAACATAACTCCCCACATGATCCTGAGATGTTTGACACCGGTTATATCACTCAGGTATTCAAGATAAAAAAGTTGATTTCTCATTGCCTGCTGTACTTTGGCATTGAAAGAAGTATACATTTCAATTATACTCAAAGGTACTGACAGCAAACCTTATGGAGACATCTTAATATAACTCTCCACATCATCCTGAGATGTTTGACAGCTGTTATATCACTCAGGTATTCAAGACAAATAAGTTGATTTCCACAGCATGCAATGCTTTGGCAATAATAGTATATATTTCAATGTCACTCTAAAGTACTGAAATCAAACCTTATGGAAACATCTTGACATAACTGCCCACATGATCCTCAGATGTTTGACACCTGTTATATCACTCAGGTATTCAAGATAAAAAAGTTGATTTCTCAGTGCATGCTGTTCTTAGGCATTGAAAGAAGTATACATTTCAATTTTACTCAAAGGTACTGACTGCAAACCTTATGGAGACGTCTTAATAGAACTCTCCACATGATCCTGAGATGTTTCACAGTTGTTATATCACTCAGGTATTCAAGAAAAAAAAAGTTGATTTCTCAACGCATGAAGTGCTTTGGAACTAAAAGTATATATTTCAATTTTACTCTAAATTCCTGAATGCAAACCTTATGGAATCATCTTAACATAACTCCCCACATGATCCTGAGATGTTTGACACCGGTTATATCACTCAGGTATTCAAAATAAAAAAGTTGATTTCTCAGTGCGTACTCTGATTTGGCGTTGAAAGAAGTATACATTTCAATTATACTCAAAGGTACTGATAGCAAACCTTATGGAGACATCGTAAGATAACTCTCCACTTCATCCTGAGATGTTTCACAGCTGTTATATCACTCAGCTATTCAAGACTAAATAGTTGATTTCTCACAGCATGCAATGCTCCGGCAGTAAAAGTATATATTTCAATTTTACTCTGAAGTAATGAATGCAAACCTTATGGAAACATGTTAACATCACTCTCCACATGATCCTGAGATGTTTGACAGCTGTTACATCATTCAGGTATTCAAGATAAAAAAGTTGATTTCTCAGTGCATACTGTGCTTTGGCATTGAAAGAAGCATACATTTCAATTTTACTGAAAGGTACTGACAGCAAACCGTATGGAGACATCTTAATATAACTCTCCACATGATCCTGAGATGTTTGTCACCTTTATATCACTCAGGTGTTCAAGACAAAAAAGTTGATTTCCACAGCATGCAATGCTTTGGCACTAAAATGATATATTTCAATGTCACTCCAAAGTACTGAAATCAAACCTTATGGAAACATGTTAACATAACTCCCCACATGATCAAGAGATGTTTGACACCTGTTACATCACTCAGGTATTCAAGATTAAAAAGTTGATTTCTCAGTGCATACAGTCGTTTGGCATTGAAAGAAGTATACATTTCACTTTTACTCAAAGGTAGTGACTGCAAACCTTATGGAGACATCTTAATGTAAATCTCGACACGATCCTGAGATGTTTGACAGCTGTTATATCACTCAGCTGTTCAAGACATAAAAGTTGATTTCTCTGTGCATACTGCGCTTTGGCGTTGAAAGACGTATACATTTCAATTTAACTCTAAGGTACTGACTGCAAACCTTATGGAGACATCTTAATATAACTCTCCAGATGCTCCTGAGATGTTTGACATTTGTTATATCACTCAGGTATTCAAGACAAAAAAGTTGATTTCCCACAGCATGCAATGCTTTGGCACTAAAAGAATATATTTCAACTTTACTCTGAAGTATTGAATGCAAACCTTTTGGAAACATGTTAACATCACTCCCCACATGATCCTGAGATGTTTCACACCTGTTATATCACTCAGGTATTCAAGATAAAAAAGTTAATTTCTCAGTGCATGCTGTTCTTTGGCATTGAAAGAAGTATACATTTCAATTTTACTCAAAGGTACTGACTGCAAACCTTATGGAGACATCTTAATATAACTCTCCACATGATCCTGAGATGTTTGTCACCTTTATATCACTCAGGTATTCAAGACAAAAAAGTTGATTTCTCAACGCATGAAGTGCTTTGGAACTAAAAGTATATATTTCAATTTTACTCTAAATTCCTGAATGCAAACCTTATGGAATCATCTTAACATAACCCCCCACATGATCCTGAGATGTTTGACACCGGTCATATCACTCAGGTATTCAAGATAAAAAAGTTGATTTCTCAGTGCGTACTCTGCTTTGGCGTTGAAAGAAGTATACATTTCAATTATACTCAAAGGTACTGACAGCAAACCTTATGGAGACATCTTAATATAACTCTCCACATCATCCTGAGATGTTTGACAGCTGTTATATCACTCAGCTATTCAAGACTAAATAGTTGATTTCTCACAGCATGCAAAGCCTCGGCAGTAAAAGTATATATTTCAATTTTACTCAGAAGTACTGAATGCATCCCTTATGGAAACAAGTTAACATCACTCTCCACATGATCCTGAGATGTTTGACACCTGTTACATCATTCAGGTATTCAAGATAAAAAAGTTGATTTCTCAGTGCATACTGTACTTTGGCATTGAAAGAAGCATACATTTCAATTTTACTCAAAGGTACTGACAGCAAATCTTATGGAGACATCTTAATATAACTCTCCACATGATCCTGAGATGTTTGTCACCTTTATATCACTCAGGTATTCAAGATCAAAAAGTTCAAGACAAAAAAGCTGATTTCCACTGCATGCAATGCTTTGGCACTAAAAGTATATATTTCAATGTCACTCCAAAGTACTGACATCAAACCTTATGGAAACATCTTAACATTACTCTCCACATGATCCTGAGATGTTTGACACCTGTTATATCACTCAGGTATTCAAGATAAAAAAGTTGATTACTCAGTGCATGCTGTTCTTTGGCATTGAAAGAAGTATACATTTCAATTTTACTCAAAGGTACCGACTGCAAACCTTATGGAGACATCTTAATATAACTCTCCACATGATCCTGAGATGTTTGTCACCTTTATATCACTCAGGTATTCAAGACAAAAAAGTTGATTTCTCAACGCATGAAGTGCTTTGGAACTAAAAGTATATATTTCAATTTTACTCTAAATTCCTGAATGCAAACCTTATGGAATCATCTTAACATAACCCCCCACATGATCCTGAGATGTTTCACACCTGTTATATCACTCAGGTATTCAAGATAAAAAAGTTGATTTCTCAGTGCATGCTGTTCTTTGGTATAGAAAGAAGTATACATTTCAATTTTACTCCAAGGTACTGACTGCAAAACTTATGGAGACATCTTAATATAACTCTCCACATGATCCTGAGATGTTTGACAGTTGTTATATCACTCAGCTATTCAAGATAAAAAAGTTGATTTCTCAGTGCATGCTGTACTTTGGCATTGAAAGAAGCACAAATTTCAATTTCACTCAAAGGCACTGCCTGCAAACCTTAAGGAGACGTCTTAACATAACTCTCCACATGATCCTGAGATGTCTGACAGCTGTTATATCACTCAGCTATTCAAGACAAAAAAGTTGATTTCTCAGTGCATGGAATGCTCTGGCACTAAAAGTATATATTTCAATTTTACTCAGAAGTACTGAATGCAAACCTTATGGAAACATGTTAACATCACTCCCCACATGATCCTGAGATGTTTGACACCTGTTACATCACTCAGATATTCAAGACAAAATAGTATTTTCTCACAGCATGCAAAGCCTCGGCAGTAAAAGTGTATAATTCAATTTTACTCTGAAGTACTGAATGCAAACCTTCTGGAAACACGTTAACATCACTCTCCACATGGTCCTGAGATGTTTGACACCTGTTACATCATTCAGGTATTCAAGATAAAAAAGTTGATTTCTCAGTGCATACTGTGCTTTGGCATTGAAAGAAGCATACATTTCAATTTTTCTCAAAGGTACTGACAACAAACCTTATGGAGACATTTTAATATAACTCTCCACATGATCCTGAGATGTTTGTCACCTTTATATCACTCAGGTATTCAAGACAAAAAAGCTGATTTCCACTGCATGCAATGCTTTGGCACTAAAAGTATATATTTCAATGTCACTCCAATGTACTGAAATCAAACCTTATGGAAACATATTAACATAACTCTCCACATGATCCTGAGATGTTTGACACCTGTTATATCACTCAGGTATTGAAGACAAAAAAGTTGATTTCTCAACGCATGAAGTGCTTTGGAACTGAAAGTATATATTGCAATTTTAGACTAAATTCCTCAATGCAAAGCTTATGGAAACATCTAATCATAACTCCCCACATGATCCTGAGATGATTGACACCGGTTATATCACTCAGGTATTCAAGATAAAAAAGTTGATTTCTCAGTGCATACTGGGCTTTGGCATTGAAAGAAGCATACATTTCAATTTTACTCAAATGTACTGACAGCAAACGTTATGGAGACATCTTAATATAAATCTCGACACGATCCTGAGATGTTTGACAGCTGTTTAATCACTCAGCTATTCAAGACAAAAAAGTTGATTTCTCAGTGCATGGAATGCTTTGGCACTAAAAGTATATATGTCAATTTTACTCAGAAGTACTGAATGCAAACCTTATGGAAACATGTTAACATCACTCCCCACATGATCCTGAGATGTTTGACACCTGTTACATTACTCAGATATTCAAGATAAAAAATTTGATTTCTCAGTGCATACTGCGCTTTGGCATTGAAAGATGTATACATTTCAATTTAACTCTAAGGTACTGACTGCAAACCTTATTCAGACATCTTAATATAAATCTCCACATGACCCTGAGATGTTTGACAGTTGTTATATCACTCAGCTATTCAAGACAAAAAAGTTGATTTCTCAGAGCATAAAGTGCTATGGAATTAAACGTATATATTTCAATTTTACTCAGAAGTACTGAAAGCAAACCTTATGGAAACAGTTTAACATAACTCCCCACATGATCCTGAGATGTTTGACACCTATTACATCACTCAGGTATTCAAAATAAAAAAGTTGATTTCTGAGTGCATACTCTGCTTTGGCATTGAAAGAAGTATACACTTCACTTTTACTCAAAGGTACTGACTGCAAACCTTATGGAGACATCTTAATATAACTCTCCACATGATCCTGAGATGTTTGTCACCTTTATATCACTCAGGTATTCAAGACAAAAAAGCTGATTTCCACTGCATGCAATGCTTTGGCACTAAAAGTATATATTTCAATGTCACTCCAATGTACTGAAATCAAACCTTATGGAAACATATTAACATAACTCTCCACATGATCCTGAGATGTTTGACACCTGTTATATCACTCAGGTATTCATGATAAAAAAAGTTGATTTCTCAGTGCATGCTGTTCTTTGGCTTTGAAAGAAGTATACATTTCAATTTTACTCCAAGGTACTGACTGCAAACCTTATGGAGACATCTTAATATAACTCTCCACATGACCCTGAGATGTTTGACAGTTGTTATATCACTCAGGTATTGAAGACAAAAAAGTTGATTTCTCAACGCATGAAGTGCTTTGGAACTGAAAGTATATATTCCAATTTTAGACTAAATTCCTCAATGCAAAGCTTATGCAAACATCTAATCATAACTCCCCACATGATCCTGAGATGATTGACACCAGTTATATCACTCAGGTATTCAAGATAAAAAAGTTGATTTCTCAGTGCATACTGGGCTTTGGCATTGAAAGAAGCATACATTTCAATTTTACTCAAATGTACTGACAGCAAACGTTATGGAGACATCTTAATATAAATCTCGACACGATCCTGAGATGTTTGACAGCTGTTATATCACTCAGCTATTCAAGACAAAAAAGTTGATTTCTCAGTGCATGGAATGCTTTGGCACTAAAAGTATATATGTCAATTTTACTCAGAAGTACTGAATGCAAACCTTATGGAAACATGTTAACATCACTCCCCACATGATCCTGAGATGTTTGACACCTGTTACATTACTCAGATATTCAAGATAAAAAAGTTGATTTCTCAGTGCATACTGCGCTTTGGCATTGAAAGATGTATACATTTCAATTTAACTCTAAGGTACTGACTGCAAACCTTATTCAGACATCTTAATATAAATCTCCACATGACACTGAGATGTTTGACAGTTGTTATATCACTCAGCTATTCAAGACAAAAAAGTTGATTTCTCAGAGCATAAAGTGCTATGGAATTAAACGTATATATTTAAATTTTACTCAGAAGTACTGAAAGCAAACCTTATGGAAACAGTTTAACATAACTCCCCACATGATCCTGAGATGTTTGACACCTATTACATCACTCAGGTATTCAAAATAAAAAAGTTGATTTCTCAGTGCATACTCTGCTTTGGCATTGAAAGAAGTATACACTTCACTTTTACTCAAAGGTACTGACTGCAAACCTTATGGAGACATCTTAATATAACTCTCCACATGATCCTGAGATGTTTGTCACCTTTCTATCACTCAGGTATTCAAGACAAAAAAGTTGATTTCCACAGCATGCAATGCTTTGGCACTAAATGCATATATTTCAATGTGACTGCAAAGAACTGAAATCAAACCTTACGGAAACATCTTAACATAACTCCCCACATGATCCTGAGGTGTTTGACACCTGTTATATCACTCAGGTATTCAAGATAAAAAAGTTGATTTCTCAGTGCATGCTGTTCTTTGGCATTGAAGGAAGTATACATTTCAATTTTACTCAAAGGTACTGACTGCAAACCTTATGGAGAAATCTTAATATAACTCTCCACATGATCCTGAGCTGTTTGATAGTTGTTATATCAATCAGGTATTCAAGACAAAAAAATCATTTCTGAACACATGAAGTGCTTTAGAACTAAAAGTATATATTTCAATTTTACTCTAAATTCCTGAATGCAAACCTTATGGAAAAATCTAAACATAACTCCCCACATGATCCTGAGATGTTTGACACCGGTGATATCACTCAGGTATTCAAGATAAAAAAGTTGATTTCTCAGTGCGTACTCTGCTTTGGCGTTGAAAGAAGTATACATTTCAATTTTACTCAAAGGTAGTGACAGCCAACCTTATGGAGACATTTTAATATAACTCTCCACATGATCATGAGATGTTTGTCACCTTTATATCACTCAGGTATTCAAGATAAAAAAGTTGATTTCTCAGTGCATACAGTGGTTTGGCATTGAAAGAAGTATACATTTCACTTTTACACAAATTACTGACAGCAAAAATTATGTGACATCTTAGTATAACTCTCCAGATGATCCTGAGATGTTTGACAGTTGTTATATCACTCAGTTATTCAAGACAAAAAATTTGATTTCTCACAGCATGCAATGCTTCCGCACTAAAAGAATATATTTCAATTTTACTCTGAAGTACTGAATGCAAACCTTTTGGAAACATGTTAACATCACTCCCCAAATGTTCCTGAGATGTTTGACACCTATTACGTTACTCAGGTATTCAAGATAAAAAAATGATTGCTCAGTGCATACTGTGCTTTGGCATTGAAAGAAGCATACATTTCAATTTTACTCAAAGGTACTGACAGCAAACCTTATGGAGACATTTTAACATAACTCCCCACATGATCCTGAGATGTTTGACACCGGTCATATCACTCAGGTATTCAAGATAAAAAAGTTGATTTCTCAGGGCGTAATCTGCTTTGGCGTTGAAAGAAGTATACATTTCAATTATACTCAAAGGTACTGACAGCAAACCTTATGGAGTCATCTTAATATAACTCTCCACATCATCCTGAGATGTTTGACAGCAGTTATATCACTCAGCTATTCAAGACTAAATAGTTGATTTCTCACAGCATGCAAAGCCTCGGCAGTAAAAGTATATATTTCAATTTTACTCAGAAGTACTGAATGCATCCCTTATGGAAACATGTTAACATCACTCTCCACATGATCCTGAGATGTTTGACACCTGTTACATCATTCAGGTATTCAAGATAAAAAAGTTGATTTCTCAGTGCATACTGTGCTTTGGCATTGAAAGAAGCATACATTTCAATTTTATTCAAAGGTACTGACAGCAAACCTTATGGAGACATTTTAACATACCTCTCCACATGATCCTGAGATGTTTGTCACCTTTATATGACTCAGGTATTCAAGACAAAAAAGTTGATTTCCACTGCATGCAATGCTTTGGCACTAAAAGTATATATTTCAATGTCACTCCAAAGTACTGAAATCAAACCTTATGGAAACATCTTAACATAACTCCCCACATGATCCTGAGATGTTTGACACCGGTTATATCACTCAGGTATTCAAGATAAAAAAGTTGATTTCTCTTTGCCTGCTGTACTTTGGCATTGAAAGAAGTATACATTTCAATTTTACTCAAAGGCACTGACTGCAAACCTTATGGAGACAGCTTAATATAACTCTCCACATGATCCTGAGATGTTTGACAGCTGTCATATCACTCAGCTATTCAAGACAAAAAAGTTGATTTCTCAGTGCATGCAATGCTTTGATACTAAAAGTATAGATTTCAATTTTACTCTAAAGTACTGAATGCAAACCTTATGGATACATCTTAACATAACTCCCCACATGATCCTGCGATGTTTGACAGTTGTTATATCACTCAGCTATTCAAGACAAAAAAGTTGATTTCTCAGAGCTTGAAGTGCTTTGGAACTAAAAGTATATAATTCAATTTTACTCTGAAGTACTGAATTCAAACCTTATGGAAACACGTTAACATCACTCCCCACATGATACTGAGATGTTTGACACCTGTTACATCACTCAGGTATTCAAGATAAAAAAGTTGATTTCTCAGTGCATACAGTGGTTTGGCATTGAAAGAAGTATACATTTCAATTATACTCAAAGGCACTGACAGCAATGCTTATGGAGACATCTTAATATAACTCTCCACATGATCCTGAGTTGTTTCTCACCTTTATATCACTCAGGTATTCAAGACAAAAAAGTAGATTTCTCAGTGCATTCAATGCTTTGGCAGTAAAAGTATATATTTCAATTTTACTCTGAGGTACTGAATGCCAACCTTATGGAAACATGTTAACATCACTCTCCACATGATCCTGAGATGTTTGACACCTGTTACATCATTCAGGTATTCAAGATAAAAAAGTTGATTTCTCAGTGCATACTGTGCTTTGGCATTGAAAGAAGCATACATTTCAATTTTACTCAAAGGTACTGACAGCAAACCGTATGGAGACATCTTAATATAACTCTCCACATGATCCTGAGATGTTTGTCACCTTTATATCACTCAGGTATTCAAGACAAAAAAGTTGATTTCCACAGCATGCAATGCTTTGGCACTAAAGTGATATATTTCAATGTCACTCCAAAGTACTGAAATCAAACCTTATGGAAACATGTTAACATAACTCCCCACATGATCAAGAGATGTTTGACACCTGTTACATCACTCAGGTATTCAAGATTAAAAAGTTGATTTCTCAGTGCATACAGTCGTTTGGCATTGAAAGAAGTATACATTTCACTTTTACACAAAGGTATTGACTGCAAACCTTATGGGGACATCTTAATGTAAATCTCGACACGATCCTGAGATGTTTGACAGCTGTTATATCACTCAGCTATTCAAGACATAAAAGTTGATTTCTCTGTGCATACTGCGCTTTGGCATTGAAAGACGTATACATTTCAATTTAACTCTAAGGTACTGACTGCAAACCTTATGGAGACATCTTAATATAACTCTCCAGATGCTCCTGATATGCTTGACATTTGTTATATCACTCAGGTATTCAAGACAAAAAAGTTTATTTCTCACAGCATGCAATGCTTTGGCACTAAAAGAATATATTTCAATTTTACTCTGAAGTATTGAATGCAAATCTTTTGGAAACATGTTAACATCACTCCCCACATGATCCTGAGATGTTTCACACCTGTTATATCACTCAGGTATTCAAGATAAAAAAGTTGATTTCTCAGTGCATGCTGTTCTTTGGCATTGAAAGAAGTATACATTTCAATTTTACTCAAAGGTACTGACTGCAAACCTTATGGAGACATCTTAATATAACTCTCCACATGATCCTGAGATGTTTGTCACCTTTATATCACTCAGGTATTCAAGACAAAAAAGATGATTTCTCAACGCATGAAGTACTTTGGAACTAAAAGTATATATTTCAATTTTACTCTAAATTCCTGAATGCAAACCTTATGGAATCATCTTAACATAACTCCCCACATGATCCTGAGATGTTTGACACCGGTCATATCACTCAGGTATTCAAGATAAAAAAGTTGATTTCTCAGGGCGTAATCTGCTTTGGCGTTGAAAGAAGTATACATTTCAATTATACTCAAAGGTACTGACAGCAAACCTTATGGAGTCATCTTAATATAACTCTCCACATCATCCTGAGATGTTTGACAGCAGTTATATCACTCAGCTATTCAAGACTAAATAGTTGATTTCTCACAGCATGCAAAGCCTCGGCAGTAAAAGTATATATTTCAATTTTACTCAGAAGTACTGAATGCATCCCTTATGGAAACATGTTAACATCACTCTCCACATGATCCTGAGATGTTTGACACCTGTTACATCATTCAGGTATTCAAGATAAAAAAGTTGATTTCTCAGTGCATACTGTGCTTTGGCATTGAAAGAAGCATACATTTCAATTTTACTCAAAGGTACTGACAGCAAACCGTATGGAGACATCTTAATATAACTCGCCACATGATCCTGAGATGTTTGTCACCTTTATATCACTCAGGTATTCAAGACAAAAAAGTTGATTTCCACAGCATGCAATGCTTTGGCACTAAAATGATATATTTCAATGTCACTCCAAAGTACTGAAATCAAACCTTATGGAAACATGTTAACATAACTCCCCACATGATCAAGAGATGTTTGACACCTGTTACATCACTCAGGTATTCAAGATTAAAAAGTTGATTTATCAGTGCATACAGTCGTTTGGCATTGAAAGAAGTATACATTTCACTTTTACACAAAGGTATTGACTGCAAACCTTATGGAGACATCTTAATGTAAATCTCGACACGATCCTGAGATGTTTGACAGCTGTTATATCACTCAGTTATTCAAGACATAAAAGTTGATTTCTCTGTGCATACTGCGCTTTGGCATTGAAAGACGTATACATTTCAATTTAACTCTAAGGTACTGACTGCAAACCTTATGGAGACATCTTAATATAACTCTCCAGATGCTCCTGAGATGTTTGACATTTGTTATATCACTCCGGGTATTCAAGACAAAAAAGTTGATTTCTCACAGCATGCAATGCTTTGGCACTAAAAGAATATATTTCAATTTTACTCTGAAGCATTGAATGCAAACCTTTTGGAAACATGTTAACATCACTCCCCACATGATCCTGAGATGTTTCACACCTGTTATATCACTAAGGTATTCAAGATAAAAAAGTTGATTTCTCAGTGCATGCTGTTCTTTGGCATTGAAAGAAGTATACATTTCAATTTTATTCAAAGGTACTGACTGCAAACCTTATGGAGACATCTTAATATAACTCTCCACATGATCCTCAGATGTTTGACACCTGTTATATCACTCAGGTATTCAAGATAAAAAAGTTGATTTCTCAGTGCATGCTGTTCTTTGGCATTGAAAGAAGTATACATTTCAATTTTACTCAAAGGTACTGACTGCAAACCTTATGGAGACGTCTTAATATAACTCTCCACGTGATCCTGAGATGTTTCACAGTTGTTATATCACTCAGGTATTCAAGAAAAAAAAGTTGATTTCTCAACGCATGAAGTGCTTTGGAACTAAAAGTATATATTTCAATTTTACTCTAAATTCCTGAATGCAAACCTTATGGAATCATCTTAACATAACTCCCCACATGATCCTGAGATGTTTGACACCGGTTATATCACTCAGGTATTCAAAATAAAAAAGTTGATTTCTCAGTGCGTACTCTGATTTGGCGTTGAAAGAAGTATTCATTTCAATTATACTCAAAGGTACTGACAGCAAACCTTATGGAGACATCGTAAGATAACTCTCCACTTCATCCAGAGATGTTTCACAGCTGTTATATCATTCAGCTATTCAAGACTAAATAGTTGATTTCTCACAGCATGCAATGCTCCGGCAGTAAAAGTATATATTTCAATTTTACTCTGAAGTAATGAATGCAAACCTTTTGGAAACATGTTAACATCACTCTCCACATGATCCTGAGATGTTTGTCACCTTTATATCACTCAGGTATTCAAGACAAAAAAGTTGATTTCCACAGCATGCAATGCTTTGGCACTAAAAGTATATATTTCAATGTCACTCTAAACTACTGAAATCAAACCTTATGGAAACATCTTAACATAACTGCCCACATGATCCTCAGATGTTTGACACCTGTTATATCACTCAGGTATTCAAGATAAAAAAGTTGATTTCTCAGTGCATGCTGTTCTTTGGCGTTGAAAGAAGTATACACTTCAATTTTACTCAAAGGTACTGACTGCAAACCTTATGGAGACATCTTAATATAACTCTCCACATGATCCTGAGATGTTTGACCGTTGTTATATCACTCAGGTATTCAAGAAAAAAAAGCTGATTTCTCAACGCATGAAGTGCTTTGGAAATAAAAGTATATATTTCAATTTTACTCTAAATTCCTGAATGCAAACCTTATGGAATCATCTTAACATAACTCCCCACATGATCCTGAGATGCTTGACACCTGTTACATCACTCAGATATTCAAGATAAAATAGTTGACTTCTCAGTGCGTACTCTGCTTTGGCATTGAAAGATGTATACATTTCAATTTAACTCTAAGGTACTGACTGCAAACTTATGGAGACATCTTAATATTACTCTCCACATGATCCTGAGATGCTTGACAGTTGTTATATCACTCAGGTATTCCAGACAAAAAAGTTCATTTCTCAACGCATGAAGTGCTTTGGAACTAAAAGTATATTTTTCATTTTTACTCTAAATTCCTGAATGCATACCTTCTGGAAACATCTAAACACAACTCCCCACATGATCCTGAGATGTTTGACACCGGTTATATCACTCAGGTATTCAAGATAAAAAAGTTGATTTCTCAGTGCGTACTCTGCTTTGGCGTTGAAAGAAGTATAAATTTCAATTATACTCAAAGGTACTGACTGCAAACCTTATGAAGATATCTTAATATAACTCTCCACATGATCCTGAGATGTTTGACACCTTTATATCACTCAGGTATTCAAGACAAAAAAGTTGATTTCCACAGCATGCAATGCTTTGGCACTAAAAGTATATATTTCAATGTCACTCTAAATTACTGAAATCAAACCTTATGGAAACATCTTAACATTACTCCCCAGATGATCCTGAGATGTTTGACACCTGTTATATCACTCAGGCATTCAAGATAAAAAAGATGATATCTAAGTGCATACTGCAGTTTGGCATTGAAAGAAGTATACATTTCACTTTTACACAAAGGTAAAGACTGCAAACCTTATGGAAACATCTTAATGTAAATCTCGACACGATCCTGAGATGTTTGACAGCTGTTATATCACTCAGCTATTCAAGACAAAAAAGTTGATTTCTCAGTGCATGCTGTACTTTGGCATTGAAAGCAGAATACATTTCAATTTTACTCAAAGGTACTGACTGCAAACCTTAAGGAGACATCTTAATATAACTCTCCACATGATCCTGAGATGTTTGACAGTTGTTATATCACTCAGCTATTCAAGACAAAAAAGTTGATTTCTCAACGCATGAAGTGCTTTGGAACTAAAAGTATATATTTCAATTTTACTCTAAATTCCTGAATGCAAACCTTATGGAATCATCTTAACATAACTCCCCACATGATCCTGAGATGCTTGACACCTGTTACATCACTCAGATATTCAAGTTAAAAAAGTTGACTTCTCAGTGCGTACTCTGCTTTGGCATTGAAAGATGTATACATTTCAATTTAACTCTAAGGTACTGACTGCAAACCTTATGGAGACATCTTAATATAACTCTCCACATGATCCTGAGATGCTTGAAAGTTGTTATATCACTCAGGTATTCAAGACAAAAAAGTTGATTTCTCACAGCATGCAATGCTTTGG
Organism: Mobula birostris; assembly: GCF_030028105.1. Lineage (NCBI taxonomy): Eukaryota > Metazoa > Chordata > Chondrichthyes > Myliobatiformes > Myliobatidae > Mobula > Mobula birostris. The sequence continues at coordinate 71,044,630 of NC_092386.1, forward strand.
CACTAAAAGAATATATTTCAATGTCACTCTAAAGTACTGAAATCAAACATTATGGAAACATCTTAACATAACTCCCCACATGATCCTGAGATGTTTGACACCTGTTATATCACTCAGGTGTTCAAGATAAAAAAGATGATATCTCAGTGCATGCTGCAGTTTGGCATTGAAAGAATTATACATTTCACTTTTACACAAAGGTACTGACTGCAAACCTTATTGAGACATCTTAATGTAAATCTCGACACGATCCTGAGATGTTTGACAGCTGTTATATCACTCAGCTATTCTAGACAAAGAAGTTGATTTCTCAGTGCATGCTGTACTTTGGCTTTGAAAGAAGAATACATTTCAATTTTACTCAAAGGTACTGACTGCAAACCTTAAGGAGACATCTTAATATAACTCTCCACATGATCCTGAGATGTTTGACAGTTGTTATATCACTCAGCTATTCAAGACAAAAAAGTTCATTTCTCAACGCATGAAGTGCTTTGGAACTAAAAGTATATTTTTCATTTTTACTCTAAATTCCTGAATGCATACCTTATGGAAACATCTAAACATAACTCCCCACATGATCCTGAGATGTTTGACACCGGTTATATCATTCAGGTATTCAAGATAAAAAAGTTGATTTCTCAGTGCGTACTCTGCTTTGGCGTTGAAAGAAGTATACATTTCAATTATACTCAAAGTTACTGACAGCAAACCTTATGGAGACATCTTAATATAACTCTCCACATGATCCTGAGATGTTTGTCACCTTTATATCACTCAGGTATTCAAGACAAAAAAGTTGATTTCCACAGCATGCAATGCTTTGGCACTAAAAGTATATATTTCAATGTCACTCTAAAGTACTGAAATCAAACCTTATGGAAACATCTTAACATAACTACCCACATGATCCTCAGATGTTTGACACCTGTTATATCACTCAGGTATTCAAGATAAAAAAGTTGATTTCTCAGTGCATGCTGTTCTTTGGCATTGAAAGAAGTATACATTTCAATTTTACTCAAAGGTACTGACTGCAAACCTTATGGAGACATCTTAATATAACTCTCCACATGATCCTGAGATGCTTGACAGTTGTTATATCACTCAGGTATTCAAGAAAAAAAAGTTGATTTCTCAACGCATGAAGTGCTTTGGAACTAAAAGTATATATTTCAATTTTACTCTAAATTCCTGAATGCAAACCTTATGGAATCATCTTAACATAACTCCCCACACGATCCTGAGATGTTTGACACCGGTTATATCACTCAGGTATTCAAGATAAAAAAGTTGATTTCTCAGTGCGTACTCTGCTTTGGCGTTGAAAGAAGTATACATTTCAATTATACTCAAAGGTACTGACAGCAAACCTTATGGAGACATCTTAATATAACTCTCCACATCATCCTGAGATTTCTACAGCTGTTATATCACTCAGGTATTCAAGACAAAGAAGTTGATTTCTCAGTGCATGCAATGCTCCGGCAGTAAAAGTACATATTTCAATTTTACTCTGAAGTACTGAATGCAAACCTTATGGAAACATGTTAACATCACTCTCCACATGATCCTGAGATGTTTGACACCTGTTACATCATTCAGGTATTCAAGATAAAAAAGTTGATTTCTCAGTGCATACTGCGCTTTGCCATTGAAAGAAGCATACATTTCAATTTTACTCAAAGGTACTGACAGCAAACCTTATGGAGACATCTTAATATAACTCTCCACATGATCCTGAGATGCTTGACAGTTGTTATATCACTCAGGTATTCAAGAAAAAAAAGTTGATTTCTCAACGCATGAAGTGCTTTGGAACTAAAAGTATATATTTCAATTTTACTCTAAATTCCTGAATGCAAACCTTATGGAATCATCTTAACATAACTCCCCACACGATCCTGAGATGTTTGACACCGGTTATATCACTCAGGTATTCAAGATAAAAAAGTTGATTTCTCAGTGCGTACTCTGCTTTGGCGTTGAAAGAAGTATACATTTCAATTATACTCAAAGGTACTGACAGCAAACCTTATGGAGACATCTTAATATAACTCTCCACATCATCCTGAGATTTCTACGGCTGTTATATCACTCAGGTATTCAAGACAAAGAAGTTGATTTCTCAGTGCATGCAATGCTCCGGCAGTAAAAGTACATATTTCAATTTTACTCTGAAGTACTGAATGCAAACCTTATGGAAACATGTTAACATCACTCTCCACATGATCCTGAGATGTTTGACACCTGTTACATCATTCAGGTATTCAAGATAAAAAAGTTGATTTGTCAGTGCATACTGTGCTTTGGCATTGAAAGAAGCATACATTTCAATTTTACTCAAAGGTACTGACAGCAAACCTTATGGAGACATCTTAATATAACTCTCCACATGATCCTGAGATGTTTGTCACCTTTATATCACTCAGGTATTCAAGACAAAAAAGTTGATTTCCACAGCATGCAATGCTTTGGCACTAAAAGTATATATTTCAATGTCACTCCAAAGTACTGAAATCAAACCTGATGGAAACATGTTAACATAACTCCCCACATGATCCTGAGATGTTTGACACCTTTTACATCACTCAGGTATTCAAGATTAAAAAGTTGATTTCTCAGTGCATACAGTGGTTTGGTATTGAAGGAAGTATACATTTCACTTTTACACAAAGGTACTGACTGCAAATCTTATGGAGACATGTTAATGTAAATCTCAACACGATCCTGAGATGTTTGACAGCTGTTATATCACTCAGCTATTCAAGACAAAAAAGTTGATTTCTCAGTTCATGCTGCACTTTGGCATTGAAAGAAGAATACATTTCAATTTTTCTCAAAGGTACTGACTGCAAACCTTAAGGAGACATCTTAATATAACTCTCCACATGATCCTGAGATGTTTGACAGTTGTTATATCACTCAGCTATTCAAGACAAAAAGTTGATTTCTGAACGCATGAAGTGCTTTGGCACTAAAAGTATATATTTCAATTTTACTCTAAATTCCTGAATGCAAAGCTTATAGAATCATATTAACATAACTCCCCACATGATCCTGAGATGTTTGACACCGGTTATATCACTCAGGTATTCAATATAAAAAAGTTGATTTCTCAGTGCGTACTCTGCTTTCGCGTTGAAAGTATACATTTCAATTATACTCAAAGGTACTGACAGCAAACCTTATGGAGACATCTTAATATAACTCTGCACATTATCCTGAGATGTTTGACAGCTGTTATATCACTCAGCTATTCAAGACAAAATAGTTGTTTTCTCACAGCATGCAAAGCCTCGGCAGTAAAAGTATATATTTCAATTTCACTCTGAAGTACTGAATGCAAAGTGATTTGACTTTAGAAAAAGTATACATTTCATTTTTACTCAAAAGCACTGACTGCAAACGTGATGGAATCACCTTAACAGAACTCCCCTTATGATCCTGAGTTGTTGCAGACTTGTTACATCACTTAGCTCTTCAAGATGAAAACTTGATTTCTCAGTGCATGCAGTGCCTTGACATTAAAAGAAGTATACAATTCAGTTTTACTCACAGGTACTTGCTGCAAACCCGCTAGTTGCGTCTGAAATTCACTCCCCATCTGATTCTGAGTTTTTCTTGACCTCTTTTATCACTAACTTTTTCAAGATAAAAAAGTTGATGTTGCAGTGCCTACACTGCATTGACATTAAAAGAAGTATACATTTCAATTTTACTCAAACGTACTGCCTGCAAACCTGACGGAACTTCTCACATTAACTCCCCATATGATTCTGAGTTGTTTGAGACCTGTTTTATCACTGAGCTCTTGAAGATAAGGAAGTTGATTTCTCAGTGCATACAGTGTATTGACATTAAAAGAAGTATATATTTCAATTTTACGCAAATGTACTGACCGCAAACCTCATGGAAGCATCTGAATTTAACTCCCCTCATGATGCTGAGTTGTTTTTGACTTGTTTTATCGCTGAGCTCTGCAAGAGAAAAAAGTTGATCTCTCTCTGCATACAGTTTATTCAGATTAAAAGAAGTATACATTTCAATTTTACTGAAAAGTACTGTCTGCAAATGTCATGGAATCGTGTCACCTTATCTCCCCATATGATTCTGAGTTATTGGAGACCTGTTTTATCATTGACCTCTTCAAGATAAAAAAGTTGTTTTCTCAAGGCATACAGTACATTGACATTAAAAGAAGTATGTATTTCAATTTGACTCAAAAGTACTGACTGCAAACCTGATGGAAACATCTGAACATAACTCCACAGATGATTCAGAGTTGTTTTTGACCTCTTTTGTCACTGTCTTCTGCAAGATTAAAAAGTTGATGTCTCTGTGCATACACTGCATTAACATTAAAAGAAGTATACATTTCAATTTTACTCAAAATTACTGACTGCAAACCAGATGGTAACATCTTAGCTTAACTCAACACTTGATCCTAAGTTGACTGAGACCTGTTATATGACTTAGTTCTAACAGATAAAAAAGTTGATGTCGCAGTGCCTACACTGCATTGACATTAAAAGAAGTATACATTTCAATTTTACTCAAATGTACTGACTGCAAACCTGATGGAAGCATCTGAACTTAACTCCCCTCATGATTCTGAGTTGATTTTGACTTGTTTTATCACTCAGCTCTTCAAGAGAAAAAAGTTGATCTCTCTGTGCATACAGTCCAATCAGATTAAAAGAAGTATACATTTCAATTTTACTCAAAATTACTGACTGCAAACCAGATGGTAACATCTTAACTTAACTCAACACTTGATCCTGAGGTGTTTGAGACCTGTTATATGACTTAGATCTTCCAGATAAAAAAGTTGATGTCGCAGTGCCTACACTGCATTGACATTAAAAGAAGTATACATTTCAATTTTACTCAAACGTACTGACTGCAAACCTGACGGAAACATCTCACCTTAACTCCCCATATTATTCTAAGTTGTTTGAGACCTGTTTTATCACTGAGCTCTTCAAGATAAAAAAGTTATTATCTGAAGGCATGCAGTGCATTGACATTAAAAGTATGTATTTCAATTTGACTCAAAAGTACTGACTGCAAACCTGACAGAAACATCTCACGTTAACTCCCGATATGATTCTCAGTTGTTTGAGACCTGTTTTATCACTGAACTCTTCTTGATAAAATAGTTGATTTCTCAGGGCATACAGGGTATTGACATTAAAAGAAGTAGATATTTCAATTTTACTCAAAAGTACTCACCGCAAATCTGATGGAAGCATCTGAACTTAACTCCCCTCGTGATTCTGAGTTGTTTTTGACTTTTTTTATCACTGAGCTCTTCAAGAGAAAAAAGTTGATTTCTCTGTGCATACAGTCCATTCAGATTAAAAGAAGTATACATTTCAATTTTACTGAAAAGTACTGACTGCAAACGTCATGGAATCATCTCACCTTAACTCCACAGATGATTCTGAGTTGTTTGAGATCTGTTTTATCACTCAGCTCTTCAAGATAAAATTTGATTTCTCAGTGCATGCAGTGTATTAACATTAAAAGAAGTATACATTTCAATTTTACTCAAAACTGCTGACTGCAAACCTGATGGAAACATCTGAACATAACTCCACAGATGATTCAGAGTTGTTTTTGACCTCTTTTATCACTGTCTTCTACAAGATTAAAAAGTTGATGTCTCTGTGCATACACTGCATTAACATTAAAAGAAGTATACATTTCAATTTTACTCAAAATTACTGACTGCAAACCAGATGGTAACATCTTAACTTAACTCAACACTTGATCCTGAGGTGTTTGAGACCTGTTATATGACTTAGCTCTTCCAGATAAAAAAGTTGATGTCGCAGTGCCTACACTGCATTGACATTAAAAGAAGTATACATTTCAATTTTACTCAAAATTACTGACTGCAAACCAGATGGTAACATCTTAACTTAACTCAACACTTGATCCTGAGGTGTTTGAGACCTGTTATATGACTTAGATCTTCCAGATAAAAAAGTTGATGTCGCAGTGCCTACACTGCATTGACATTAAAAGAAGTATACATTTCAATTTTACTCAAACGTACTGACTGCAAACCTGACGGAAACATCTCACCTTAACTCCCCATATTATTCTAAGTTGTTTGAGACCTGTTTTATCACTGAGCTCTTCAAGATAAAAAAGTTATTTTCTGAAGGCATGCAGTGCATTGACATTAAAAGTATGTATTTCAATTTGACTCAAAAGTATTGACTGCAAACCTGACAGAAACATCTCACGTTAACTCCCGATATGATTCTCAGTTGTTTGAGACCTGTTTTATCACTGAACTCTTCAAGATAAAATAGTTGATTTCTCAGGGCATACAGGGTATTGACATTAAAAGAAGTAGATATTTCAATTTTACTCAAAAGTACAGACTGCAAACCAGATGGAACCATCTCAACAGAACTCCCCTTTTGATTCTGAGTTGCTTCCTACCTGTTACATCACTTAGCTCTTCAAGATAAAAAAGTTGATTAATCAGTGCAAAAAGTGATTTGGCACTAATAGAAGTGTACATTTCAGTTTTACTCAAAAGTACTGAATGCAAACCTGATGGAAACGCCTTAACATAACTCCCCATATGATTCTGAGTAGTTTGTGACCTGTTGCATCATTTAGTTCTTCAAGATAACAAAGTTCATTTCTCAGTGCTTACAGTGCACTATCATGAAAAGATGTATGAATTTTAATTTTTCTCAAAAGTACTGAATGCAAACCTTATGGAAACATCTTAACATAACTCCCCTCATGATTCTGAGTTGTCTGAGATCTATTACATCACTTAGCTATTCAAGATAAAAAAAAGTTGATTTCTCAGTGCATACAGTGCTTCAGCATTGAAACAAGTATCCATTTCAATTTTACTCAAAGGTACTGACTGCAAACCTGATGGAAACATGTGAACTTAACTCTACAGCTGATTCTGAGTTATTTGATATCTGGTTTATCACTGAGTTCTTCAACATAAAGAGGTTGATTTCTCAGTGCATACAGTGATTTGACATTAGAAGAAGTGCACAATTCAATTTTACTCAAAATTACTGAGTGCTAACCTGTTGAAACATTTTAACATAACTCCCCATATGATTCTGAGTAGTTTGAGACCTGTTTTATCACTTAGCTCTTCAAGATGAAAAAGTTGTTTTCTCAAGCATACAGTGCATTGACATTTAAAGAAGTATGTATTTCAATTTTACTCAAACGTACTGACTGCAAACCTGACGGTAACATCTCACCTTAACTTCCCATATGAATCTGAGTTGTTTGAGACCTGTTTTATCACTGAGCTCTTCAAGATGAAAAAGTTGTTTTCTCAAGCATACAGTGCATTGACATTGAAAGAAGTATATATTTCAATTTTATTCAAAAGAACTGACTGCAAACCTGATGGAAACATGTGAACTTAACTCCACAGCTGATTCTGAGTTGTTTGAGATCTGTTTTATCACTGAGCTCTTCAACATAACAAAGTTGATTTCTCAGTGCAAACAGAGCTTGGACATTAAAAGAAGTATACGTTTCAATTTCACTCAAAAGTACTGAGTGCTAACCTGTTGAAACATTTTAACATAACTCTCCATATGATTCTGAGTAGTTTGAGACCTGTTAAATCACTTAGTTCTTCAAGATGAAAAAGTTGATTTCTCAGTGCATACAGTGCTTTGGCATAATAAGAAGTTTACATTTTAATTTTACTCAAAGGTACTGACTGCAAACCTGATGGAAATGCCTTAACATAACTCCCCATATGATTCTGAGTGGTTTGTGACCTGTTACATCACTTAGTTCTCCAAGATAACAAAGTTAATTTCTCAGAACTTACAGTGCATTGGCATTAAAAGAAGTATACATTTCAATTTTACTCAAAAGTACTCAATGCAAACCTGATGGAAACATCTTAACAGAAGTCCCTTTATGATTCTGAGTTGTTGCAGACCTGTTACATCACTTAGCTCCTCAAGATGAAACCTTGATTTCTCAGTGCATGCAGTGCCTTGACATTAAAAGAAGTATACAATTCAGTTTCACTCACAGGTACCTGCTGCAAACCCGCTAGTTGCATCTGAAATTCACTCCCCATATGATTCTGAGGTTTTCTTGACCTCTTTGATCATTGGGCTCTTCAAGATAAAAAAAAAGTTGATGTCTCAGGGCATACAGTGCATTGACATTAAAAGAAGTATATATTTCAATTTTACTCAAAAGAACTGACTGCAATCCTGAAGGAAACATGTGAACTTAACTCCACAGCTGATTCTGAGTTGTTTGAGATCTGTTTTATCACTGAGCTCTTCAACATAAAAAGTTGATTTCTCAGTGCAAACAGAGCTTGGACATTAAAAGAAGTATGCATTTCAATCTCACTGAAAAATATCAAGTGCAAACCTGTTGAAAACTTCTTAACATAACTCCCCATATGATTCTGAGTGGTTTGTGACCTGTTACATTACTTAGTTCTTCAAGATAACAAAGTTCATTTCTCAGTGCTCACAGGTCATTGGCATTAACAGAAGTATACATTTCAATTTTACTCAAAAGTACTGAATGCAAACCTGATGGAAACATCTTAACATAACTCCCTATATGATTCTGAGTGGTTTGAGACCTGTTATATCACTTAGCTATTCAAGATAAAAAAGTTGATTTCTTTGCACATACAGAGCTTTGGCATTAAAAGAAGTGTACATTTCAGTTTTACTCAAAAGTACTGAATGCAAACCTTATGGAAACATCTTAACATAGCTCGCAATATGATTCTGAGTGGTTTTGAGACCTGTTATATCACTTAGCTATTCAAGATAAAAAAGTTGATTTCTCAGTGCATACAGTGCATTGACATTAAAAGTATATATTTCAATTTTACGCAAAAGAACTGACCGCAAACCTGATGTAAATATGTGAACTTAACTCCATAGCTGATTCTGAGTTGTTTGAGATCTGTTTTATCACTGAGCTCTTCAAGAGAAAAAAGTTGATTTCTCTGTGCATACAGTCCATTCAGATTAAAAGAAGTATACATTTCAATTTTACTGAAAAGTACTGACTGCAAACATCATGGAATCATCTCACCTTATCGCCCCATATGAATCTGAGTTGTTTGAGACCTGTCTTATCACAGAGCTCATCAAGATAAAAAAAGTTGTTTTCTGAAGGCATACAGTGGATTGACATTAAAAGAAGTATGTATTTCAATTTGATTCAAATGTACTGACTGCAAACCTGATGGAAACACCAGAACTTAACGCCATAGATGATTCTGAGTTGTTTGATACCGAAATGTTGCATCTGAAATTCAGTCTCCATATGATTCTGAGGTTTTTTTTTTAACTCTTTTATCACTATCCTCTTCAAGATAAAAAAAATTGATGTCTCAGTGCCTACACTGCATTGACATTAAAAGTATATATTTTAATTTTACTCAAATGTACTGACTGCAAACCTGACAGAAACATCTCAACTCAACTCCCCATATGATTCTAAGTGGTTTGTGAGCTGTTACATCACTTAGTTCTTCAAGAAAACAAAGTTCATTTCTCAGTGCTTACAGTGCATTGGCATTAAAAGAAGTATACATTTCAATCTTATTCACAAGTACTGAATGCAAGCCTGATGGAAACATCTTAACAGACCTCCCCTTATGATTCTGAGTTGTTGCAGACCTGTTACATCACTTAGCTCTTCAAGATGAAATCTTGATTTCTCAGTGCATGCAGTGCCTTGACATTAAAAGAAGTATACAATTCAGTTTCACTCACAGGTACTTGCTGCAAACCCGCTAGTTGCATCTGAAATTCACTCCCCATATGATTCTGAGTTTTTCTTGACCTCTTTTATCACTATCCTCTTCAAGATAAAAAAGTTGAGGTCGCAGTGTCTACACTGCATTGACATTAAAAGAAGTATATATTTCAATTTCACTCAAATCTACTGACTGCAAACCTGATGGAAGCACCTGAATTTAACTCCCCTCATGATTCTGAGTTGTTTTTGACTTGTTTTATCACTGAGCTCATCAAGATGAAAAAGTTGTTTTCTCAAGCATACATTGCATTGACATTTAAAGAAGTATGTATTTCAATTTTACTCAAACGTACTGACTGCAAACCTGAAGAAAACATCTCACCTTAACTCCCCATATGATTCTGAGTTATTTGAGACCTGTTTTATCTCTGAGCTCTTCAAGCGAAAAAAGTTGATTTCTCTGAGCATACAGTTCATTAAGATTAAAAGATGTATACATTTCAATTTTACTGAAAAGTACTGACTGCAAACATCATGGAATCATCTCACCTTATCTCCCCATATGATTCTGAGTTGTTTGAGACCTGTTTTATCACTGATCTCTTCAAGATGAAAAAGTTGTTTTCTCAAGCATACAGTGCATTGACATTTAAAGAAGTATGTATTTCAATTTTACTCAAACGTACTGACTACAAACCTGAAGAAAACATCTCACCTTAACTCCCCATATGATTCTGAGTTGTTTGAGACCTGTTTTATCACTGATCTCTTCAAGATAAAAAAGTTGATGGCTCAGGGCATACAGTGCATTGACATTAAAAGAAGTATATATTACAATTTTACTCAAAAGAACTGACTGCAATACTGTGGAAACATGTGAACTTAACTCCACAGCTGATTCTGAGTTGTTTGAGATCTGTTTTATCACTGAGCTCTTCAACATAAAAAAGTTGATTTCTCAGTACAAACAGAGCTTGGACATTAAAAGAAGTAAACCTTTCAATCTCACTGAAAAATACTGAGTGAAAACCTGTTGAACACATCTTAACATAACTCCCCATATGATTCTGAGTGGTTTGTGACCTGTTAGATTACTTAGTTCTACAAGATAACAAAGTTCATTTCTCAGTGCCTACAGGGAATTGGCATTAACAGAAGTATACATTTCAATTTTACTCAAAAGTACTGAATGCAAACCTGATGGAAACATCTTAACATAATTCCCCATATGATTCGGAGTGGTTTGAGACCTGTTATATCACATAGCTATTCAAGATAAAAAAGTTGATTTCTCGGTGCATACAGTGCTTCAGTATTGAAAGAAGTATACATTTCAATTTTACTCAAAAGTACTGACTGCAAACCTGATGGAAACATCTTAACAGAACCCTCCTTTTGATTCTGAGTTGTTTCAGACCTCTTACATCGCTTAGCTCTGCAAGATAAGAAAGTTGATTTTTCAGCGCAAGCAGAGCTTGGACATTAAAAGAAGTATACATTTCAATCTCACTCAAAAGTACAAAGTGCAAACCTGTTGGAAATATCTTAACATAACTCCCCATATGATTCTGAGTGGTTTGAGACCTGTCATATCACTTAGGTCTTCAAGATAAAAAGGTTGATTTCTCAGTGCATACAGTGCTTTGCATTGAAAGAAGTATACATTTCAATTTTACTCAAAAGTACTGACTTTAAACCTGATAGAAACGCCTTAACATAACTCCCCATATGATTATGAATGGTTTCTGCCCTGTTACATCAATTAGTTCTTCAAGATAACAATGTTCATTTCTCGGTTCTTACAGTGCTTTGGCATTAAAAGAAGTATACATTTCAATTTTACTGAAAAGTACTGACTGCAAACATCATGGAATCATCTCACCTTATCTCCCCATATGATTCTGAGTTGTTTGAGACCTGTTTTATCACTGATCTCTTCAAGATGAAAAAGTTGTTTTCTCAAGCATACAGTGCATTGACATTTAAAGAAGTATGTATTTCAATTTTACTCAAACGTACTGACTACAAACCTGAAGAAAACATCTCAACTTAACTCCACAGATGATTCTGAGTTGTTTGAGATCTGTTTTATCACTCAGCTCTACAACATAAAAAAGTTGATTTCTCAGTGCAAGCAGTGCATTCACATTAAAATAAGTATACATTTCAATTTTACTCAGAAGCACTGACTGCAAACCTAATGGAAACATCTGAACTTAACTCCACAGATGATTCTGAGTTGTTTTTCACCTCTTTTATCACTGTCCTCTGCAAGATAAAAAAGTTGATGTCTCTGTGCATACACTGCATTAACATTAAAGGAAGTACACATTTCAGTTTTACTCAAAATTACTGACTGCAACCCAGATGGTAACATCTGAACTTAACTCAACACTGCATTCTGAGGTGTTTGAGACCTGCTATATCACTTAGCTCTTCAAGATAATAAAGTTGATTTCTCTGTGCATACAGTCCATTCAGATTAAAAGTATACATTTCAATTTTACTGAAAAGTACTGACTGCAAACGTCATGGAATCATCTCACTTTATCTCCCCATATGATTCTGAGTTGTTTGAGACCTGTTTTATCACTGAGCTCTTGAAGATAAAAAGGTTGATTTCTCAAGGCATACAGTGCATTGATATTAAAAGAAGTAGGTATTTCAATTTGACTCAAAAGTACTGACTGCAAACCTGATGGAAACATCAGAACTTAACTCCACAGATGATTCTGAGATGTTTGAGATCTGTTTTATCACTCAGCTCTTCAAGATAATAAAGTTGATTTCTCAGTGCATGCAGTGAATTGACATTAAAATAAGTATACATTTCAATTTTACTCAAAAGTACCGACTGCAAACCTGATGGAATTTTGAACTTAACTCCACAGATGATTCGGAGTTGTTTTTGACCTCTTTTCTCACTGTCCTCTTCAAGATAAAGTTGATGTCTCTGTGCATACACTGCATTGACATTAAAAGAAGTATACATTTCAATTTTACTCAAAAGTACTGACTGCAAACCTGATAGAAACATCTGAACTTAAGTCCCCACTTGATTCTGAGGTGTTTGAGACCTGTTATATCACTTAGCTCTTCAAGATAAAAAAGTTGATTTCTTTGCACATACAGAGTTTGGCATTAAAAGAAGTGTACATTTCAGTTTTACTCAAAAGTACTGAATGCAAACCTTATGGAAACATCTTAACATAGCTCGCAATATGATTCTGAGTGGTTTGAGACCTGTTATATCACTTAGCTATTCAAGATAAAAAAGTTGATCTCTCAGTGCATACAGTGCTTTGACATTAAAAGAAGTATACATTTCAATTTCACTCATAGGTACTTGCTGCAAACCGAATAATTGCATCTGAAATTCACTCCCCATACGATTCTGTGTTTTTTTTTTTTACCTCTTTTATCACCATCCTCTTCAAGATAAAGAAGTTGTTATCTCAGTGCCTACACTGCATTGACATTAAAAGAAGTGCACATAACAATTTTACTCAAAAGTACTGACTGCAAACCTGACGGAAACATATCACCTTAACTCCTCGTATGATTCGGAGTTGTTTGAGACCTGTTTTATCACTGAGCTCTTCAAGATAACAAAGTTGATTTCTCAGGGCATACAGTGCATTGACATTAAAAGAAGTATACATTTCAATTTGACTCAAAAGTACTGACTGAAAACCTGATGGAAACATCTGAACTTAACTCCACAGATGATTCTGAGTTGTTTGAGATCTGTTTTATCACTCAGCTCTGCAACATAAAAAAGTTGATGTCTCTGTGCATACACTGCATTAACATTAAAGGACACATTTCAGTTTTACTCAAAATTACTGACTGCAAGCCAGATGGTAACATCTGAACTTAACTCAACACTTGATCTGAGGTGTTTGAGACCTGCTATATCACTTAGCTCTTCAAGATAAAAAAGTTGATTTCTCAGGACATACAGTGCATTGACATTAAAAGAAGTGTATATTTCAATTTTACTCAAAAGTACTCACTGCAAATCTGATGGAAGCATCTGAACTTAACTCCCCTCATGATTCTGAGTTGTTTTTGACTTTTTTTATCACTGAGCTCTTCAAGAGAAAAAAGTTGATTTCTCTGTGCATACAGTCCATTCAGATTAAAAGAAGTATACATTTCAATTTTACTGAAAAGTACTGACTGCAAACATCATGGAATCATCTCACCTTATCTCCTCATATGATTCTAAGTTGTTTGAGACCTGTTATATCACTGAGCTCTTGAAGATAAAAAAGTTGATTTCTCAAGGCAAACAGAGCTTTAACATTAAAAGAAGTATACATTTCAATTTTACTCAAAACTACTGACTGCAAACATCTTAACATATTCCCCATGTGATTCTGAGTCGTTTGAAACCAGTTTCATCTCTGTGTTCGTCAAGATAAAAAAGTTGTTTTCTCAGTGGATACAACTCATTGAAATGAAAAGAAGTATACCATTCAGTTTTACTCAAAATACTGACTTCAAACCTGTTGGAAAGATCTTAACATCACTTCCCGTATAATTCTGAGTTGTTTGAAACCTGTTTCATGCCTGTGCTCTTTAAAATAAAAAAGTTGTTTTCTCAGTGCATTGAATGCTTTGACTTTAAAAGTATACATTTCAATTTTACTCAAAACTACTGACTGCAAACCTAATGGAAACATCTTAACTTAATTTCCTATATGATTCTGAGGTGTTTGAAAGCTGTTTCATGCCTCTGACATTCAAGATAAAAAAGTGGTTTTCTGAGTGCATACAATGCATTGACATTAAAAGAAGTGTACATTTCAATTTTACTCAAAAGTACTGACTGCAAACCTGATGGAAACATCTTAACATAAAATTGAAATGTATACTTCTTTTAATGTCAATGCATTGAATGCACTGAGAGAACAACTTTTTTATGTTGAAGATGTATAATTGAAATGTAGACTTCTTTTAATGTCACTGCATTGTATGCACTGGGAAAACAACTTTTTGGTCTTGAAGAACAGAGGCATGAAACAGGTTTCAAACAACTCAGAATCATATGGGAAGTTTAGTTAAGATGTTTCCATCAAGTTTGCAGTCAGTCCTTTTGAGTAAAATTGAAATGTATACTTCTTTTTATGTCATTGCGTTGTGTGCTCTGGGAAACAACTTTTTTATCTTGAAGAGCAGAGGCATGAAACAGGTTTCAAACAACTCAGAATCATATGGGAAGTTAAGTTAATTGGTTTCCATCAGGGTTGCAGTCAGTACTTTTGAATAAGATTGAAATGTATACTTATTTTAATGTGAATGTATTGTATATACTGAGGAAGCAACTTTTTTATTGTAAAGAGTACAGGTATAATACAGGTTTCAAACAACACTGGATCAAAAGGGAAGTTAAGTTAACAGGTTTCCATCAGGGTTGCAGTCAGTACTTTTGAGTAAAATTGAAATGTATACTTCATATAATGTCAAGGAATTGCATACACTGAGAAAACAACCTTTTTAATCTTAAAGAGCACAGGCACAATTCAGGTTAGAAACAACTCTGAATGAAAAGGGAAAAATGAAAAGTAAAGAGGTTTCCATCAGGTTTGCGGTCAGTACTTTTGAGTAAAATTGAAATGTATACTTAATTTAATGTCAAAGCGTTGTATGCACTCAGAAAACCACTTTTTTTTATCTTTTTTATCTTGAATGTCAGAGGTATGCACTGAGAAAATAACTTTTTCATCTTAAAGAGAACAAGCATAATGCAGGTTGCAATCAACTCAGAATCATATCAGCAGTTAAGTCAAGAGGCTTCCATTAAGTTTGCAGTCAGTACTTTTGAGTGCAAGGAAATATGTACTTCTTTTAATGTCAAAGCATTGTATGCACTGAGAAAAGAACTTTTTTATCTTCAAGAGCACAGGGAAAAACAGGTTGCAAACCACTCAGAATCAAATGGGAAGTTCATTTAAGAGGTTTCCATCAGGTTTGTAGTCAGTAGTTTTGAGTAGAATTCAAATGTGTACTTCATTTAATGTCAAAACTTTGTATGCATGGAGAAAACAACCTTTTTATCTTAAAGAGGACAGGCATAATACAGGTTACAAACAACTCAGAATCTTATGGGACTTTAAGTTAAGAGGCTTCCATTAAGTTTGCAATAAGTACTTTTGAGTAAAATTAAAATGTATAATTCTTTTAATGTCAATGTATTGCATGCACTGAGAAAACAAATTTTTTATCGTAAAGAGCACAGGCATAATCCAGGTTGCAAACAACTCAGAATGATATGGGAAGTTAAGGTAAGAGGTTTCCAACAGATTTGCATCCAGTAATTTGAAGTAGTATTGTAATGTATACTTCATTTAATGTCAAAGCATTGTATGCATTGAGAAATGAAGTTTGTTATCTTTCAGAGCACAGGCATTATACAGGTTGAAAGCAGCTCTGAATCAAAAGGGCGTTTAAGGAAAGTGGTTTCCATCAGGTTTGCAGTCAGTTCTTTTGAGTAGCATTGAAATGTATACTTCTTTTAATGTCAAAGTATTGAATGCACTTCAAAAACAACTTTTTTATCTTGAAGAGCACAGGCATGAAACAGGTATCAAACAACTCAGAATCATATGGGAAATTAATTTAAGATGTTTCCATCAGGTTTGTAGTCAGTAGTTTTGAGTAAATTTGAAATGTATACATCTTTTAATGTCAAAGCATTATATGCACTCAGAAAACAACTTTTTTTATCTTACTGAGCACAGGCATAAACAGGTTTCAGATAACTCAGAATCATATGGGAAGTTAAGTTAAGGTTTCTCCAATAAATTTGCAGTCAGTACTTTTGAGTAAAACTGAAATGTATACTTCTTATCATGTCAATGCACTGTATGCACTGAGAAAACAACTTATTTATCTTGAAGATCACAGGCATGAAACAGGTTTCAAACAGTTCATCATCATATGGTAAGTTAAGTTAAGATGTTTCCATTAGGTTTACAGTCAGTACTTTTGAGCAAAGTTGAAATGTATACTACTTACAATATCAATGCACAGAGAAAACAATTTTTTTATCTTCATGAGCACAGGCATAAGACAATTTACAAACAACTCAGAAATTTATCGGAAGTTACGTTAAGCTGTTTGCATCAGGTTTGCAGTCAGTACTTCTGAGTAAGATTGAAATGTATACTTCTTTTAAGTGAATGCATTGTATGCAGTGAGAAATCTACATTTTTATCTTAATGTGCACAGGCATAAAATAGGTTTCAAACAACTTAGAATTATATGGGAAGTTAAGTTAAGATGTTTCCATCAGGTTTACAGTCAGTAGTTTTCTGATAAAATTGCAATGTATAATCCTTTTAATATCAATGTTCTGTATGCACTGAGGAAACAACCATTTTATCTTAATGAGCCCAGGCATAAAACAGGTTTCAAATATCTCAGAATCATACGGGAAGTTACGTTAAGATGTCTTCCTCAGGTTTGCAGTTAGTACTTCTGAGTAAAATTGAAATGTATACTCTTTTAATATCAATGCTTTGTATGCGCAGAGAAAACAACCTTTTTATCTTAATGATCGAGGCATAAAACAGGTTTCAAACAACTCAGAATCATATGGGAAGTTAAGTTAAGATGTTTTCATCAGGTTTGCAGTCAGTACTTCTGAGTAAAATTGAAATGTATACTTCTTTTAATGTCAATGCATTGTATGCACTGAGAAAACAACATTTTTATCTCGACGAGTACAGGCATTAAACAGGTTTCAAACAACTCAGAATCATTTGGGAAGTTAAGTTAAGATGTTTCCATCAGGTTTGCAGTCAGTAGTTTTGAGTAAAGTTGAAATGTATACTTCATTTAATGTCAAAGCATTCTATGCACTGAGAAAACCACTACTTTATCTTAAAGAGCACAGACATAATACAGTTTGCAAACAACTCAGAATGAGGGAGATAGAGAGATGGAGAAATAGAGTGATAGATGGTTAGAGAGAGTTACGGATAGATAGAGAGTAGGGATAGAGATATATAGATTGAGATAGAGATAGATAGAGTGATTGAGAGAGAAATAGAGAGATGGATTTCGAGATAGAGTAGTAGACAGATAGAGATACATAGAGAGATTGAGAGACAGAGAGATGGATATAGAGATAGAGTTGTAGGCAGATAGAGAGAGATAGTGATAGAGGCAGATAGATAGAGGGATAGGGAGATAGTGAGATAGAGATACATAGAAAGATAGATAGATAGAGAGATAGAGAGATAGAGGGAGATAGAGAGAGTTTGAGAGACAGATAGGTAGAGAGATGGGGAGATAGAGAGATAGATATGGAGAGATATATACATAGATAGAGAGATAGAAGGAGATAAATAGAAACAGAGAGATAGATTGAAAGGTAGAGTGATAGAGATACATAGAGACAGATAGAGAGAGATTGGGGATAGATAGAGAGGTACAGTATATTCAGAGATAGAGAGATTGATAGATAGAAATATAGACAGAGAGATATATAGAGTGATAGAGATAGAGAGAGATAGACAGATAGAAAGGGATGGATAGAGAGAAAGAGATAGAGGGATACAGAGATAGAGTGACAGAGGTAGAGAGATCAATAGAAATAGAGAGAGTGAGAGATAGATAGGTAGAACATAGAACATAGAATATAGAATAGTACAACACAGTACAGTCCCTTCGGCCCACAATGTTGTGCCGACCCTCAAACCCTGCCTCCCATATAAGCCCCCACCTTAAATTCCTCCATATACCTGTCTAGTAGTCTCTTAAACTTTACAAGTGTATCTGGCTCCACCACTGACTGAGGCAGTGCATTCCACGCACCAACCACTCTCTGAGTAGGGAGATAGAGAAAGAGCTGAATAGAAACATAGAGAGATAGATAGAGAGTAGATAGAGAGAATGAGTGATAGAGAGAGATAGTGTGATAGAGAGATAGAGAAATAAAGATAAAGAGATAGATTAATGGATAGAGTGATAGAGAGATAGAGATAGAGAGATAGAGAGAGAGCATTAGGGTGATAGAGAGATAGAGAAGAATAGAGAGATAGATAGAGGGAGAGATAGAGAGATTGAGAGGTAGATTGAGATATAGAGAGATAGATAGAGATTCAGTGATAGAGAGAGATAGAGGGAGATGGAGAGATAGAGATATACATAGAAAGATAGATAAAGTGGTAGGGACATAGAGTGATAGAGAGCTAGATAGAGAGAGGTAGAGAGGTAGAAAGAGGGATAGGTAGGTAGCTAGAAAGATAGATAGATAGGAAGATAGAGTGGTGGAGAGATAGAGAGATAGAAAGGTAGAGTGAGAGAGATATAGAGAGACAGAGAGAGATAGATAGACAGATAGATAGAGAGGTTGGGAGCTAGAGAGATAGATATGGAGAGATAGAGACATACATAGATAGAAAGATAGAGATAATTAGAAACAGAGAGATAGATTGAAAGGTAGAGTGATAGAGATATAGAGAGGCAGATAGAGAGAGAGAGAGAGGGAGAGGGATAGATAGATAGACAGATAGAATGATAAAGAGATAGATATAGATGGAGAGATAGGTAGGACGATGGGGAGATAGAGAGACAGACAGATAGAAAGATACAGAAAGAGGTAAATTAGGGAGATAGTTAGATAAGAATATAGAGAAGGATAGAGATATAGATAGAGAGATAGAGTGATAGATAGAGAGAGATAGAGAGATAGAGATATGGAGATAGACACGACACATCTGGATAATAGTAACAGGATTGGTCCGAGTCAGCACGGATGTACGAAGGGGAA